>NW_028270178.1:18577559-18896700 GCF_037043375.1 Chiloscyllium plagiosum | reverse complement strand
CGTTTCATTACCTGGCTAGGTAACATCTTCAGTGGCGACCTCCAAGTGAAGCGAAGCTGTTGTCGCCTGCTTTCTATTTATATCTTTCTCCTGGAGGGGGTTCCTGGGGTTTGCGGTGATGTCATTTCCTGTTCGTTTTCTGAGGGTTTGATAGATGGCATCTGTATCTATGTGTTTGTTTATGGCGTTGTGGTTGGAGTGCCAGGCCTCTAGGAATTCTCTGGCATGTCTTTGCTTAGCCGATCCCAGGATAGATGTGTTGTCCCAGTTGAAATGGTGTTTTTTATTCATCCGTGTGTAGGGCTACGAGGGAGGGAGGGTAGTGTATATTTCTGGATAGCTGGTGCTCATGTATACTGGTGGCTAACTTTCTTCCTGTTTGTTCTACGTAGTGTTTGTGGCAGTCCTTGCATTGAATTTTGTAGATGACGTTGGTTTTGTCCATGGGTTCTACTGGGTCTTTTAAGATTGTTAGTTTTTGTTTGAGAGTGTTGGTGGATTTGTGTGCTATTAGGATTCCGAGGGGTCTCAGTAGTCTGGCTGTCATTTCTGAAACATCTTTGATGTATGGTAAGGTGGTTAGGGTTTCTGGCTGGGTTTGGTCTGCTTGTCGTGGTTTGTTCTTGAGGAATCTGTGCACTGTATTTTTTCAGTATCCGTTCTTCTTGAATACGTTGTACAGGTGGTTCTCCTCTGTTTTCCGATGTTCGTCTGTCTGCAGTGTGTGGTGGCTCGTTGGAATAGTGTTCTGATACAGCTTTGTTTGTGTGCGTTGGGGATGGTTGCTGGTGTAGTTGAGTATTTGGTCAGTGTTTGCCAGTTTTCTGTATACGCAGGTTTGTAATTCTCCCTTGTCCTTTCTTTTTACTGTGACGAACAGAAATGCGAGTTTATTGTCGGTTTCCTACCCCCTTGGTGAACGTTATGCCTGTGAGGGTGTTGTTGATTATGTTAAATGTCTCTTCTATCTTGTTTCGTTTTGTGATATCAAAGGTGTCATCTACGAAGCGGACACAGATTTTTGGTTTGATTATTGATAGGGCTGTTTGTTCTAGCGTTTGCATTACCGCTTCTGCTATGAATCCTGATAGCGGAGATCCCATGGGTGTGCCGTTGGTTTGTTTGAAGACTATATTATTGAAAGTGAAGTGGGTGGTGAGGCACAGATCCACTAGCTTCATGATGTTTTCGTTGGTAGTATGATTGATTGTGGTTGGTGCGTGTGTGATGGTCTCTTCTAAAAGCGTGGTGAATGTTTCCTTTGCTAGGTCGATGTTGATGGAGGTGAACAGTTACTTCGAATGAGATCATTGTTCGTCTTCCTCTATTTTGGTGTTTTTGATTATTTTTAGGAATTCCTAGGTGGAGTGGATGGAGTGCTGTGACTCTTCTACTAGGTACGTCAGTCTTGCGTGTTGTTCTTTGGCCAGTCTGTAAATTGGTGTTCCGCGTAGTGAGAGTGTAGGTCTGAGGGGGGGCTCTGGTTTATGGATATTTGGTAGTCCGTAGAATCGTGGGGTGTTGGTCCCGTCGGGTTTCATTTTCTGGAATTCTGTCTTGTTTAATTCTCCGGAATAGTGTAATTTCCTTAGGAGATATGTAATTTTGTTTCCCAGTTGTGGGGTCGGGTCTAGTGCCACCTTTTGGTACGCGTTGGTGTCTGCGAGTAGTGCATTGGCTTTCTCAATGGAGTCCCACCATTTCGACTGGGACAACACATCTATCGTAGGACAGGCTAAGCAAAGACATGCCAGAGAATTCCTAGAGGCCTGGCACTCCAACCACAACGCCATATATAAACACATAGATCTAGATTCCATCTATCAACCCCTCAAAAAACGAACAAGAAATGAAATCACCCACAAAGCCCAGGAACCCTCTCTCGGAGAAAGTTATAAATAGAAATCAGGAGACAACAGCTTTGCTTCACTTTGAGGTCGCCACTGATGATGTTACCTCGCCAGGTAATGAGACGTCTGGATATCAAACCTACAGCTCAGCGAGCAAACCTACACCCTTGGTTTTTACTTCCGAATGTAGAATTTGAAGTCATTGATTTCACTTCAGTTTACTAAATATAAATTGGTGAACTGTCACATGTGTAAAGGTGTATAAATAATTGTACCACAATATAGTAACAGAAAACTTCCATTGAAATAAAATCAAAATAACTGCAGAGACTGTAAAAAATAAATCAATATTGAAATTATTGGAAATACCCAGTAGGTCCGGCAGCATCTGTGAAGAGAAATAGAGATAAGGGTTCACAACAGTCGCCCTTCCTCAGCATAATAATCCTTCAGCCTTCTGGACTCAATATTAAATTCAATAACTTCAGCATTTGAGCTCTCCCATGACCTTACCCCAATACCAGGCCATCTGTAATAACTAATCCGTGTAACGCTGTCTGTAATGACATATTCTGTTATTACATTCAACCAATTGTTAGCAACTGACAGTCCTTATTAATAAGTATTAACACTCCCAACCAGATCACTATCCACTCCTTTATCTGTCCAACTGTTAAATTGATATTCATGCTATGGTCTTCAACAAAGTTTCAAAGAATAATGTCAATGTGTGAACGAACATTCTAAGGTCAATTTAATCAGAAATATCTCCACTTGCTTGGGGCTCCTATGGATCAGCAGCAGTGCCCTACCTCTGTGCCTAGGAGATCTGTATTCTAGAGTTGTGTTTTAACGTTCCAGGACCACTGGATAATAAATACCAAGGAAAATAATTCGATGTTCTCTGTGATTGAAGGAAATGAGGCACAGGTAGAAGCCACAAATTATGTGAATGCTGGGTTGGGTATCTTGTCAGAAAATTGGTCGCATTCTTGCAAAAGATATAAAATCACTACTCCTTGAAATACCATTGTACGCTTGCAAAGATTGCCCTTTTTTTCTTTATTCTTTCAAGAGGACTGACGTTAAAAATTGATCTGTTGGACAGTGAAAACACAGCGACGACTTGAGTGTGAGGATGTTCTATTTATTTTCATTGCAGGATCAACATATAAAAGTACAGATATTCTCACATTCAAGTTGATTGTCCAATTTTACAGCCGTCCTCATCTCTGCGCCCTGGACAATTCAGAAAGACGTGTGAGGGGATGAGATGAAATATTCAAATGCGATCAGTCAAATTAGAGGCAATGATGTTATGATGATGACTCTGGACGAGTAATCCAGTATCCCAGGCTAATGTTTTTGGGACAGGAACTCAAATCCCACCATGTCAGATGGGGAAATTTAAATTCAATGATAAGCTAATTTATCAGTTGTTGTATAAAAATCTCATCTGATTCACTAATGCGATACAGGAAATGTCATTTGTTGTCTTTACCTCGTCTAGCCAACGCAAGTACGGAGTAGAAGAGTCTACTCCAAATATATTAAGCGCCACTGTGACCACATCTGCAGTAGCATGACCAGTCTTGATCCCATTGTACAAAGTTTTATTTCATCATAGGCTGTTCATAGAAGGTTCACTAGCATGATCCCTAGTACAGGATAGGTGTCTAATTATCAAAAGGTTAAACAAGCTGATTCTACACTCACTGGAATTTAGAGGAAACGAGGTAATTTTATTTAAATTGCGGGATTCTTAAGTGGCTTGACAGGAGACAGGCTAAGAGAATGGTTGCGCTTATTGGAGAATCTGGAATGGGAGGTATAGTGTCAGATTCAAGAGTTACCTATTTATGACTGAGATGAGGAGGAATTGCTTCACTTAGAGGGTTTTGAGTCTTTGGATTCACTTACCACAGAGAGCAGTGGGAGCAGACCCCTTGTGTAGATTTAAAAGCGAGAGAGGTAGATGCTGGACCAGTCAGGGAATGCAGATTTGTGGAGCCAATTCAAGAACATGGACTTAGGAGTTTTGGATCAGCCATGTCTGGTGGAGCAGGATCATGAAGTCAAACGACTTTCTTCAGCTCTGATTTCTTGTTGGAATTTGGTCTCATCCATGTGTCCCCCAACCGACAACAATGTGCTCGACTCTTAACTGTCCTCTGGGAAATAAAGAATGGACAAGGTTAGCACAGTGTTTCGGTGGGTCAAGGGTCAGTAGTATGCACTGTTTCCTTACAGTGCCAAGGATCCAGGTTCGATTTCACGATCAGGTGACTGTGCAGAGTTTAGGCATTTTCCCATGTCTGTATAGGTGTCCTCAGTGTGCTCCAGTTTTTCAACGATGTTGAGGGGAAATGCGTTGGACATTCTAACTTTCTGATCATGTCCAAGGAACTGAAGACTGGCTGGATTATCCATGAGAAATGCAAGATTATAGGGACAGGTTGGCAGGGTGTGCCTGGTTGGGGTGCAGCATGGAGGGTCGGTGTAGATTTAATGGTGGAATAGTCTGTTTCCTAGCTGATGGGATTCTTAAATTCGATAATAATAACTGGCCTATCCAGTCGCTCCTGCATCCCATGAATGTGAACTTCCAAACGTGATTCTGGTTTTGTATTTGCTTATATTTAATCACAGTAAACCTCCAGACAATTGGGATCCTGTCTCGGGGAAGGTGCAGTCTCTTGAAGTGTATCACTAACTAAGTAGTGGCTATGGGTACAACAGATCTCATGGTGATTTTCCAAAACATAATATTGTGCAGTTTGGCTGCATTGACTGATAGAACTCTTTTCTACTCTACATTTCTGTGTGCGAATTCATTATTTACCTGTCCCCTACAAATGTAGATTGGTCTGTCTGGTTCACCATCACTTTCACCTTTCATCACTTTGTTGCTATATGCTGCCAGAATCTAAAAAAAAAGATATTGCACAGGGAGTACAGCTAGTGTTGTCACGTTGACCTTGACCATGTTATTCTGCTTCAGGAACATCCCATGGCCCTTTGTGTACAGACCATACTATGTAATTCACAATACACAAAGGTGGTGTCATGTATCATCTAACCTTTTTATCACAAGCACGTGGAAGCATCATCTTTTCTTGAGTAACTGATTCCTCCAGTTTCCATTTTTTTCCTGGCTTTATTACTGAACTTTCTCACTGCTAGATGTATATTCGTTACTCGCCAGATCCGGAGGACACTCTGGGATCAGACCTACAGTAAGAACAACAAAGGTCCCGAGCTCCTGAATCGCAGAAAGTCGATAGTTTAAATTATTACAATATCCTGAAGTTTCATACTACTCTGGATGACCTCAGTTCCCTATTGCACTTCTTACAGATTTACCAACGCATTTGAGTGCAAAAAGACGTGGAAGTATTTTTTAGACGTTTAGGAAGCTGGAGTCATGCTTCAGTTACTGAGCCCCTGCACCAACACGGTAATTTATACCGGAACGCAGACAATGTTCAGGCAACTTTTGTTCAAGTTTCCTCTTAGTCTCATCAGTAATCGTACTGAACAAGTAAAGCAGCGGTACAGTGTCACAATTTGAGGGAGCTTGTAGGATGTTAAAAGTGTTAAACCAGGAGACCACAGTGACACCACAGGTGTGCAGTAATATCTCTGAACAGAATTATCAGAACTTCTCTTCAAACTAAACTTTGGAAAGGTGGTATGCGAATTATGAACTTATATAGATCCTTCCAATTTCTTTTACATTATAAGTGAGACCTAAATTATTTTTATTAACCTCATCAAAATAATAGTTAGTCGCATTTTGAAAATATACTGCTCCACAAATATATTTTCTTCACTTTACAAGCATAAGTGTAATTGTGAGGAAGAAATGACTATGAATTTGTCACAGATAGACCGATTGCACAACGTTGGGCTGGTAAACGTTCTCTGTAGTTTCTATGGAAATTGAACGCATTTCTTGCCGTATTTAAGAAACGTTATGCATTCTTGCATTTCGACTGAGTCACCAAACCGTGCAAGTGCTCAAATGAGGAAGGTCATGTTATTTAGAAGAATGAATTGTTCATTAAGAATAATTTGTGGAAACTAGATTTTTTTGGACACATTCAAAATATCTGTGTATTTCTGTCTCTGTATATGTCAGAGAGAATGTGGCTAGTGTTTGTATCTCAATCTAAATTCTGATCCTTTAGTCCCACAAAACGAAACAGTCGTCCTGCGACCCTTGGGGAAGTGGTTGAAACGATGGGAGTGAGGGAGATTAAGATGTCAAAAGGAAAGCTTGACGATGTGGAATTTTCCGAATAATCTCTGGAGTACTACGCTGTCCAAGTTTTGACGTGTCATACCTGATTCTATGTCTAAGCTTGCATTAATCTCTGTCTGTATATGCTAACCTTTTAATGTCACCTCCATATTGCAGACCAGTGATTGATGTGACCTCATATTGCAGACCAGTTTTTGATGCATCCTCCATATTACAGATTAGTAGTTGTTGGGTACTTCATATTACTAAGAGTCGTTTTATTCGCCTTGCATATTATACAGCAGTGATTGAGGAGTGCTCAATATTACAGAGTAGTGGTTCAGCGAGGGCCCGGTGCAATAGATTGACTGTGTGATCCTTGACTGTGGTTTTTAATCTGGACAAATTAGGGAGCTCTGGCTGATTGAAAGAAATGGAGATTCAGATAAATTTCTCTTCCTGGGGATTGGCCGTGATGTGGTTGGTCGGATCCCAGGTACTGCGCACATGCAAATAAAGGGTGACTTGGTGATAGGAAACCGACCTCTGTGCAGTTAATCAGTGGTGACAAGTGAGAAAAGTACCATCTGGAAGACAGTTTGCTCTCAACAGTCCTCTTTGAATTAGGTTTCTGGCATCATGCCTTTCTTTCGGAAGCTTGACTCGCTCAATCCTGCCGTTGAAGACTGTGGAACGAATGTG
This sequence comes from Chiloscyllium plagiosum, assembly GCF_037043375.1. Taxonomy (NCBI): domain Eukaryota; kingdom Metazoa; phylum Chordata; class Chondrichthyes; order Orectolobiformes; family Hemiscylliidae; genus Chiloscyllium; species Chiloscyllium plagiosum. Next base: position 18,889,905 of record NW_028270178.1, on the reverse strand, counting down.
TTATTTCTTTCTGAGCAAATAACATTGGGGCAGATGAAGCGCAACCAATATTCGTTCCGACTGTTTGTCGATCGTAACGTTTTCAGTTGTTAAAGACCTGACATTCCTAGACACACCTTTTAATAGTTAAATGTTTTAGTTAATTCTTACCACTCCAAGCCTCCTCGAATTCTGAGATGCTATCAGTTTTATTCAGCTGTTTGAGAACCAGGAGAATCTGTATTTCGATTTTTGACGAGGTTAAGAAGAGTTGCAGAAACACGTGATTTTGAGTTAATCCTGAATGTAGCAGCGTTTTTGAGACGAAGAAATAACCATGCAAAGGCACCTGTGAGCTAAAGCCCAACTGGTGTTCAGATAGAGATAACAAACTGTTTCTCATGGGTGCTCTGCTTTCCTCCCACGGTCAAAGATGATCAAAACAATGGTATTTTAAAAAGGAGGGAGGGAGACAAAGGTAGTGACCAGATGGGAAGTTATTCAAACAGATGTCTGACCCAGCAGTACAGCGCACAGCAACTGCGTTTCCTACCTGGTTTCAGGTACTTCTGGACATGGGAGATCGTTTTAAGACAAATAAATAAACAGCGAGATTCATAGCTGACATTGTAGAAAATTGGGTGGAAGAGATCACAACAGAGCAACAGTAACTGGCTACTTTTAAAGGGGCGTTTTTTTTGCATGAGATCTGTCCCTTGATTAAACTTTACAAATATAACACGCACTAGTTCGAAGCCAGCCTGGAGCAGAGTTTCCAGAGCAGACTGACTGTGCTATTTTCTGGGTATGGAGGTTCTGAGGTTATTATTCAGTGCATTGGTGTGCTATCACTCTTGCAGTTGGGAGATTACAGAGTTCTTCTGTCACTGACGATTACCTTTACAGGAATTGTGTTTGTTTGAGAATCCTATCAGCTTACATGAATCGGTTGGAGCGGCAGTTAGAAGGAATTAGGAATTTAAAGGAGTTGGGGGTGCGATTGATGGCAGAGGCATGAAGGGAGATGAACCAAATGCACAGTTGGATATTTGGGTTACCGCCAGGAAAGTTAGGAGAAGAAAGCAAGTAGTACAGAAGACTCCTGTAACTATTTCCATCGCAAACAAGTATGCGGTTTTGGAATCTGACGGACTCATGAGAGGATGTAGCACTGTCAACCAGGTTTGCTGATAATGAGATTGTCTCTAATACACCGAGGACTACATGAGGTTCCAAGCGATCGACTGTGATAGGGGATCCTCGAGTCAAAAGCGCATACAGATGTTACTGCGGTCGACAATGTGACGTCAAAATGGTGCGGTGCCTCTCAGGTGACAGGGTCAAGAATATTTCAGAGGGTGGTACAGAATTTTCTCAAAGGGGAGCTGGAACAGTAGGAGTTTGTTTTATGCATTGGACACAACTACATAGCAAGGGGGGAAACAATGATATTCTGAGAAGAGAATTTAGGAAGCTAGGCAGAAAATTTAAAAAAATTGTACTTTGTGGGGGATAACTTCTGAATTACTCTGGATGCTATGTGCTAGTGACAGTAGGATAGTAGGATAGATCAGATGAATCAGTGGCTGAGGATCTGGTACATGGGAGAAGGGTTCACAGTTTTGGACCATTAGATTCTCATCTGTGGCAGAAGTGAACTGTCTAAGAAGGAAAGATTGCATCTGAAATGAAAGGGCATTAATATAATGGCGGGGAGATTTGTTGTAGCTCGTCGAGCGGATTTAAACTAGTAAGTTGGGCGGTGGTCTGGTGGGGTGGAGACCAGGGAGATCGTGTGGAAGGCGAGCAGTCTGAAATTGATATAGTTGGGAAAATTAGCAAGTCATATCGTAAAAAGCTGGGAGGAACAAAGCAGAGAACGAGGTCGGACTGATAAATTACATTGCATTTATTTCAATGCAGTAGGTCTGACACGTAAGGCAGATGAACGGCGTAGTTGAGAACATGGAACTGGGATATCATAGCAATTACAGAGTCGTGGACTATTAATGGAAACGACTGGCAGCTTTATGTTCTTGGATATAGATGCTATATGAAGGATAGAAAAGGGGCAAAGAGTCGAGCAGGGAGTGGTCTTTTCGATATTGTTATTGATGTATTAAGGGAGGATATTCCTGGGAATATGTTCAGGAAATTACTTAGGTAGAACTGAGCAATAATAAATGAATAATCAAATTATTGGGATTGGACCATAGAACCTCCAACAGTCAGTGGGAAATTGAGAACCAAAATTTGTAATGCAATATCAGTTATTTGTAAGAATCGTCGGGTGGTTTTGCTAGGGGATTTTATCTGGGTGGCACGGTGGCACAGTGGTTAGCACTGCTGCCTCACAGCGCCTGAGATCCGGGTTCAATTCCCGCCTCAGGCGACTGAATACTGATTGACAGGACTTACATGTGTTTGGAAAAACATGGACAGATTAGGGATAGTCAATATGCTTTTGTGCGTGGAATGTCATGTCATACTAATTTGACTGAGTTTTTTGAAGAAGTAACGAAGATGATTATGAAAGCAGAGAGGTGCAAGTGAATTCTCTGAACTTCAGTAAGGCATTCGACAAGGTTCCTCATGGTAGACTGTTTGGCAAGGTTAGATCATATGAAATACAGGGAGAACTAGTAATATTGACATAGAATTGGCTGGAAGGTAGAAGACATAAGGGAGTGGTGGAGGGTTGCTTTTCAGATTGCAAGTCTGTGACCAGTGGTGTGCCACAGGTATTGGTACTGGATCTACTGCTTTTCATCACATATATAAATGATTTGATGTGAAAATAGGAGACGTCGTTAGTATGTTTGCAGATGACACCAAAATTGCAGGTCTCATGGACAGCAAAGAAAGTTAGCTCAGATTACAAAGGGACCTTTATTAGATGGTCTAGTGGGCCAAGGTATGGCAGATGAAGTTGTATTAAAATAAAGGAGAGGTGCTTCGTTTTAGAAAGGCAAATCAGGGCAGGGCTCGTGCACTTAATGCTCGGGTTCTGGGGTGTGTTTCTGAACAAAGAGACCTTGGAGTGCACGTTCATAGTTCCTTCAAAGTGGAGTCGCAGATAGATAGGATATTGAAGAAGGTTATTAGTCATTGCATTTAATATAGGAGTTGTGGAGCCATGTTGCAGCACAATATTTAGGCCACTTCTGGAATATTACATTCAATCATGGTCTCCCTGCTAGAAGAACCTTCTTGTTAAGCTTGAAAGGGTTCAGAAAAGATTTAGAAGGATGTTGCCACTGTTGGAGGTTTTCAGCAATGACGACAGACTGAATAGACTGAAGCTGTCTTCCTCGGAGTGTATGGGGTCTGAGGGGATGACGTAACAGAGATTTATAAAGCCATGATGGGAATGGATACGTTAAATATACAAGTTTTTCCCCCTTTGTGTGAGGGTGTCCATGGCTCAAGGAAATAAGTTTAACGTGAGATGGGGAATATTGAAAAGGGATCGTTAGTATTAATGTTTTTTACACACAAATTGGTGCGTGTATGGAATCAGCTGCCAGGAAAAGTGGCGTTGGGATAGGAGGGATGTGGTGGCTGGTACAATTACAACATTGCAAAGACATCTGGATGCTTATGGGAATAGAAAGCGTTAAGAAGGTTTTGGTATATGCTGATGAGAGTGAGCCTCGGTCAACCCATTGCAAAACCCAAAACAAATGATTAAAATGTTTTTTTTTCTAGATTCGGGCCAGTTGCTGCTGGCATCCGGACTCGAGACAGCAGGGAATCCTATGACTCCTGACTTGAATAGGAGAACTCCTAGGCCAGAATCCACGAGACAACACACCCTGGAAAGTCCGCCTACATGTGCTTAGAAATGACTAGATTGTTAAGTAACATCCAAATCAGGAACAATGAAATTAAATGTCTGCTTAAAAGATTACACACCTCTCATGTTGATTTCTAAAAGTGTATCACTGATTGGTGAGATAGTCTTTAACAAGATTCCCTTTGAAATCCAACTCTTAAGTTTGCACCAAACCCTGACCAGACGAAGAAACTACACTGGTGAGCTATCACAGATTAAGGGTATGACTTCAGTCCCAGTCTCCGACGAGAAACAATTGATCCAGTTACCACTGATTTTAGTAAAAGGCTTGGCCCCAAGCCTATTGGGGCGGAATTTACTCAGAAACATCCACCTTCATTGACTGACTCAAAATGCTTGGATTAGAAAATGGCTGCTTGAGTGCAGTTCAAATGAAATACCCAAGCTGTTTCAGGAAGATCTATAGATTACCAAAAGAAGACAAGTCCACTTTGCATGTTGAGTGGAATCAAGTCCTCGATCCTGCAAGGCACACCCCAGTGCCATTTGCCTTATGGCAGAAGAGGTAGAAATTTGGAAGTTGAGCTAAGGAATATACAGATTGTGACAGTGTGTGGAATCGGCAGCAATGATCGTGAAACCTGGTGGGTTCTTCGCTTTAATGGGATTTTAGGCAAACACAGGAATCTGCTTCTCACAAATAGATTAATACCTAATACTCAGAGAAAGGACTTGCAGAAAACATCGGGGGGGGGGGGGCGGAGGGGTAACAGGGGTGGTCTTCGTGAAGCTGGAAATGAGCCATGCATATCTGCAATCGCGACTAGATGAGGGGTGTCAGACGAATGCGACAATTAATATTCGTAAGGGTTTGTATCAATATGCAAAACTGCCATTTGACTAATATCATTCTTTGTCCATTTCCAGCAGACAATGGAGAGCATTTTACAAGGGTTACCCCAGGTTGACATTTACCTGAATAACATATGACCAACCAGGTAGACAAGTAAGGAGCATTTAGAGAAGTTGGATATTGTGATCAAACGTTTCTGCAAGGTGTACATGTGCCTTAGGAAGGAAACATGGGTGTTCCACCTGCCGCAAGTGATCTATTAGAAGGTTATGTGAGTGTGATCAAATGTGCCTGACTCTTGCGTCTCTACCAGAGCTTATGTCTTCATAGGGTTGTTGATTTATTATACGAACTTAATAGGTAACCTGACCTCCCTATTGGCACCTTTGAACCTACCAATGGAAGAGGGTGAGCCTTGGAAATGGGCACGTAGCCAAGAAGCAGCCGTTACAGAATTGAAAAAAAACCAAAAAAAACTATTCCTTCATTTTAGGTATTAGCCCATTGAGATCCCAAGCGAGAGTTGGCGCTGACATGCAATGTCTCTCCATAAGGTGTCAGTGTGTTGTTGGCTCACCAGTGACCGAATAGAGATGAGCACCTTGTTGCTCATGCTTACAGGTCTTTGGCTGATGCCAAACACAAAGGTAGAGGAGGAACGTTTGGCGATCATCTTTACCAGCAATACCGTCATGAACATGAATTTGCAATAAAAGTAGGTTACAAACCCCTGGTAATGCAACTTAAAAAAAAGAAGCCATCTTTCCATAGCATCTGGTCAAATTCAGTGGTGGACCTTATTCTCAGTGCGTAAAATTGCAAGTTAGATCACAACTTGGGAGGAGAGGTGATGAGTATGGATTCCTTGAGCCGCCTCTCACTGGCAGAAACACCACCTCTGGACACTCTCCTGGAAGACTTCTGGTTTAAAACTTATTAATCACCATTCTAGTCGCTGCTGAAAACATACGACTCTGACCACAAAAATACGGTGTCTTCACAAGATTAATTCGGTTGGTGATGATGGGGGAAGCGGAAGTGCCATCATAACCATGATTGAAACATTTCTGGATGCGGTGAAATCAGGTCACTGTAGAGGTCAGCATTTTATTATGGGGAGCAAGAGTGTTTGCTCCGATTAATTTTCGCTACTAGATACAGGTTGAAATTCACAAGGGTCATCCAAAGGGTTTCCAAAATGAAGATGTCGTCAAAAGGTTATGTCTGGTGGTTACTGCGTTAATGGGGCAGTGCCCAGAGTACCAACAAGGGCACAAATTACCACAAGTAGTGCCCTCACATTTGTGGGAATGGCGAGGTACACCCTGGACCCAGTTACAATCGACTATGTTGGTCCTTTCACGAGTTTCATTTTCCTGGTTATTGTGGACTCCCATTGAAAGTGGATGGATGTGAATATAGTTAATTTGCCAAACTGAGGGATGCCGTTTGAAAAGATGCGAGCATCATTCACAAAACACAGAGTCTCAAAATATTGGTGAAAGATAATGAGGCATCATTTATCATGCGGTGTTTTAAGAATTTCCTGAAGTCGAATTGCATTTGACATGTTCTGACAGGCCCATACCATCTGTCGTCCAATGGTCTTGCAGAAAGAGCAATTCAAGCATTGAAGGCAGGTTTAAAAAAACAGCAGACAGCTTCAATCGTCACTAACTTGTCTGGTTTCTCTTCGATTCGAGGACTATCCCTCACTACAAGGATAACTCTAGCATAGTGTCTAATGGGGAGAAGATTTTCCACCAGGTTAAATCTTATCTTCCTGGTCTTGGATGGGGTTTGGAGGAGGGAGGATGAACCAACAATGTGAACACAAATGCCTGAAACAAAACTCCTCTACAACATCCCAGGAGAAACTACAGGGGGGGAAAAGGACTACATCACTAAACCTCGAGTGTGAGGAATATAATGACTGAAATGAGGACCATGTGGATCACATTCATTATAAGACAGTTGTAACCTGGGTTGTTACCCTTGACAAAACAGGGAGCCCTGGCTGACAGATGTAAACAGGAGTTTCAACGAGTCACCTCATCCTCAGGACAGGATGGGAGCTGACTGGTCAGAACCCATTTCCTATGCACATGTAAATAAGGCGTGACTTATTGAGAGGATAACGGTCTCTATGCATTTATTTCACAGACCCTTGTTATTATTAAGCAATGGTTGGCACATCCCCAATATTATAGAACTGTAGCTTATGCCTCCTCGATGTTATCGAGCTGTGGTTATGGGGTTCTCCATATTACAGAGTTGAGTTAATTTTTAGACTGCGAATGAGAAGGTTAAATTCCCTTTATTGGGTTTTTTTGTTTAATACTTATTTCTTCATAATTATTTCTCGTAATTGTGCGTTATGGAAAAGTAAAATATTTTCTCCAAGATTTTCATTTCGTGCACATTAGAATAAATGGCAAGAAATATCAATATGCAGTAAAAGAAACAATTCAATGGTATTGGGGAGATCGCTGATTAGTCGACAAGGAGACAATTATGAGAATAATCGTTGTCACGGAAAATGCTTCTATGTATCATTGACTTCTTGACAGCAATTAGCACTGTCCTTCCAGAAAGTAGACGTTATTTTCCCATTGTATGGTGAATTGTTCTGATGAGTGCAGACGAAAAACATTAACTTTCTTTTGTCAAAGTCAAAGTCTTTAGGATCAACTGGCTGATTGAATTGAATGCCGCATGCATATAATGGATTATTGCTTAATAATGCAGGGATACCTCTTCAGCACAAAGGTGATTTATGAAAGCAAGTGAAGAAACGCAAATTCACACCCCGACAGGAAATGAGTTTGCAAGAGATCGTTAATTGTATGAGAATCACACAGACTTAATTGCCACTTCCATTTGCACGGATGAAATGATTGAAAATGAATGAATCAGTCCAGAAGAATATCATGAAAGCATACTGAGTGAACATATCAAAACGCAACATTCCAGTCGCCCGGATAAGTTACTGGGGAGACAATAAAACAGACAAGTTTGGAACAACGTTATTAATTGGACAGGCAGGCGTTAATGGTGTAGATTTCATCCCATCACTAGTTATAAGATAAAATACATCAGCAGTTTAAATTTGTCTTTCATTTCCATTTCCACAATAAAGTTAATACATTGTGGGACCAGTCTGACAACAATAGTCCTGAAAAATATTATTTATTTATTTAGAAGATGCAATGGAATATCTGTGGAAAGAACCTCAAAGCACATTAGCTGAGAATGAATATTTAAATCAATCTTAAAAATAGATTAGAATAATGTTTAAAGGAATGATAAATAGTTGGGGAGATGCAAAATCTGGGGTAATGTAAATTTTTGGGATGGAGGGGTGTAATGTTCAAATTGCATAAAAAACAGTGGGGGAGTGTACCAGTGCACAATTTAGGTGGCACAAAGTTGGTGGGGTTCTTGCATTATCAGAGTGGGGGAGGGGCTGGAGAAGTGAGAAAAAGAAAGTAGAAGGGAACATAATAAAAAAAGAGAGTATAATCAGAGAGGCACTGTAAGAAGATTCTTCGCAAGAGAGGAGGCAAAAAGAAAAGATATCAGAGACTGAGAGTGAGATAAAGAGGTAGAGTGAAGGAAACATACACAGAAAGGTAGATGTAGAGATACACAGAGAGAGAGAGAGAAATAGAGGAAACCCCAAATTGTTATAGGAAGAGGGAAAGAGAGAGATAGGGAAGGAGTAAAGTGAGACTGAAACAATCGTGAGCAGGGGGAAACAACGGGAGATTGAAGAAGTGAAATTCACCATTCCAGCTGGTCCAAGATTTATCGATGGTTGTTTTCTCCCCCACCCCGTCTCTTTGCATTCCGTCAGGGAGAGAAATAACTATCGTAATTTGTTGGTAAGTTCCAAAAAATAAAACTAGACGAATCCAACATACCACGCTTCTACACTTTATCGAAAATTCACAGGAGACCCCTCAGTCTCGCTACCTGGAACACTAACTTACAGATTGGCCAAGGAGCTACACCAAAGACTAAAACATTTCGTGGAATCTCACGCCACTCCATCCACTCCACCCAATAATTCCAGAAGACGATCAAAGACACAAAGATAGAAGAGGATGAATTAATGTTCTCCTTTGACGTAACAGCCCTGTTCAAATCCATCAATATCAACCTGGCCAAGGAAACACTGACTACATTATTAGAAGAACCAAAGTCAGGTACACCAAACACCACTAACTTCATCGGCAAGGACAATATCACCAATTTAGTCGACTTATGACTTACCACCCACTTTATCCTAAACAATAAAACCTGCAGACAAACCAATGGATCGTCCATAGGATCTCTGATATCAGGGTTCATAGCAGAGACAGTAATGCAGAGACTCGAACAAACAGCTCTGCAAACCATTCCACCGAAACTTTGAGTCCGCTATGAGGATGACATTGGTGTCATTACTAAAAGAAACAAATTCGAGAAAATCTTCAAAAAACCATCAATAATACGCCTACTGGTATAAAATTCACTAAAAAGAAGGAAAACAACAACAAATTGCCATTCGTAGATGTCGCAGTAGAGCGAACAGCCAATGGGGAACTTCAAACCAGTATCTACAGGAAAATAACACAAACGGACCAAATGTTGAACTACAGAAGCAATCATCCCAACATCCACATACGAGGAGCATCATTAACATTATTCCAACGAGCCACCACAGAGTGCATCACAGTGAAACGACGACGAGCAGAGGATAATCACCTATACAGTGTATTCGAAGAGAACAGGTACACAATGAACACAGTCCGTGGATTTCTCAACAACAAACCCAAACATGCAGACACAAAACGTCCAGAAACACTAGCCACTCTCCCCTACATCAAAGACATCTCGGAAATGACTGGCAGTCTACTCGGACCCCTTGGCATCGTGGTATCCCACAAACGCATCAACACACTAAGGCAGCATCTAATGAACTTGAAAAATCCGATATGAACAAGCAAAACATTTACAAAATACCTTACAAGAACTGTAACAAACACTACATTCGACAAACAGGCAGAGAACTAGCCGTCAAGATACTTAAACATTAACTGGCCAAAACAATGCATGACCCACTCTCACTAGTATCCTTACATGCAGATGAGGAAAGACATCACTTCGCCTGGACGCCATTCCCGGGCAAGCCAAGCAGAAATTCGCACGCGAATTGCAACCAGGACTCTATAAACAAACACATTAACTTGGATCATGTCTCCATCACCTGAGAAAAAGAACAAGAATTGACATCACCAAATGAAATGACGTCATCATCAACCCAAGGAATCTCAAATACATAAATACAAAGTGGGTTATACTGCGAGTATTTGGAGACTCACTGAAGATGTTGCCTAGTCTGGTGACGAAACGTCTGAAAACGAACCTTCTAACTCAATAATCAAACATGCATCCTGAACCTCAAGCCGAGCTACACGTCTTCTGCAAACTCTCTAATCATGTTTGTGGGATGAAAGAGGTTTTTTGGGGAAAGCAGCAGATCAAGTGGTTTAGCCCAATATCGTCCCAGTCTGTTGCTGTCCATCCCCCAGCCCCAATGAACATGGAACATATGACATAGAACATAAAGCACGTTACTGGTCATTAGGCCTTTGATGTTGCTCTGGCCTTTTGTCCCATTTCACGATTAAATTAAACAATAGAACTTTCATTGTCATATCTTCTACGTCCTATCTAATATCGCTTTTACGTCCCAAATGTATCTGAACCTACTACTACTGCTTTCAGTGAACTGCACGCACTCACAACTCTGTGTCAGAAAACGACGTCTGATATCTCCCCTAAACCTTCCTCCAATTACCTTAAAATTATGCCACCTCGTGATAAACATTTCTGCCATGGGAAGACGTCTGTGGTCATCCACACCAAGTATGCTTCTTAACATATTTTACACCTCTAGCAAGTCGCCTCTCATCCTTCTTCACTCCAATAAGAAAAGTATGAGATCCTTAAAACTTTCTTCATAAGTCATGCCCTCCAGTCCAGGAAGCGTGAGTGTAAATCTCCCCTGTACTGTCTCTAAAGCTTCCATATCTTTCCTATAATGAGGCGACCAGAACTGAATACAATATTCAAAGTGCGGACTAACCAGCTCGTTATGGGGTTGTAGCATGACTTCATGGCTCTTAAACACAACCTGCTGCTTAAAAAAAACTAATACGCCATACCCCACTTAACAAATATATCAACTTGGGTGGCAACGTCGAGGGACATAGATCCTAAGATCCCTCTCTTCCCCCCACACTACCAAGAAATCACTTCACATTTTTCCGGTTTGAAATCAATCTACCACTCATCATCCCAGCTCTGCATCCTGTCAGTTTACCCTTGCAAACTACAACGCTATGAACAACTTTAGCAACTTCTGTGCCATCAGTTGATTTACTAACCCACCCTTCCATTTCCTCATTCAAGTTACTGATAAAAATCACGAAGAACAGAGATCCAAGAACCAATCTTGTGGAACACCACTGATCACCAAGCTTCAAGCTGAATGCTTTCCATCTACATTCACGCTCTGTCTTCTATGGGCCAGCCAATTCCGAATCCAGACAGACAGCTTTCCCTTTATCCCATGCCTACTTGCTTTCTAAATGAACCTAACATGGGGAACCTGATCTAACTCCTTGATTAATTCCATGTTCACCACATCCACTGCTCTACCTTCGTAAATGTGTTTTGAGATATCCACATAGAATTCAATAAGGGATGTGAGACATGACCAGCTCCTGACCAAACCATGCTGACTATATCTAATCAAAGTACGATTTTCTAAGTAATCATAAATCCTGTTTCTCACAATACCCTCCAATACATATGTAAGACTGACTGTTCTGCAATTCTCAGAGTTTTCCCAATTCCCTTTCTTGAACAAGGGGAAAAAAGACCAACCTGCAGTCGTCTGTAAGAATGACCGGTCTGTAATTCTCAGGACTTTCCCAATTCCCTTTCTTGAACAAGGGGAAAAATTTCGCCAACCGACAGTCATCTGGGACTACTCCAGCAGATAGTGAAGATGCAAAGGTCATCGCCAAAAGTGTAGTAATCTCTTCCTTCTTTTCCTGTATCACACTAGGATATATCCCATCTGGCCCAGGTAATATATTTATACTTATGTTTGGCAACGTTTTCAGCACATTCTCCTTCCTAACATTTACATGTTCAAGCACATCAATTTGTTTCACGCTGTCCACAGAAACGTCAATATCCCTGAAGCGAATTATTCGTTAAAGACATCCACTACCTCCTCTGTCTCCAGGCATAACATCGCTCCACTAACCCTGATCAGGCGTACTGTCGTTCTGGGCATGCTCTTCTTTCTCACGTAAGTGTAGATTGCCTTCGGGTTTTCCTTAACCCTACACATGAAACTTTTTCCATGCCCCCAACTAGCTCTCGTAAGTTCATTGTTCAGTTCCTCTTGCCTACGCTGTAAGTCCTTAAAGCCCTATCTGATCCTTTCCTCCTTAACCTTAACTAAGCTTCTTCTTTCTCTTGACTAGATGTTCCACATCCCTTCTCACCCGAGGCCCTTTCAATCTCCTTGCCTCAGTTGGACAAACCTGTCCAGCATTATCAGCAATTGCATTCTGAACAACCTCATTTCCTTCATGCATTTTCCCGAGAGCATCTGTATCCAATTTAGGCGACCCAGTTCCTGCCTATTAGCATTACAATTCGTGAGTACCCAAGTGAATAAACTTCCATACTGTCTGTTCCTATCCCTCTGAATGAATACAGTAAAGGTCAGGGAGTTGTGATCACTATCAGCAAAATGGTCTCCCACCAAGCAAGCTGACCCCTGACATGCTTCGTTGACAAGCACCAAATTCAATATGGCCTCCACTCCATGTAGTCTATCTACATATGATTCAGGAACAAAGTTCCATCCAAAATATTTGAAGCAAAGACAGTCCAATCAATATTAGGGAAGTTGAAGTCGCCCATGACACCAACCCTGACACGTTACATCTTTCCATTTCTGCCACCCAATCTGCTAGTCCGAGTCTCTGTTGCTATTGAGGGGTCTGTAGTAAACTCCATCAAAGTGACGCTTTCGACTTCCAACCACACTGACTCTGCAGAGAAATCCTCCTCGACGACCTACCTTTCTACAGCTATGATAGCTGTGATTAGCAATGCCACTCCTCCACTTCTTTTAACTCCCCCACTATTCTTTTTGAAACATCTAAACCCTGGAACATCCAACGATTATTCATGTTCCTGTGATATCCAAGTCTCTGTAATGGCCAAAAAGTCATAATTCCAAGCACTGATCCATGCCCTGAGTTCATTAATCACTTTCTTGTTACATCTTGCATTAAAATAGACACACTTCAACTCATCACACTGACTGCACGTTTGCACTATCAAGTGCCTAATCCTCCACATTGACATTCTGCAAGCTGTACCTGGCTGTTCAAGACCTCTTCTGTCATCTGATCCACAGTCCCGGTTCCCACCCCAGTGCTAACCGAGCTTAAACTCTCCCGGAAAACTCTCGCAAAACTCCCACTCATGACATTAGTGCCCCTAGTGTTCAGGTGGAGCCAATCCTTCTTGTATTGTTCCCATCTTCCCCAATGATCCACAAATCTGTAACCCTCCTCCTTCAGCAGCCCAGTAGCCATTGGTCATCGGAATTTTCTCTCTGTTCCTAGCATTACGAGCCTGTGGCACCAGTAGCAATCCTGGGATTATACCTCTGCTCATCCTATCTTTTAGCTTCCAACCTAACTCTCTATAATTATTTTTCTGGTCCACACTCCTTTTCATTGATACCGATGCGAACCACAACGTCTGGTTGCTCTTCCTCCATCTTAAGAATCTTGTAGACTCGATACAAAACATCCCAAACTCTGGCATCCAGAATCAACATATCGCTTGGAATTCTTGCAAGCGAACACAGAACACTGTCTCTTCTGCTCATGACTAAATTTCTCTCACTATTGCTGTCCTGTTCTCTTCCCTTCCTTTGTGAGCCACGGAGCCAGAATCCGTGCCAGAGACCTGGCCGCAGTGGCTTAACCCTGCTAGGTCATCCCCTCCAAACAGTAACCAAAATGGTATGCTTATTATTGAGGGGAAAGTCCACGGGGGGTGGGGGGGTGAGGGGGGGTGGGGGGTCACTGTCTTGTCTGCCTATTCTCATTCCTTTCCTGACGGTCACCCAGCTACCTTTATCTTGTAACTTAGGTGTGACGACCTTTCTGTAGCTCCTCTCTAAGCCCCTCTGAAATACACAGAGATACAAAGCCAATGTTTCAAAACCAGGGCAGCCACAACACAAGAATTTTGTTCAATTGAATACAAGAGATTTGCAAAGGTTAATATTACATAAAATGCAGCAGGGTGGCCAGCAAAATCAATGAGATTTATTCAAATGTTGATAAGTCTGTAATACAACTGAATGAGTGTACTTACAATTTATCATAAAACATTTGGAGAAATGAACGGAAGTTTATCACAAAAACGAACAGAAATGCTTGATAGGATTGAACATAAGATTATTAGACATACATTTCTAGCATCAAGGGCTATTAAAAGGCTGGTTCATATCTTCGTCAACAGTTCATCTGTCATTGCTAAGAATTAGCTGCTTAAAGCAAGCTGTATTTAAAATGTTTACTTCAAGGTAGAGTCAATGACTGCACACACACCACCACCAACAGCAAGCGACCTCTACTGGACTCTGTAAATATCAGTCATGGACACTGGCAATCACATCCTTATCCCTCTCTGTTGGTGACTGTGAAAAATGTTAGACATTTACGCACACACACACACACACACACACACACACACACACACACACACACACACACACACACACACACACACACACACACACACACACACACACACACACACACACACACACACACACACACACACACACACACCATGAACCCTCACTGTTCGGAACTGTAAACGACATATGCATATACAAAGGACTTGCTGCCCAGCTAAACGAAGAAAGATATTTCCATGATATTTCTATAACTGAAAACAAACCGGAATTTAAAAATGATACATCCAGCTTTTCTGAAAAGTAATTTGTCGGATTATGCTTGACTATTTTTACCTTTTGAAATTATCCCGAATTAAAATACATCAATATGTTTATGTGGTCACTTAATTTGTTGCGAAACAGACTTCCTAACTTTTTGTATAAATTAAACGAAATTATTTCAAACTATTGGTATAACATGGTTCTGTGGAAGGTCAAAGGCACAAACAGCATGAAAGAGACGGTTCGGCCCAAACATTCTATGCTGAGCATAACCCCAAATTAAACTAATCTCACCTGCCTGCTGCTGGCCCACATACCTCCAGACTCCTTATATTCACGTCTTTTTAAAGTTTAAGGATATTATATTCTGTACTTAGAGCAGCAGTAGTGTACACTTTGCCCTGAGCTTTCCAGAAACCATATCGTACGGTGCATATTAAAGGCTATTACTGAGGAAAAGCGAGCCTTAATTGGAGGAGGTAACAAATTGAGTTTGGATAGAAAGTTAGCCAGCTGATTGGAAGCAGAGAACAGACGCAAATAATCATTTTCTGCTTCTCAGCTGTTTACAATTGATATGAATCATTGGGACCAAAATACTTGTATAATAAACGAGATGATCTGGAAGAGATAGGCAGGTAAGGTGTGGGAAGAACATGAAGAGGCTGAAAGTAAATGCAGATTCGGTAAGTGTGAGAGCAAAGAATTGACAGATGAGGTATGCAGAGGAACCTCGATTATCCAGACGAGATGGGCTAGCACTATTTCATTCGGATAATTGATTAGTCAGTTAATTGATTTCCTCTGGGGCTCGGGGTTTTCTGTGAAGTCTGTTCAAGAGACTAGGCAAAACCACACTGCGTGCGTGACCCCACTCCTCGCACAACCCCAACTACGTCCAACACCACCCTCATCTGCTCCCATTCCACTCCCCGCCCACCTGAGCACCATCTGCTCCCACCCTTCCCAATCCCAACACTATCCGCCCACCCGCGCACCCCAAAACCATCCGGTCCCAACACATTCTCACCCATGACCGTCCACCCCCACCCGCTCCCAAGACTGTCGGTCCCCACCTGTCAAAACACTATCCACTCCCATCTCGCCCTCCGCCCGCTCCCGACCCCGTCCAATAGCACCCTGTCTGCCCCTCGCCCGCCCCAAACCTGCAACACCAACCCCGCATTCCCATCCATCCCCACCCACCGTCCGATCCCCGTATGCGCCCCTGCCCCCCAGGGGAGCTGGACTGCACACCAACAGTAAGACTGTTGCTGTCTTTGTGGTGCAAGTCTCCAAATAGCTTGCACACACACAACTTTTTTGACAGGTTCTATCTTTGCCCTGTACAGAACAACGTTGGAGAGATTATCTGGAGAAGGCGAGTTTAGCATTCACCCCTTGTAGAACCCCAGTGATAGTGTTGGGGAGAGAGGGGGAGGGCGAGAGGTTAATCATTTATAAACATTGCCTGGACTGTCCAGGACTGTGCTCGGCATCATTTCAGTGAGCCGAGTTCGTTTTTAATCATTGTACCTGTAAACAAAAAACGATATCAGGATTGAAACCTCTATGACATAATGTTTCTATCAGGACCTTGAGATCCCCTTCGGATAATCCGATATTTGGGCAATTGGTATTCGGATAATCGAGGGTCTTCTGTCATGTGAGAAAATGTTAAATTGTTTATTTCGACTGAAAGATTGTCAAAAGGAAGCATATCGTTTAAGTCTACAGAGATTTCAGGTCTGTGTGAAGCAAAGTGATCTTGGTGTCCTCGATCATGTATCAGAATTGGTGAGAATACATGAACAGCATGTAATGAGTAAAACTAATAAATTGCTACCATTTGTTTCAATGGGTTTAAATACACAAGCAGTGGCGTAATGCATCACGTATTCAATGCTTAATTTAGACATCTAGAATAGTAAGGAGAGCATTGATCTCCATCTTCAAGGGAAGATGGAAATCAATGGTGGCATGGGGTTTGTATTGCTGCCTCACAGCGCCAGAGATCTGGGTTGACTGTGTGGAGTTTGCACATTCTCCCTTGTCGCGTGGATTTCTTCTGGGTGCTTCGGCTTCCTCCCGGAATCCAACGATGTGCAGGTTAGATGAACTGGTCATGTGAGATTGCCCATAGAGTTCAGGGATGTGAAGGTTAGGTGTCTTAGTCAGGCGCATATGTCGAGTAGAAAAATGGGTCTGGGTCAGTTATTCTTCGCGTGGTCGGCGTAGATTTGTTTGTGCTATCGGCCCATTTCCTATAGGAATGGTGATTGTATAAGGAAAGTGTGGACAGCTTGTGCTCGCACTGTTTAGAGGATTAAGAGTGAACTTAATTGAGAAATTGTAAGTAGTTTGGGTATGGTGAATACGTGAAGAAAGTTTTCTCTTTTGAGAAGGTCTATAACATTGGGTCCCTTTTTTCAGAGATTGTAAGAGATATATTTCTGTCACAGCCTGTTACCTTTTCAGTAAGATATACGGAAAATCTCATAGGCACATTGTCCACAAAACCTCAGTCAGATTCACCAGATCCCACAGAAATATGCGACGTTTGGGACAATGTTATAATATTACATCAATTGTTAAGTGAGCGAGGATTGAGCAGACCATAACTCCATTTTATTTTCAATTTTTCGCAAATATGGCTGACGACAGTACATATAATGACAGGTAGTGCCTTGAATTACAACCAGCACTTGATCATTTTAGATTCCATTTGGTATTATGTTCCTGGGAAGCAATATTCAACAACCAACATCTAACGCTTAACCCCAAAACACACACTCTCCCTGTCTATGTCTCTGTCTCTCTCTCTCACATACACACACACGCGCGCACAGACATTCTTTCTCTCTCTCTCTCTAAGACACAAAAGCTAAAACACACACACACACACACACACACACACACACACACACACACACACACACACACACACACACACACACACACACACACACACACACACACACACACACACACACACACTCAGGCACATATACACTCACATATATGAATGCACACTCATGCTCATACGCACAGACACTCAAAAGCACATTGTCATATACACATAGACACACTAACATCCATGTAGACACATAGACATCCAAACGCGCACTCATATGCACGCATGAACATTGAAAAAGGGAAAGTCAATTCCTGCAGCATAGAACACGTTTTTGGTCATGCTGTTTGCTGTTCTGGGCCATCAGACGTGAGAAATGTTTGTGCTCTTCTTCCGTTTGCATTCATATCGACATCTGCATTGATTTCGCTCCAAGATTATCACATACTCTGTATAATAACTATTAGCCATAAACTCAACTGAACTACCAAAGAACTACGTCAGATACAAGTATGCATCAGAGGCTACTAATCCTGCACCGACTAACTCACGTCCTGACTCCTCAATGCCTGCCCACTATCTGCAAAGAAAAATTCAGGAGTGTAATGGAATACTCCTCATTTGCCTGAATGGGTGCAGCTCCAACAACACCAAAAAAGCTTTACGCTACCAGGGCAAAACAGTCCACTTGATTGGCACCACATCCGCAAAGATCCACTCGCTCCACGACTGACACGTGGTAGAAGCAGTGTGGTTCATCCCTCAGATGTGTTGTAGAAATTCACCAAAAGATACATAGAAAGCATTCCTGCAAAATTATAATTATTTCTATCTTGAAATTGGAAGTGAACATGTGAGATCACCACCATCTTCTAACTTCTCCTTCACATCACTTACCATTCTGACTAGGAAATCTACTGCTCCGTCAGTCTCACTGAGACAATTTCCCAGAACAGCCTTACTAAAAGCACCATCGTCTGTCTACACCGGATAAGACTGTCCAGTTTCAGATAAGTAGCTGACCACCACCGTCTCAAGGGCAATTAGGAGCAGTCAGTAAATTCTGGCTCAGCCAGCAGCACCTACATTGCAAAAATGAATAAAAGACAATGATGTATCGACCTTTTGAATCAGTACCCACCAGTGATTCTCTGCGAATCTATCGCCTGGTCTCAGATCCGTGTTTATTTCTGCTAGTTTAGTTTTCGTACCCACGTATTTGTTCTTTTTTGTATTAAAAATATTGCTCTTCGATTCATCACTCTTTCAAACCTGCTGTAAAATTCCATCTATTCTGACTAGTTCTACTGAGAGGCCCCTTTACTCTCAGTTCATTGACTGATCCTGTCGTATTATACAATAAATATCTTCTATAGACTGCTCTGTAAAATACATGAAATACGTTGCTCACAGATACTAACTCCAAATCATTTCGCATGGAGGCAACCAAGCGGATTTCTTTTCTTATATTAAGTGTAGAATAAAAACTCATAGTTATTACTACATCACAGTTTCCAACGTTTATTCTCCTATAGATTTGCATATATTGTACTCACTGTATAGTTCATCACTCTCATTCGCTATTTATTTCACTTACTGTACCTTATCTGCACCCAGACCGATTCCAAATCCTTATCTCTGGAAACAAGAGTGGAATGTATCTCTCGTGCTGAAGTTTCAAATAAAAAAACTCTCTCTGTTTCACTCCTTAGCTGACTTGTGAAAGCAACAGCCCCATTATTGTGGAGGTGTACATTATCCCAATGGCTCAGATTCTATTTTCTGCGAACGTGTGCCACTGATTCTTGAACCACAACACACTTCTCCTAAAACCAGATGTGATCCAAGAAATCACTTCTCTTATCCATCTTCTGCGAAATGTTGTTGAATTCAACTAACAATTCCGATATGCCTCCCTTCATAAGTACTGTTTTCTAACTTAGCATTGAGCTTCTCATATCTGCTTCAGCAGGACCTCTTCCTTCGGTATACCTAAGTTTGCTGGGATGGACTTGGATAGCGTCCATCGGGTACTCGCCTTTGTCATTGCATTGTCTTCTAGAAATCAGAGACTGCATCAAGTCCCTGGACACAGACCACAAACACACAGCTGCTGACTGAAAACACACTGTTTGCTGCATTGAACACGATCAGGACATTAGACAGACTATTCTTCACTGCCAATATTTTTTTCTTCATCCTCAATCCCTCTAGGGTTTCTGTTCTGTGATGCCACAAGGTCAACATCCGCAACGCATGCCGCCCTCCCATACAAATAAGTCGAATGAAACTCAAACATGTTGGACAATTCCAAATGCGTAAGTTCTCACCCACTGAGCCTCTCACCTGTCCAACTTTACACTCATTCTGCTCTAAAGCCATTTACAATGTGTTGCTGACATCACTGTGGTAGATTGGATCTTAAACACAGATGAAGCTGAGTTTAATGGAGAGACAGAGAGAGCTTAGCAACATGGCGTAAAAACAACAATTACTTCCTCAATATCAGAAAAAAAACAAAGAAGCTGGTCATCCACTTGAGCAACCAGAGTGGAGGACATATCCTGTCTGCATGAATGCAGAAGTAGAGATAGTTGGGAGCTTGAATTTCCGGGGTGAAGATATCGTTGTTGAAACTTTATTGCTGGAACAGCACAGCAGGTCAGGCAGCATCCAGGGAACAGGAGATTCGACGTTTCGGGCACAGGCCCTTCTTCCTGAAGAAGGGCCTGTGCCCGAAACGTCGAATCTCCTGTTCCCTGGATGCTGCCTGACCTGCTGTGCTGTTCCAGCAATAAAGTTTCAACTTTGATCTCCAGCATCTGCAGACCTCACTTTCTCCTCCGGGGTGAAGATATCACCAATAATCTGTCCTGCTCCATCCATGATAACACTGCGTTCAATAAACAGCACCAATGCCTCGAATTTGTCATAAGGTTTAGGAAATTCAGTGTGATCACAATGGCTATTATCAATTATTAAGGATGTATCGTAGAAAACATCTTATTCCGTTATATTACAGATTAGTGCAAGAAATTTTAGATAAGTGTGAACACAGCCCGGTCAATCACACAAACCAGCCTTCTATTCATTGACTCCCTCTATGCTTCATACTGCCTCGGGCGAGAAGCCAACATAATCATAGACCCCTTCCACACGATTATATATTTTTCCACCCTGTTCCATTATTGAGAAGATAAAAAAGCTTCACAATATGTCAATTACAGTTTCATCCCTGCTGCTTTCAGACTCAATAACTACCCTCTCAGATATTAGCAATGAGCTTTCTCTGCAAATTTTCAGCAGCTGTAGCACTATGTTCTGCATTCTTTTTCTATTACTGTGATGTATGATTTGCCTGTTGTGACTGCACTATGGCTGTAAGAGATGCATTTGGTTATTTTTTTATTTCAAAGAGGCTTTAAGGGATGTGTGAGAAGTTGACAACTTGATTTCAATAAAATAAATAACTGTAATAAATGCAACACCTGGCACTTGCCTTTAAATTTAAAAAAGAGTTGCGATTGAGGTTATCTTCTTAATAAATTTTGAGGATGTTTCATCGGGACCATAACAAATTGGGATCATATGTCAGGGAGTTGCATTCTTGGTTTGGTTTCGAATTGTCAACTCAAAGGAAGTGAGCACTGAGTGTTTTTTTTTTTGTTTCTGGTGTTAAATTCAATTGGTTTAAATAAGGTGTCCCATGTTTTTAAATAGTTCTTTCATTCATTAAGCATTTCCTGGGAAAGGAAGACACAACTTTGGTGTCTTACAGAAAGCGAGCAAGAGCAAAGCTTTTTGAATTGGCAAACAAGATGCAGGTGTGTGTGTGAAGAAAGAGGAGATAATTGTAGCAATGGTGTCGTATTTACAATAGCCAGGAATTCATCTGAATCTTTGGAAATGGCTTGAATCCAATTGCAAATGAGGCAGCATGAAATAGAGGTAGAAAGAAGGGAAACAGAAAAAGAAATAAGAACCCTGCCAGAATAATAAGAAAAAGAAAAAGAAATGGAACAGTTGAATTGCGATTAAAAGCAGAGGGAGAGGGCAAGGAAAAGGATACCCGTACAGAAAAACGAGTGAAAGAGAGAGCAGAAAGGAAGAAAGAGTATGATTTTGAATGTCATTGGCCGAGTAATGTAGAGAGTAGCTTTTATTTGTCATTTCTACCATATACAAGTGATGCAGTAAAAAATAACTGCGTTGCTCCAGGACTAAGGTGCTACACGGACAGCATAAACAACACAAACTAAAAAAATGGCGGCATAAAGTGCATAAGAAGTGTAAAACATGTAAATTGCAGTGTAATTAAAGAATGATAATTAATAGACATTTCTCTAGCAGCAATTAGAAGTCCTGCAAAGAATTTCATGTCGAAAAGAGTCCGATCATACAGTGTTAAGGACCCTAATGACTTGGGGGAATAAACTGTTGCAGTCTGGCCGTGAAAGACCGAATGCTCTGGCATTTTCTGTGAGTTTCAGTGAGTGGTGTGTGAGGTCTTCGACAATGCCCTTAGCCATTCAGATGTAATGCGTATTGTTAATGTCTGTAATGGTTGGGGAGAGACCCCGATGTCCTCTTCTCAGCAGTCTTCACAATCCGTGTTAGGGTCTTAAAATGCGGGACGGTGCAATTCCCGAACCAAGCAGTGATACAGCAGCTCAGGGTACTCTCAGTGAACACTGTATGGATTGGGTTAGGATGAGGGGGTGGAAAATGAACATTCTTCAGTGTACACAAAAGGCAAAGATGCTACTGGACATTCTTGGCTATGGAGCTGGTGGTCAGGAACCAGGATGGACGCCACAAGATGGACGCCACAAGATGGACGCCAAAACGTTTGGCGTTGTTCACAATCTCCACGGGGGAGCCGTCAATGTCCAGTGAACCGTGGTTGTTTCAGGGCCTCCTGAAGTCAACAACCATCTCTTTCGTTTTGTCCACGTTCAGAGACAGGTTGTTGGCTCATCATCAGTCTACTAGCCGCTGCTCTTCTTCTCTCTATACTGACACCTCGTTCCTGCTGATGAGACCCACTAGTGGTGTCATCAGCAAACTCGATGAATTGCTTCGACCTGTGCACCACTTCTCTATCGTGTGTCAGCAGGGTCAACAGTAGTGGAGTGAGCACATAACACTGGGTACCCGCCTTGCTCTGTGTGATCGTGTTGGAGATGCTGTTCCTAATCTGAACTGATTGAAGTCTGTCAGTCAGGAAGTCCAGGATCCAGTTACAAAGGAGTAATTTAGGCCAAGTAGACTCAGCTTTCTAATCAGCTGCTGTGGAATGGTAGTAATAAAAACAGAACTGAAGTCTATGAACAGTAATCTGATATACGTATCATTCTGCAGGTGAGTGACAGCCCGGGGGTGTGGTGGAAATTGCATCATTTGTTGAGCGTTAGGGACTATATACAAACTGCAAAGTAAGGGGAGAGGATGGAAGAAATTATAATCGTGTGGAAGGGGGTCTATGATTATGTTTGCTTCTCGCCAGAGGCAGTATGAAGCATAGAGGGAGTCAATGAATAGAAGGCCGGTTTGTGTGGTTGACCGGGCTGTGTTCACACATATCTAAAATTTCTTGCACTAATCTAGTAAGGGGAGCATCAGGGTCTGAATATGCCTCATCACGAGTCGTTCAAATCACTTACGATGGTGGGTGTTAGCGCAATGGGGTAGTAGTCATTAAGAGAGTATGCTGAAGATTTCTTCAGCACGGAGATGATGGTCGTGTTCTTGACACATATTGGAATAATGGTGCAGCTCAGGGAAATGATGAAGATGTTCATGTGAACATCCGTCTGTACATTAGAGAACCCTCTGAGTACTCTAGTCCAACAGTTTTACATAGGTTGACTCTCCATAGGGCTTTTCTCACGTTGGCTGTGGAAAGAAACAGAACCTGTCATTGGGATGAGTGTTGGAATTCCTTGCTGACATATCATTTTGTGCCTCAAACCGTGCATTGAAGTTGTTCAACTCATCCGGAAGAGGGGAATCACCAGAACAAGCAGGCAACACTGTTCCGTTTTTGCCCTTCCTCATGCTCTATGAATTGCCATTGTCCTGAAAATGGCCGTGTATTTTCTGTGCATGTGCATGTCTTGCCTTTGATGGCAGAGGTTAGGTTTGCCCTGTCTGTTGTTAGAGCCGCCTTGTCATCTGCTCTTAATGCTGGAATCACGGGTCCTCAGCAGGGCACACGAATTTGTGGTCACCAACGGCTTCTGGTTGAGGCAAGAAGAGATGTCCTTGGACACAGTGACGTTGTCAGTACATTGGCTGATGTAACAAAGCAACGATTGTGTGTAGTCCTCTAAGTTGATGGAATCAACATCAGCTGCCACATCTCTGAACACACACACACACACACACACCAGTCGGTGTACACGAAATGGTCTTCAATTGTAGAACTGGATTGGAATTGCAAACTCAAAGATGCTTGAAATGCTAGACATAGAATTAAAATGTCAGAGTACTGATGAGGACAATGACAGTGAGCAATCCCATCATAGCCAAAGTCTATGTTTAAATATATACAAGCGTTGCCTAAGTTTAACGAGAAAGACGTAGAAATCATTTTTCGCTTCATTTGAGGAATCGGGTAAACGAATGAACTATTTGGTAAACAAATGGCTTTGACGATCCAAGCAAAATTTACAGCTAGTCAGATATTTGCATCACTATCAAAGGAAGTAGCTGGATAGTATTCTTGAAGTGAAAAAAAAAATGATCTGGTATCATAAACCTATAGACAAAGTTTTCGTAATCGAAGGAGCAATTCTGGCCAAAAAGTGCAGAGAGTTTGAAAGGATCAAACGACACAGTTTTGACCTGTAGAAAGGGCATAGTTGAACATCAATTAAACATATAATGCTCTCAAATACATTTGGAAAACATGAGTATTTTGGAGGTTTCTTAAAATTCATTTCCTGAAGTACTGAGAACTTAAATAGTACAGCACAGAACAGGTCATTTTTCCCATGTTCAAGAGCAGAGAGTTAAGTCTGCAGTATTCTCTGTGTAAATGTCAAATGATTATAATTTGAGTTGTATATCTAAGTTTGTCTTCTAACATCAATTTCAATCTGTTGGGAATAGAGGTAAAGAAAACAGAAATTCTTAGATGGTTAGGGAAAAGTGATCTCAATGAATATATTAAACCACAAGGTAAAGAGGAAGACCATGATGAGGGGAAGAGAAGTTAAAAATATCATTTTTCTTTCTCCGAAATGAAGTAGGCAGTGTGAATTCGTACTGTTGACGGCGAAGAAAACGCATTGGGGAGATCGATGTATGAAAATAGGATAAGCCAGTGAGATTTGTTGAATTGTTGCAGAACAGTAGAAGTTAATAATCTGCAAAAGAACATAAAACCTGATCAAAAGTTTGTTGAGAACAAAGTGCCAGGTATCTTTAATAAGCATACGTTTGAGGGTAACATTTATGCTTGTATGCCAGAGCAGATATAGAAATGAACATTCAAAAAGACAAAGGAGAATATCAACCTTTGATGAAGATAGATGTGGTTGCAATACTGAAGAAGCAGAAAAGCAGTGGTAAAATATGAAATAACTTGTGAGAAAAGCAGTGATCTTTGATTTAAAGTGAGAGTGATGGTTGAAATAATTAAGTAATTCCCAGTTTCAAAGACAGCAGTTATTCGTGGCACTGATGCACCTAGATCACAGGTGGTAGAAATGCATGCTGTGATTGAAAAGCCAGTGGATAAACAGGAAAGTGTAATGTTACAGTGGGTATATCCTGGAATTTCTTTTAATTATGAATCATCAAGATGAAAATGCTACAGTTGCAAACATAATGAGAAATCAAATAATAATGGGAAAGAAATAGCTGCTCAATTATTAGAGACTCTATTTACAGTCAAAGAGTCCTAGGCATACACAGCATGGAAACAGACTGTTCCATGCCGACCAAATACCCGAGAAAAATTTAGGCCTATTTGACAGAATTGTTTGCATATCCCTCTGAAACACGAGGCTGTTTCTTTAAAAACGCCATGCAGTCCTTTGATTTTTTTTTGACAGAGAGGGCGTAAACAACACAGACTCTGAAAAGTCTGCTTTTTGGGACAAAGGTTTTTGGGCCAATTTGATAATAGCTAACAGATACTGCCTCAGTCAGAGGCTTTCAAGTTTTGTTTTAAAAATGCACACTTGTACAATATAAAGAGAGTGGTCAGTTCTCCCAGCTTAGCTTTCCTCTGCTTTTTTGTAAGAGTAATGTGGAAAAGCTGCTAGGCCAGGAAGCAGTTCCAGGCTACCCTTCTGCATTCTATCATGGAAGAATTTGTTTGATTTTTCCTTTTGTGTCGAAAGGTGTGGATGATGATTGACGCAAGCATTTCGGACAGCATCATTAAGTTGGAATAGTCTGTTGGGTTTTTGGGTAAGATATGTTATTTGGTATTCTGTTTTCTGTACTTTGTGTTTCATTCAGCAAGCTTGAAAATAATTTTTGTTTTGTTTGAAACTAGGCTGTTTTGCCAGCTGACTATCTCTTGGAATATCCACTTTTAAGCTGCTCAAAGCACGTAGCACAGCATAGTTGTGCTACGTGCTTGAAATGTTTTGAGTGGTCTGACCTGGTCTATTAATAATATACACCCAAACTTGCCTTGTAAATGCTATCAGTAAAGATCAAATGGTTGAGCAAGATATAAGAGTGGTGCGAGCATATTATTAGTGCGGAGAAACTAGCTGAATTGCAATGGAAAGATGAATAACCAAAACAGCTTTATCAAACAACTTTCACAGAAGAGAATCTGACACTGCCCCAGGATGTCACTGTAATAAAAATGTCATCTTGGTGAGGAAATGTAGGCCATCACATATTCAGGCAGCAAAAAAATGAGCATAAGTTCATCAAGTTGTAATATGAGCAGCTTATAGAAATGCAATGTTGTAGGTGGTACTTAAATTACCGTTATCAGTTGGGAGTAAGGAAACCTCAAGCCAAAATGAAAACACAATTTCGTTCATCAGGAGCGCATAAAGATGTGGTTGAAGAATCTGGACTTATGTTACCTGGAAGGTAATTAGAAAACTTCAGGCTCTCATAAAACCAACACTCTTCATAGCTATTTCAGGAAGGATTTACAAAGGTCCGAAATGGTTGTGTACGATCTGTACCTAAACCTATAAGTGGGAATTAGGATTTGTTGCAAAAAATGGATGCATCTACAATATCGAGTGAGTGAGTTAGCTAGACAACATTTGAAAGTAGCACAGCAATATTATGAAATTGGAAGGTTACAACAAATAAAAAAAAAATCACGATTTGTTAGTGCAGATAAAGTTTTAGTTTTATTAGCAATGTTCAGAGAACTTTGAAAACGAATCCAAGTGACGTTATGAAATTGAAAGGAAAATGAGTGAGGTCAGTTATTTAATTATAATTCCAATTTGAAAGGAATGTCTTAGAGTGTGTATATATTCACAAGTGAATTTGATCGGCAAGGAAAGCAAAAGGATAACATGGTACTCGTCAGAACTCAGAATGAAGAATCAAGTTCAGAGGATTCTGAATTTGGAAATCATCAAATTAAAATCAGCAATGACGAAGTCCTCAACAAATGCGAGACATTTTTGATTTACCCTCAGAAGAAAATCAAAACGACCTGAAATAGTTAGGGAACTCCAGATAGGGAACTAAGTGGAAAAAGCTGGGACATACTAGTGCAATCGTGTATGATAGAGATGGAGAAAATGCTGTTCTAAGGAAGCAAATTCCTTAACCATTTGAAGTTTGCACAGGTTCAAAGAGAAATTGAACGCATGTTCCAAGGCAATGGAGTCGAATTGAGTTGCAGCTCCTCCACAGTAACTGCACCAACACCAGATTGGACGTAACCATTATGTGTAGACTATCACAAAATCGGTGCTGTTGCAAATTCTGGTCATATCCTATTCCACGTTCAGAAGACTGTATTGAGAAGGTGGAGCAAGCAATTGATATTTCCAAATTGAATTTGTTCAGAGAATACTGGCCGATATATTTATTTGAAGAGGAGAAGGAAATGTCGGCTTTTCTGACAATGAATAGATTGTACTAATTGAAAGTGATGCTATTTGGTATGAAAAATGCACCAACCTCATTTCAAAGACTAACCAATGAAGCCAGTTCAGGATGATTCAAATATATTGCATTCATTGATGATCTGGTGATTTTTTTAGTCACACGAGGAAGGAATATTTGCAGCATCGAACAGAATTATGAAGGTTGCGAGGTGTGCTTGGTGATAAGCATTGCTATTGGGCGGTACGGTGGCTCAATGGTTAGCACTAGGGTCACAGGTTCGATCCCAGCCTCGGGTGACTGCGCATTCTCCCCCGTGTCTGCGTGGGTTTCCTCCGGGTGCTCCCGGTTTCCTCTCACTGTCCAAAGATGTGCAGGTTAGATGAATTGGCCTTGCTATATTGCCCATAGTGTTAGGTGAATTATTCAAAGGGAAATGGGTCTGGGTGGGTTACTTTTCAGAGCGCCGGTGTGGTCTAGTTGGGGCGAAGGACCTGTTTCCTCACTGTAGGGAATCTAATATAACCAAACAATGAATTCAAAAAAGCCTAAGTCACATTTCTGGGCCATGGAATTGTACAAGGAGAGATACCTCCTCAGTATTTAAATCAAAGTTTATTCGGAAGTTTTGCATAACCTTGACGAAGAGGGATGACCAACGATTCCTGGGATTGAGGTGGTTTTGCTTCAATCTTGTATTTTTTTTAACAATTTGGGGTTTCGACTGACTGACTTTTTTGAAGGAGTGCAGAAGATGGATAGAAGAAAGTCAGAGGCATTTGACAGCCTTCAAATGAATTAACCACTGCCCAAGTATAAACCAACCCTAATTACACAAAACTATTCAAGGTGGCTATGATGCAAGTGACGTGGCTGTAGGTGTGATATTCTTGCACGAAGACAATGAGAAGATTGAAAGATCAACTGAGTATTTTGTCCTGAATAATCAACAAACAGAACAGAAGTTATTGCATGCTTGCAAAAAAATGCATCGAACATAGAACATAGAAAAGTAAAGCACAGAACAGGCCCTTTGGCCCACGATGTTGTGCTGAGATTTAATCCTAATGTAAAATATAGTAACAACCTACGCACCCCTCAACTCACTGCTATCCGTGTGCATATCCAACAGTCGCTTAAATGTCCCCAATGAATCTGCATCCACCACCACCACTGGCAATGCATTCCATGCATTCACAACTCACTATGTCGAAAACCTACCTCTGACGTCTCCTTTATACCTTCCTCCTAATATCTTCAAACTATGACTTCTCGTACCAGTCAATCATGCCCTGGGGAAAAGTCTCTAGCTATTGACTCTATCTATTTCTCTCATTATTTTGTACAGCTCGATCAGGTCTCCTCTCTTCCTCCTTCTCTCCAGCGTGAAAAGTCCGACCCACTCAACCTTTGATCATGAGGCAAGCCCTCCAGTCTAGGCAGCATCCTGGTAAACCTTCTTTGCACCCGCTCCAAAGCCACTGTATCTTTTGTATAGTTGGACGACCAGAACTGGACACAATATTCCAAGTGTGGTCTCACCAAGTAGAGCTGAAGTAAAACCTCTCGGTTCTTAAACTCTATCCCTTTGTTGATGAATGCCAAAACACCATATGCTTTCTTAACAAACCTATCCACTTGGTTGGCAACTTTGTGGCATCTATGTACTTGCACACTCAGATCCCTCTATTCCTCCACACTGCCAAGAATCCTGTCTTTAATCCTATATTCAGCATTCGAGTTTCACCTTCCAAAATGCAACACTTTGCGTTTATTCAGGTTGAACTCCATCTGCCATTTCTCAGCCCAGCTCTAAATCATATCTATGTCGCGCTGCAGCCTGCAATAGCCCTCTATGCTATCGACGACATCTACAACCTTTGTGTCATCTGAAAATTTACTAACCCACATTTCAATTTCCTCATCCAAGTCATTTATGAAAACTACAAAGAGCAGAGGCCCAAGTACAGATCCATGCAGTACCCCACTCAACACTGTCCTCCAGGCAGAATACTTTCCATCTACAAACGCACTCTGTCTTCTGTCAGCCAGCCAATTCTGAATCCAGATAGCCAAGTCTCCCCGTATCCCATACTTCCTGACTTTATTAATGAGCCTACCATAGGGAAACCTATCAAATGCCTTGCTGAAGTCCACATACACCACATCCACTGCTCGACCGTCGTCGACCTGTCTTGACATCTCCTCAAAGATCTCAATAAAATTTGTGAGGCATGACCTGCCCCTGACAAAGCCATGCTGACTGCCTTTAATCACACTATGCTTTGCCAAATAGTCATAAATCCTATCCCTCAGAATTCTTTCCAAAACATTGCTGACCACAGACGTAAGACTGACTGATCTGTAATTGCCAGAGATCTCCTTCTTGAAAAGAGGAACAACATTCGCCTCTTTCCAATCCTCCAGTACAACACCCATGGAGAGTTTAAAGGCAAATATACTCGCTAGCGGCTTCACAACCTCCTTTCCCGCTTCCCGAAAAAGCCTAGAATAAATGTGGTCTGGCCCTAGGAACTTATCAACCTTAATGTTTTCAAAAATATCTAGCACATCAACTTTATCAATCTAGATGTGGTCAAGACTGTATTCCAGTTCCTCGAAGTTTTCATTTATATAAAGTTCCTTTTCCATTGTGAAAACCGAAGCAAAAAACTCATTTACGGCTTCCCCTGTCTGCTCAGACTCCACGCACAAGTTCCCTCCGCTACCTTCTCCTTGATCGGCCCTACCTTCTCCTTGATCATTCTCTTATTCTTCACGTATGAGTAAAACGCCTTTGGTTTCTCCCTAATCCTTCTTGCCAAAACTTTATCGTGCCCCATCCTGGCGCTCCTCAGTCCATTTCTGAGCTCCTTTCTAGCAAGCCTGTAATTTTCTTAAGCTGTGCTAGATCCTTGCTTCTTCCACCTTACAGAACCTGCCTTCTTCCTTTTGAAGAAAAGTCCTCTGTTCTCGTCATCCAAGGTTCCGTAATCTTACTCCTTCTTACCTGTCTCAGAGGAACAAATTGCATCACTCGCAACAACTGCTCCTTAAATAGTCTCCACATGTCTGCTGTGCCCTTTCTGTGGAACAATTGCTCCCAGTATGTACTTCCCAACTCCTGTCTGATACCGTCATAATTTCCTATTCCCCAGTTAAATATCTTCCCTCGGTAATTGTTCCTTTCACTTTCCAAGGCTATGCTAAATGTGCGGCAGTTGTGATTATTTTTACCAAAGTGGTCTCCCACCGCGAGATCTGATACCTGTCCTGGCTTGTTGGCGAGCACCAAATCCAAAATGGCCTCACCCCTCGTCGGTCTGTCGACATACTGAGTAAGGAAACCCTCCTGAACACACCTGACAAAATTGACTCCATCCAAACCATCTACACTTAGGACGTTCCAGTCGATATTAGGAAAGTTGAAGTCACTCTTAATAACAACCCTGTTTCTTTTGCATATTTCCACAATCTGCCCGCCTATGAGATCTTCAATCTCTGTACTGCTATTAGGTTGTTTGTAGAGAACCCCCAATGCTGTGGCTGTTCCCTTGCTGTTCGTAACTGCCACCCACACTGACTCAGTACACAAACCTTCCTCATCAACCTTCGTTTCTATAGCTGTGATGCACTCTCTGATTAGCAATGCTACGCCCCCTCCTGTTTTGCATTAAAACCTTGAGCATTGTGTTGGCGTTGCGACATTTCAATGTTTATATTGCAAGTAATGTGTCTGAGATAACTGTACACACCAAACATAACCTCTCAAAGATTTTTTTTTAAATATTAAAGCTAAAAATGCAGCACTGCAGTGATGGAGTCTATAATTTCAGCCATTCAATTTGCAAAACATACACCTGGCAGGACAAGAGAACATATTTGCTTGTCCAGACTTTGATAAAGGCAGAAAAGGTCAGGAAATGGACTGAGATATTGACTGTTTGAGTCGATGTACTGTATATGCATTGTCATGTAAGACTAAAGGCTTTTAAAAATCAAGCCTTTTTTTATACTGAAGGTTCAGTTTTTAAAGCGGAGACGTATGACAATGCGTGTTCTTCAAGGGATGCAATTTGTCCTTTTTTGAAGGCATTAAGATTGACATGAAGAGCTTTCTACGTTAACCCAATGGGGTAACAGCTTGTGAGGCCTTCCTTTGTTTTGAAATTGGAAATATTGAAACAACCTGGACGGATAGTGTCACACTGTCACAGAAGGAGACTTCTTACTTTCAGTTCCTCTCTGTCAAGGGTGCTGCAGGAGTGTTCTAGCTGTACTTTGGAAGCTGCAGTGCAGCTTTCCCTTCTACTCCCTCTCTGAGCTTTTCTTGCTGTATCTTCTCTTTATTGGAGAATTGTCGTGAGATGATCTATTTTACTGAATTTGCCTTTCTGAATGATATACTTATGGGATGTTACAATGTTGGAACAGATACGGTTAGTCGCTAATAATCTATTATTCTGTTAAGTTTTCCCAAATGAGTTAACATATTCCGTTTCTTGATTTGATGGATTTTCACAGCAGTGTATGAATGAAGTCTGTTCTTTTTATTTTCTTCAAATCTGACAGTTTGAGCAATCAATTTGCATCTAGAATGCTTTGTCTGGCACTTGAATGTAAGATAAAAAAGACTTTCAGTGTCTAGGCTATATTCTTAAAATATTTTCAGGGATTCTGGGCGTGACCATAATACTGTATATTATGCAAGCTTTTTTAATGTTACTGTGGGCACTTGAGTAGTACGGTGGCATAGTGGCAGCACTGCTTCCGTACGCCACTGGGGACCCGGGTTTGATTGCATCGTCAGGTGACTGTACGTGCAGAACAGAGTTTCTCCCTGTGTGTCCGTGGAATTCCAAATGATATGCAAGTTAGATGGATTGGTAATGGGAAATGGGTAAAAACAATGACTGCAGATGCTGGAAACCAGATTCTGGATTAGTGGTGCTGGAAGAGCACAGCGGTTCAGGCAGCGTCCGAGGGGCAGTAAAATCGACGTTTTGGGCAAAAGCCCTTCATCAGGAATACAGGCAGAGAGCCTGAAGCGTGGAGAGATAAGTGAGAGGAGGGTGGGGGTGTGGAGAAAGTAGCATAGAGTACAATATGTGTGTGGGGGAAGGGATGAAGATGATAGGTCATGGGGGAGGGAGGGTGGAGTGGATAGGAGGAAAAGAAAATGGGCAGGTAGGACAAGTCATGGGGACAGTGCTGAGCTGGAAGTTTGGAACTGCGGTGAGGTGGAGGAAGGGGAAATGAGGAAACTGTTGAAGTCCACATTGATGTCCTGGGGTTGAAGTGTTCTGAGACGGAAGATGAGGCGTTCTTCCTCCAGGCGTCTGGTGGTGAGGGAGCGACAGTGAAGGAGGCCCAGGACCTCCATGTCCTCGGCAGAGTGGGAGGGAGAGTTGAAATGTTGGGTCACAGGGCGGTGTGGTTGATTGGTGCGTGTGTCCCGGAGATGTTCCCTAAAGCGCTCTGCTAGGATGCGGACAGCCTCACCAATGTAGAGGAGACCGCATCGGGAACAACGGATACAATAAATGATATTGGTGGATGTGCAGGTAAAACTTTGATGAATGTGTAAGGCTCCTTTAGGGTCTTGGATGGAGATGAGGGAGGAGGTGTGGGCGCAGGTTTTCCAATTCCTGCTGTGGCAGGGGAAGGTGCCAGGATGGGAGTGTGGGTTGAAGGGGAGCGTGGACCTGACCAGATAGTCACAGAGGGAACAGGCTTTGCGGAAGGTGGGAAGGGGTGGGGAGGGAAATATATCCCTGGTGGTGGGGTCTGTTTGGAGGTGGCAGAAATGTCGGCGGATGATTTGGTTTATGCGAAGGTTGGTAGGGTGGAAGGTGAGCACCAGGAGCGTTCTGTCCTTGTTAAGGTTGGAGGGTTGGGGTCTGAGGGCGGAGGTGCGTGATGTGGACGAGATGCATTGGAGGGCATCTTTAACCACGAGGGAAGGGAAATTGCGGTCTCTAAAGAAGGAGGCCATCTGGTGTGTTCTGTGTGAAACCGGTCCTCCTAGGAGCAGATACGGCGACGCGGAGGAATTCGGAATACGGGATAGCATGTTTGCAGGATGTAAGTTGGGAAGAGGTGTAATCCAGGTAGCTGTGGGAGTTGGTGGGTTTGTAAAAAATGTCGGAATAAAGTCGGTCGTCATTAATGGAAATGGAGAGGTCTAGGAAGGGGAGGGAGGTGTCAGAGATGGTCCAGGTAAATTTAAGGTCAGGGTGGAATGTGCTGGTGAAGTTGATGAATTCACCAACATATGCAAGAGCGCGAGGTGGCGCAAATGCAGTCATCAATGTAGCGGAGGAAGAGGTGGGGAGTGGTGTCGGTGTAATGATGGAAGATCGACTGTTCTACGTAGCCAACAAAGAGCCAGCCATGACTGGGGCCAATACGGGTGCCCATGGCTACCCCTTTGGTCTGGAGGAAGCGGGAGGATTCGAAGGAGAAATTGTTAAGGGTGAGGACCCGTTTGGCAAAACGAATGAGAGTGTCGGTAGAAGGGTACTGTTGGGGACATCGGGAGAGGAAGAAACGGGGGACTTGGAGGCCGTGGTCATGGCGGATAGAGGTGTAGAGGGATTGAATATCCATGGTGAAGATGAGGCGTTGGGGGCCAGGGAAACGGAAGTCTTTGAGGAGGTGGAAGGCATGGGTGATGTCTCTAACGTATGTGGGGAATTCCTGGACGAGGGGGGATAGGACGGTGCCGAGGTAGGTAGAAATGAGTTCAGTGGGACAGGAGCATGCTGAGACAATGGGTCGGCAAGGGTGGTCAGGCTTGTGGATCTTGGAAAGGAGGTAAAACTGGGCAGTGCAGGGTTCCCGGACTATGAGGTTGGAAGCTGTGGGTGGGAGATCCCCTGAATTGATGAGGTTCTGTATGGTCTGGGAGATGACGATTTGGTGATGGGGGTGGGGTCGTGGTCGAGGGGGCGGGAGGAAGAGGTGTCCTCGAGTTGGCGTTTGGCTTCAGCAGTGTCGAGGTCAGTGCACTAGACTACCACTGCGCCCCCTTTATCTGCTGGCTTGATGATGAGGTCGGGATTGGAGGGCTGCGCGTTGTGAGAGTAAGAGGTTGGAGTGGGGGAGGGGGTAGACAGGTTGAGGCAGTTAATGTCCCGTTGGCAGTTGGAAATGAAAAGATCGAGGGCGGGTAATAGGCCAGCGCACGGTGTCTGGGTGGATGCAGTGTGTTGGAGGTGGGCAAATACTGAGGAACTGAGGGACAACACAATGTTTGCAGAAAACCTTTGAAAATGCACCAAAAAAGGGGCGAAGAAAGAATCTCGTGATGTGTGTCAACATCCACACCAAGAAAGTTACAAAAATAAAACAAGAACAGGGTATTCAGGAGTAATTTGGAACTGGACAATGAAGATGTGATCAATGAGTCAGACGAAGAGAGAGGGATTCCGTATTATTGTTTTGTGCCTGATCCTAAAGAATGTAACGAGAAGAGAGAAGCGGTCAGCGTTCCAGAAAACTCACGAAAAAGAAGATTAATCAGTTAAAAGAACTCACAAAGCTATCAAAATCAAAGCATCAACAATATGCCAATTCCTGACATCATTGTATGACAGGTCATCAGTTCTTGCCTGGTAGTTGTGCTGTAGCATTAAACAATTAACAGTGAATAATGACGATGTGTGAACTAACTTTCAAAGGTCATTTAATCAGAAATCCTTCACCTTGCTTGGGGCTGTAGTGGCAGAGCGGTAGCCTCCTCATCTCTGAGGCTAGAAGATCTGGCTTTGGGTCCCACAAGGTCGAGAGCGTGTTTCATTACGTTCTTGAATCTACCAAGTAAAATAATACAATGTTCACTTGATTTTAGCAAATGAGGCACATGTAAATGTTAGACATTGTCTGCAGCTTCGCATAAGGTACATTATCAGCTTATTTCGGAAGTCAGTGCAATGGAAATAAAGCCACTGGTAGCTTTAAATGTTTGTGTTAACGTGAAAATCCACTATTCAGTTGAAAAGGATATATTTTTCTTTAGTTTTCAGAGATTCTGAGCGTAATTTTTGAAGTGGTGCAAGTGAATACAAACCAATATATTTCTCAGTTTGGGTTTGAGTGTGAGCTTTTCATGTTCATTTCAATTGCAAGAATCAGAGAAAAATGTTAAGCTTTTCCTCACATTCATTTTGACTGCAGCACTCCAGATCTCTGTAATCTGCACCCTCAGCGAAGCGGAATAAGGGGATAGGTTGAAATACTCGAAAAAGATCAGTCAAATTGGAGGCAATGGTGTGGTGATGAGGTGACTGGATGAATAATCCAGACTCTCAGGCGGGTTTGGGCCAGGGTTTCAAATCTCACAATGGCAGGCAGTGAATGAGAAGCTAGTTTCGCAGAAACCATGGACCCATTGTCAGTGGCTGTAAAAAAAAAGCATCTGGTTTGCTAATAGAGTTATAGAATCATAGTGATGCACGGGACGTAAACAGACCATTGGGTCCAACTTGTCCATGCCGACCAGATATCCCAACATAATCTTGTCTCACTTGCCAGCACCTGGCCCACATTCGTCCACAATCTTCCTATTCAAATGCCCATCCAGATGCCTTTTAAATTGTGCAATTGTACTAGCCTTCATCAATTCCTCTGTCATCTCAATCCATACACGTGCCACCATCTGTGCGAAAAAGTTACCCCCTTAGGTCAATTTTATATCTTTCCTCTCTCACCATAAACCTATGCCCTCTAGTTCTGGACAACCGAACCTCAGAGAAAAGACTTTGTCTATTTATCTTATCCATGCCTGTCACGATTTCGTAAACCTGTACAAGGTCACACCTCAGCCTCCAATCTCTAGAGAAAATAAGCCCCAACCAGTCAACCTCTCCCGATAACTCAAATTCTCCAACCCTGGAAACATTTTTGTAAATCTTTTTTGAACCCTTTCAATGCATTGCAAGAAAGGACATTTGCTGTCTTTACTTCGTTCAGCCGACACAAGTTTTGTTAAAAAGACGTGGGTGA
Organism: Chiloscyllium plagiosum; assembly: GCF_037043375.1. Classification (NCBI taxonomy): domain Eukaryota; kingdom Metazoa; phylum Chordata; class Chondrichthyes; order Orectolobiformes; family Hemiscylliidae; genus Chiloscyllium; species Chiloscyllium plagiosum. Next base: position 18,853,310 of record NW_028270178.1, on the reverse strand, counting down.
AGTAGACCTTTTAAAAGAGTTAAAAGCGAGCAATGATAGCACCAAGTGTTCTCAATAAGATACAACTTGACATGTGCGCCAGCTACGGGAGTAGCTGGTTGCCTGGAAACGTCAAACAAAATCCGAATTAAGCTATTCAGTTTAAATTGTTCCGCGAAAATCATCAATTTTCAATTATGTTTGAGTGAATATATTGACAATCTTAAAAGCCAGTGACACAATCCGATGCTCTGGGTTTAAAGACCAAGGGAAAATTGAACGGTTGGGAGGAGAAAAGCCAATCCCAGCAGGTAAAAGACTGTCTGAAAAAAAAACTCTCTTAAATGTACCTTTTTCGATCAGTAACCTGTGAAGCAGATTCCCTAAGAAGAAGAAAAGAAGACACAAGAAAATCCAAATAGAAACAAAAATTGAAAGCTGCCTGGTTTTGAGATAAGAAGTGTTGTTTTGTAAATCTTAATTGAGAGTTTTATCGGGCTAGTATTGTAGAAGGGAATGTAAAAGATAGGTTAGAATAAGGACTTGTACATAGTTGTATGTTAATTTTTTATATACTTAAAGAAATAAAGTTATTAATTTTTATTTTAAATAGTTCTTGGCCACTCGAATTTTGAAGATTAACGCACGGAAGTATGATGTGTAACATTTTGTGTTGCTGGTTTTAAATTAGGCAGGATATTTTACCCCGTGTCAGAACAGTATGGAGTAGGAAAATCTTACTGAGCTGTACAAAGTCATGGTAAAAGCACATCTGCAGCACTGAGAGCAGTTTTGTACCCATAATTAAATATATTATTTCATTAGAGTCATTTCAGAGAAAGTTCACTGATATGGGAGGAATTCTCATTTGAGCAATAGGTAAACGGAATGGGACACTATTAACTGCAGTTTAGAAGAGTTAGAGGTGATCTATTTGAAATATACAGTACTCTTAAACCGTTAATAGGTTAAAAGCTGACAGGAAGTTTCTCCTCATTGGAGAGTCTTCGAGCCTTTAGAATGTGAGGCCATCGAGCCAAAATAAAATGATATCAGTTTAAGAGTGAGAGAACCAGAATTTCTTCTTTGAGACGTTTCTGAATCTTTGAAATGCATTCACGCTGAGATCTGTCGGAATAGACTAATTTCCACGTATAGTGCTGAGAGGGATAGATTGTTAATCAGTCAGGGAATCAAGAGGTGTGAGGAAGGATCAGGAAAGTGGATGTGAGGAGTATCCGTTCAGCCTTGATCACCATTGAATGGGATCAAACAGTTTGCTTCTGTTCCTCCTTGATATAGTCATTTTGCCTCCTGTATGTAGCTTCAGATGCACAGTGATGTTGTTGACACTTAACTGCCTTCTGAGCAATTAGGAATGGACAAGGGAGGCATAGTGGCTCAGTGGTTAACACTGCAGCCTCAAGGTTCCCGAGACCTGGGTTCGATTCCACCCTTGAGTGTCTGTCTGTGTGGTGTTTCCACATGTCCCTCTGTCAGCATGTGTCTCTTCTGGTTATTCCAGCTTCCTTCCACAGTCCCACGGTATTCAGGTGAGGTTGACCAGCCATGGGAATTTCAGTGCTACACAGAGAAGAGTCTGAGATGAGTACTACTTGGAAATTTGGTATACACTGGATGGTCTGATTCTACATGGCAGGGATTCGACAACAAATGCTGGCTGTTCCATTAACTTCTGCATTCCATGTATTAGGAGTTGCGAACTCATGTGTCGTGGAATAGGCCAGACAAATCAAAAAATTCTTAAGCAGGCAGCCTAGCCCATTCCTATGCATTATGTTTCAGTACGTGTGCAGTGAAAATTAACCGTAGTGAGGTAGCTCGTTTGACTAACTGGATTCAAAAGAGACAGAAGTTTATTGGCAAGATTGTACAATGAAGCACAACAACAGAATAAAGAACCGCTACTGAAGTCAGTCTATCCAAACTAGACTAATGATATTGTTCCAAATATACACAAACGTCTCAAAACACAAACCCTCTTGAAGCACAGTTTAAAAATGGAACAGATGCTTACAGGTTTAAGTTAGAAGAGCAGAAGGAGACAGACAGCATCTACACAGCCACGGTTGAACTCACAACTAGTTCTGGACTGAACTAAACTGCTCAGGTAGAGAGCTGACCACACCCCTTTCATTATACAGGTCACTTCTAAAACATGACCACTTTGGCCTGAAGTCTCGTCTCTTAACATATAAACAAAAAGGTCTCGCAATGCACTTTAAGCTCTCCACCAAAACAGTGTAATCGGCAGCGAGACCTGTTTAATACCTCTCTGTAAACAAAGAGCATACTATCCTTGAGACACCCTCCTCCTTTCAAAAATGAACCATCAATACCAAAAGATGGCCTCATTTTTAAAATCTTTCAAAAAGTTGGTTAGTAATCTAATCATGCATGTGCACTATACTAACTATAAACATTCAAACATGCAAACCACATGCAAATTCAGGCCGCGGGACACTCGTCACCCAACACACCCGTATCTCATTCGAGCCTCAATAACGCATCAGCAATCATGTTTTCACGACCTGCCACATGCACAATTGTCAAATTGCATGGCTGCAACAACAAATTCCATCTAACCAGTCTGGCAGTTTTGACCTTAAATTTTCCAGAAATGTCAATGGGTTATGATCAGTATATACAATTGTCTCAGGTGCATTGCTGATGATAGAAACACTGAAATGTTGGACGGCTAACACCAACCTTAAAGTCTCTTTCCCCACTATTGAATATTTCTGTTGATGAAAGTTTAACTTCCTGGAAGAATACATGATGGGTCTTTCTAATCACTTGACATCTTCCTGCAGGACCACCACATTGACACCCACATCACTGACATCGATAGCCCTCTAAAAAAAGGCTTCATGTAATCCAGTGTGGCTGATTCTGGGGCAATAGGTGACACCGTTTTTTTTTTTTTGGTCTGTCAAATGCTTTTTAACAGTCCGTTGCCCACTTAAAAATCTTGCCCTTTTTTGACAATTCGGAGAGTGGAGCAGCCACACTGCTAAAGTTCAGCACATAATTCCGGTAAAATCCACTCAATCTCGGAAACTGTAGTACTACTTGCTCGTCGTCGATGTGGAACATTCACAATTATTTTCATTTTTGCAATCTGTGAGGCCATTTCCCCATGTCCAATAACAGGTGACTTGGGCTTTGGCAAATTTACTTTTAGAATATTTACCACCAAGCTTGCCTTCTGAAGTCGATCGAATAAGTCTGATAAATGGTGTTTGGCCATTTCTCTAGCTCTGTATAATCGTTCCATAAAATCTGGCACATAGTCCAAACAGGTGGTGTCTGAATTCTGACTTAGTAATTCTCCTGAATCAATTTTAACAGTCCTCTTATTACTTTCCCAAATAGAATTTCAAACGAATTGAATTTGGTCAATTCGTTTGGTGCATTTCTGAAGGCATAAAGTACAAACAGAACGCTCTTACCACAATCATCTGAATACTCCTGACCCCAAGCCATCAACATGTTCATGAGTGTGTGCTGCCATCCCTCTAACGTTTACTGCAATTCCGGATGGTACGCAGTAGATTTGAATTGCCTTGTTCCCAAGTCATTCAAAGCATCCTTGAATAGTTTGGATGTGAAGTTTGATCCGTGCTCTGACTGGATCGCTGCTGGCAGTCCGTATCTGGTAAAAATAATTAAGTAATTCTGCTACAGCATCTTTAGCTGTGACGATGCATAATAGGATTGCCCCTGGAAATGTAGTCGACACATCCATTATTGTTGATAAATACTTAATCCCATTTTTGTTTGTGGTATGGGACCTACGCTACTTTACAAGACCCTTGTAAAAGGTTCATCAAATGTAGGAATAGGTATTAAAGGTGCAGGTTTCATTACTGCCTGTGGTTTTCCGATTAGCTGACATGTGTGAAATTTCTGGCAAAATTCAACTACATCCTTGTGTAGTCTAGGTCAGTAAAACTCTCTTTGGAATTTAGTCTGTGTTTTCTTCATTCCAAAATTACCTCCAAGTAGTAGCTCATGCGTGACTCGTAACATCCCCTTTGTATACCCTACTGACAAAACAGTTTGATGAATCTCCACTCATTTCTCATTTGCTTGAACGTGTAAAGGTCTCCATTTCCTCATTAAGGCATCACTTATTCAGTAGTAATACCCAGGAAGGTATTCACTGTCCTTCTGTGTATATGCCTTTTGATATAACTGTTTTAAGTTCCCATCTTTCTGCTGTAACTAAGGAAGCATAGCAGAGCTAAAGATATTTGCACTTTTATGTGTTTCCTCCTGCTCTGTGCGACTTATCCGATCAAAAAAAAATTCTAAGATAAAGCTAAGTCCGCTTCCTTTTCTGTGGATTTTTATCTTTCATACTTCAACTTGCACCTTTGTGATCTTGTGACCACACGATCTTCATGGGCGGCATGTTGGCACAGTGGTTAGCACTGCTGTGGCACATTGGTTAGCACTGCTGTGGCACAGTGGTTAGCACTGCTGTGGCACAGTGGTTAGCACTGCTGTGGCACAGTGGTTAGCACTGCTGTGGCACAGTGGTTAGCACTGCTGTGGCACAGTGGTTAGCACTGCTGTGGCACAGTGGTTAGCACTGCTGCCTCACAGCGCCAGGGAGCCAGGTTCATTTCCCGCCTCAGGCGACTGTCTGTGTGGAGTTTGAACATTCTCCCTGTGTCTGCGTGGGTTTGCTCCGGTTTCCTCCCACAGTCGCAAGAATGCGCAGGTTAGGTGAATTGGCCATGCTATTAATGAGTTTTGATAGGCTTTTTTTTTTGTTTATATGTAAACAGACGTGACTTCAGGCCAAAGTGGTCATGATTTAGAAGTAACCCGTATAATGAAAGGGGAGTGGGCAGTTATCTCGCACTTCAGTTCAGACCAGACATAGCTGGGAGTTCAACAGCGAGTTGTTTGAAAACAGGCTCTCTCTCTGTCTCTCATTTTACTTTAAACCTTTAAGCATCTGTTCTTTATCTTACTCTTTTTTAATAGGGTTTGCTTACTTGGACTGTTGTGTATATTCGGAACAGCATAATTAAATCCAATTTTGGATAGTCTGAGTTCAGAAGGGGTTCCTTATTCTGTTCTTAGCGTTTCATTGTGTAATTTTGTGATTTCTTTTCCGTCTATTTTAAATCTGTCAGTCAACCAAGCAAGCTTACTCCGGGTAAGTTTCACCGTACACTTACGGAAGCAAGTTGCAAAGTTACGGTTTGGGTTGCCTGCTCAAGAATGTTTTGAGTGGTCTGGCCTAGTCCATAAGAGTGGGAAGCTTGATTCATTCGATTTTACCATCGAAGTCCGGTCCCACGTGTGGAAAACAATCGATATTTCTTCTCAGCAAACAGCACTGGAGCAGATGAACTGAATCAACACATTTTTCTGAGTGTTTTCAGGTCCATACCATTTTTCGATACTAGATGCCGAACATTCCCAGAGACAACAGACGCTGAAACCTTTCAAGATGGGACGAATTTAGTGAGGAAACATATTACGATCCCAAGTCTACTTTAATCTCAGACCCCATTCTTTCTATTCGCCTGAAAAGGGGAGATCCATGTTGAGATTTTCGACGAGGTTATGTCCACTGACCGAAGCATGTGATTCCGGATGTAGGGCTTTTGCCCGAAGCGTCGATTTTACTGCTCCTCGGATGCTGCCTGAAGTGCTGTGCTCTTCCAGTACCACTAATCCAGAATCGGGTTTCCAACATCTGCAGTCATTGTTTTTACACCATGTTATTCTGGGTTAATCCTGCATGATATGCTCAGAGGTTGTTTGGCATTGAGGATTAATGATATAACCATGCAAATGCACCGACTTACTGAAGACCGACAGAAATTCAAACAGGTACCATATCTGAATTTGTCATTAGAAAATGTGGCAAGTGGAGCATGGGAGCTACCGGGTATCATAATGGAAGTGGACACTCTCAACTCTCTGAAAAATATTGAGGAATATCACGTGAGTGTTGTCAATCACAGAGGTTCATGCCACCGTATCCTGAGGAGAGCGACTCTCGGCCAGACAACAACAAAACCCCACAACACAATCAAGCCTTGGCCAAGTGATTATTTTTTTTTCCACTGGATCTGGGCCAACAAGCCATTCAAGTTGCTGCTGGTATGCAGACTCGAGGAAGCAAATGAGTCCTACAAGGCCTAACGGTTTTAAGGGAACTCATAGGCTGGTATCAAGGAGAGTGCACACCCTGGAAAGTCCATTGATATGTGCCTGAGAATGACCTAATTCAAATCAGAAGCAATTAGACTAAATGTCTGGTTAACTGGTCGTCCAGTTCTCAAGGGGGGCAATACCAGCACAGCTGTGTCAGTGGTGGCAGAAGCAATCTTTAACAAGATTCTCTCTGGACTTCAACTCTTACGTTTGCACAGGAGAGATATTGAGAACATACTCCAGGGAAATATGACAGATTGAGGGTAAAACTTTGATTCTGTTGTCCTCTGAGAAAATGTCGATGCAGTTGCCAGTGACTGCAGTAAAAGGCTCTAACCCAAACTTGTGAGAGAAGAACTATTTGTGAAAGATTCACTTTGATTGTCTCAATGTTTTTTCGATTAGAAAATGGCCGCCCGAGTGAAGTCTTTATTAAATATGCAGAAGAATTTCAGGAAGGACGAGAGAAGATCAAAGGAGCCATGGCGACATTGTACATTGACGAGGGAGCAATTCCATGTTTCTCCAAGGCCTGCTCGGTTCCATTTGTCTGGCAACAATACAGGTAGAAACCAGAAGGCTGGAAAGCAAAGAGATCTTCAAACCAATGCAGTTTGCGATATTTTCAGCAATGGTAATGCCGAAAGTGAAGCCTGACAGCCCGGTTCACTTTCGTGAGCATTTTGTGGAGCTCAGTTGTTGATTGTGGATGTCCATTCAAAGTGGTTTGGATGTGCATACAGTTCACTCAGCAATGTCAGGAATGCCAATTGAAATTCTGGAAGCAACGTTTGCGATAAATGCACTCCGGGTATTATTGGTTATAGAAAATTAGGAATCGTTTATCGGCAGTGATTTCGATTATTTCCTAAATTCGAATTCCATTCAGATGGTTGGGGGACAGCTCCAAACCATTCATTGTCCAATAGTCTGCCAGAAAGAGAAACTTAAATGTGGAAGTTACTCTTAAAGGAATAGCCAATAACTTCACTCGATACCAAGATGTCCATGGTCCTGTTTCATTAAAGGGCTACTCTTCAGTAAAGGGATAGCTCCAGCAGAGTTGCTGATGGGAAAATGGCTTTGCTCCAGATTAAAACTGAAATTCCAGGACTTTACAGAGAGGGTGAAACGGCACCAGGAATGCCAATGCCGACCATATTCGAACTTCAGAGAGAAAAGTTTACATCAGGGGACGAAAGCTGGTTTCTAAACAACGGAAATGGACCTGTATGGGAATGAGGCGTGATATGGTCTGTAACATGAAAATATCACTTTGGTGAGGTGGTCCTGCGCAAACTTATGAATCAGGCGAAAGCTGCTATCTCATATACAGCACAGGACCAAATATACCTGACCCCTTAGATAAGCCAGAAGGGCTGACAGAAACCGTGGGTTATCCCTGTGCATCTCATGTCAAAGAAAGCATGGGTCCACGATGGATGCAACGTCAATACTGCCTGAGGAAGTTGAGCCAACTCTCCAAAGATGTTTTGGCTGTAGGAGATGGGCAAAACTGCCTATACTGGAACACAGTCGGCGGACGCAGGCATGGACAATTACGTCCTAGAAAAAAGCTACAAGAGAGAAAACATGGCATGAGGGGGAGGGGTTGTGTGTGAGTACCAAGTGGATAATACTGACTATGACAGTCTTGATTGGGGTTGCCAGCCCTGGCTGACAGATATGAACAGGAAATTCAGAGGATTGCCTCCCTCTCTTGACTGGAATTTAGCTGCCTTGTCAGCGTTTGTGAGCTGTGTACTCTTAAGTAAAAGTTGACTTGGTGACGGGTCACCGGCGTTTTTGCAGCCATTCCATAAATAGTCCATATTAGAGAGCAATGGTTTATGTTTCCTCCACATTACAAACATTGGTTGATGTGTCCTTCATATTACACAGCAGTATTCGATGCATCCTCAATTCTGCAGAGCAGTTTTTTTTCCACATCCCAAATTCAAGTTGCCAAAAAGAACCGCAATATTTAAATGGTGATAGATTTCCTAGCTCTGGTTCGCAGGTGTCGTTGTGCATGAATCAGAGATAATGGGAATGCAGACATAGCAAGTAATCAGCAAAACTAATAAACTGTCACCATTTCCTTCGATGTGGGTTAAATACACAGACAGTGTGTAAAGCATCACGTATTCAATGCATGTTTGAAAAAAAATCTGAAGTCGTAAGCATAGCATTAGTCTCAATATTTAAAGAAAGATGTAACTGTAATGAAACAGCTCAGAAAATGTTTAGACGAATAATCCCTGGCACAAAGATTGTATGACGAAAGGATGGTCAGACTGAGCTCGCGGAGTTTAGAAGAGTAAGAAGCGACTTGATTGAAGCATGTAAGTAGTTGGGGCAGGATGAATAAATCTTCCTGTGGGAGGGTCTAGAAGAGACGGTCACGTTTTAAGGCAGAGATTGAGAAAGGCTTATTTCCATCACAGTCTGTGACCTTTTCAATGAGGTACAAGAAAAGCCTCACGGGAATCTTACCCACAAAAGGACCATCGGCTTCATCAGATCCTACAGAAACATGCGATCTTCAAGACAATGCTATAATATGACATCCATTGGTAAGTGAGTGAGGACCAAGTAGGCCACAATCTCTGTGTGCTTGAAATTTCACAACAATACAGATAAACGACAGCACTTAAAATGACAGGTAGTCACTAGAATCTACCCAGCATATGGTCATTTCATTCCTTTTGAGATTATGTTTTTCGGAAGCAGCTCCAACCTTCTAACCCAAACACGCACACTCTCATACATTCACAAGCATGCGTATGCTCACACACAAACACTCAAAAACACAGTTACTCAAAAACACAGACACACATAAACGTGTGGACTCATGTGTGCACACACGTTCTCACGCACACTCTGACGTTCAAACACAAGCATTCAAACAAACTGACACGCACACGTATTCACACTAAAATATAACCACGAATATACATAGACACACAGATACGTAAACACCTGCACACAGAAACACAGTCATGTTCAGATGCATTCTCATACGCATGCAACGACCAAAGTCATCCAGCAAATAGCATTCTTTTGTCATGCTTTTTGCTAATTCGCAGCATCCTACATGAGATAAGATGGTGTCCTTCTTCGATTTGCTTCCAGATTAACTTCCGCATTCATTTACTTTGAAAGTATCACATAATCAGTGCAACTACTATTGAACAAAAATCCAAGTGTACTCGCAACATTATTGCGGTGGCTGCAAAAGGGTATCAGACGCTAATAGTCTTGCAGTGAGTAACTCACCTCCTGAATCGCCAAGCCCTTTCCATTATGTGGAAGGCAAACGTCAGGAATAGGATGCAGCATTCCAGTTGTCTGGAAGGTTGCATCTCCAACAACACTCAAGACGTTTGACTCCATTCAAGACAAACCTGCTTGCGTTATTGGCAGAACATCTACAAAGATCCATTCCCTCAAATACTGACCCAGATCTACAAGATTCATTGCAGAAATTCAGCAAAAGAGACTTCGAAGTTTTTTCTGCAAAACTGTAATCATTTCTATCATGAATGAAATTGGGAGACAACGTGTGGGATCGCCACCATCTTGTAATTTCTCCTTCACGCCACCCACAATTCCGACTTAAAAATATATGGCTCCTTCAGAGATACTGCATCAAATTCCAGGAACACTGTCCATAAAAGCATCGTGGCCCACCTACACCAGTTTGACTGCAGTGTTTCATGAAGTAGCTAGTCATCACCTTCTCAAGGGCAATTAGGGACAAACACTAATTGCTGGCTCAGGCAACAACACCTAAATTACAGAAATGAATAGAAGGGAATGAGGTACATTCTTTTTTTGAATAATCCTCTCCGTTTCCTCTCTGATTCTCCACTAACCTATCTCCTGGACTGATGTCCCTGTTCAGTTCTGATCGCTTAGTTTTCATACCTCATACTTGTTCTTTTTTCATGTTTAAAATGTTGGTCTTAGACCCACTTTTCACCCATTTCAAACTTGATGTGAAATCAAATCCATAATGATCACTTCGACTTAGAGGGCTTTTTCTTGTAGGTCATTAACTGATCCAGTCATATTGTACTATAAATTGTCTACTATAGGCTCCTCTGTGGTCAGACGTGAGCTATGCTGCTCCCAGATACGATCTCCACATCATTTCGCACAGAGGCTACCATTGCCAACAGGAGTTTTTTTTTTTCAGTTTAAACTCTCATGATTATTGCTTTATCACAGTTTTTAATGTTTTTTTGTATATACTTCTTCAAATTTCCAGTCCCTGCCCAGTCCATAAACGCAGTTCGTGATTTCTGCCGTTTACTGTTACTCACCTCCACCCAAACCGCTATCCATTCTTATCTCCTGAAGCAAAGACATACCTGGGCGTTGCATTAAAACTAACTTCGATGAGGAGTCATATGTTGATTATCATATTACTGACTTATATTCAACCATCAATACTCAGGAGCCACTTACTTTAACTCAAAGCTCCTTAACATTTTAAGATCATGTTTATAACATGAATGCACGTCCTCAAGACATTACTTGAATGCACGTTCAAACTCGAAGCTTTTACTTTGCACTCACCCCTCCCACTGCATACTGTATTGTTATTGCAAAATCCGTCATCCCAGAACTTGATTTCACATTTTAGTATTTCGCACAACTGCCTGAATTCTATTCATTTACTGGTGGAATTGATCCAATTTTGATCCCTCATGCTGATGTTGTCCAATTTGGTTAAATCTTGTTCTATTTCACTCTTTAGCTGGCTTGTTAAAACAACAGTCCCAGTATGGTTTAGTTGTGCATTAACCGAATGGATCAGATCCCATTTTCCCAGAACGGATGCCAAAGTTGCATGAAGCAGAACTGACTTCTTTTACACCAAACGTGGAATCACTCAATCATTTACCTACTCTTGTAAGTTTGCTTGCTGGTTTTCAGATGTTTCATCATCATACTAGGTGAGCCTCCGGTGAACCACTGCTGTTCTGTCCAGCTTTCTATAAATGTGGTTACTTTTCCTTGGGTTGGTGATGTAGTTTACTGTTTTGGTCACATCATTTCCTGTTCTTTTTCACAGAAGAACTGAGAAAAAGAATTGGAAATGAAATCACCAACACAGGAAATTACAACATCACCGCAGGAAATGACATCACCCACCCAAGGAAACCTAAACACGAAAATAGAAAGCAGGATAGAAGACCAACCAGGCTGACTGATGATGTTACCTAGATTGGTCATAAAATGTCTCAAAACGAACCTTCCAGCTCAGCGAGTAAACTTACATCCAGAACCTTAACCTGAACTACTAATCTTCTCACAACTCGCTCTTATCCAACTTTTCCCAACTTGCTATTAACTCACCCAGTAAATGCGATATGACACCCATCATAAGTTCCACTTTCTAATTTAGCACTGACCTTCTCATACATGCCTCAGAAGAACCTCATCCCTACTTATTAATGAGTTGCTGGGATGAACTTGGATAGTAATCATTGCGCACAATCTCCGGTCAATGCATGTTTTTCTGCAAGGGACAACATCCTGTCCCTTGGCACAGAGCACGACACATAATTGCCTTCTGAATGCACACTGCTGCACAGGACACTATGTAAACCATTCGATAGAATGTCTCGCACTGCCAGTTTATTTCTTCTTCATCCCCACTCCCAATAGGTTTGATATGCTATGATGCCTCAGCAAGTTCAACTTTCCAACCTATACAACCTGTACTCTTGCAATATGACAATGAGAAGATCTAAATATTAACTGGGCAGATTTTTTTTCTAGACCATTCAATAACCTGGACAGAAATATTCCATGCTTGAAAAGGAACCCTTGACCTTTGGCGTCACACCATTTCAGTGCTTGCATTGCCAGTAATATACCTGAGATAATTCCACACAAAAACATAACGCTGAAAGCTTTTGGAACAATATTGTAAATAAAAATGGAACACTGTTGACATTGAGCTTATTGCAGCCATTAAATTTGAAATTCTTACACCTGGCAGACAAGAGAATATATTTGATGACTTGTTTTGTCACACTTTGATGAAACAAGACAAAGGCAGGAAGAAAGGCCTGAAATAGACTATGGCAGTGATTGTTTGAGTCATATACTGTATATGCATTGTCGTGTACTAACTACAGTGTAAAACTGAAGATTTTTAAAAATGAAGCCATCTTTGTATGTTAACGATTCCATTTTTAAGGAGGGATACTTGACAATACTTAGGCTTAAATGGGAGGGGCTAATGTGCCCTGTTCTTGAAGCAAGGTTTTAAGATCAGCACGAAGAGCATTCTACTTGAATTCAATTAGTTAAACAGCATATGAGGCCTTGGGTTCTTTTTTGTAAAGGTTGGAACAATAGAAGTTGCCTGAATGAGTGGGTTACTTTCCCCCAAATCTAGGAATTTTTAACTTTAGTCTCTCTCTGTCACAGTCGCTGCAGGAGAATGGATGCTGGTCTTCGGAAGCTAAACTAAAACTTTAGGTAGGGTGGACAGTAAGAGCCTTTTTCCTCGGATGGTGAAGACTCACACGAGGGAACTTGGCTTTGAATTAAGAAATGGTAGATTTAGGACAGATATCAGTTTTAGTTTCTTTACTCAGAGAGTAGGAGGGGCGTGGAATGGTCTACCTGCAACAATAGTAGACTTGCTGATGTTAACGGCATTTGAGTGGGCATTGGACATACATATGGAAAATAATAGAATAGTGTAGTTTAGATGGGCATCAGACTAATTTCACAGATCGGCGCAACATCTGTGAAACTTTTACTGCACTGTGACATTCTATGCTCTATATTGTCTATTCTCTCTGTCCCTGCAACTTTTCTTTTCATGCCTCTTTCCTGGACTGGAGAATTGCCGGTAGACAATATATTTTACTGAATTTGCCTTTGCCGATGGGATGTTACCATTTTGGAACTGTTACGATTTAGTAGCTAATGATCCATTGTTCAGTTAAGTTTTCCAAAAGGTTTAACTTAATCTAGTCTTTCGTTTGTTGTATTTCAAATAACGTGTATGAGCAAAGCATTTGGTATTTTGCTTCAAATCTGATCAGTCTGACCAATCAATTTGAAATTGCAGCACACTGCCTGTCACTTGAGTATAAAATAAGAAAAAGTAAGGGTCTCGGCTCTCTTCTTAATAGATTCTGAGTGTGTTGGTTCCGTTGTATAATGCTGTATAGCATCCAAGACCGTTATGGGGGCATGGGAGTGGTACGGTGACACAATGGTTCCCATTAATACTTCACAGTGACAGTGACATGTGTTTTATTCCATCCTTGAGCGACTGTCTCGGCAGATTACAATTTCTCCCCGTGTCTGTGTGGATATCCTCCCACAGTCCAATGATGTGTAGGTTAGATGAATTAGACATGGGCAATGTAGGATTACAGGAGTTTAGTCGTTCGGGGTGGCTTGGAGGGTCGATGGGCTGAATGGCCTGCTTCCACACTGTAGTGATTCGATGATGTGACAAAAATAGATCGAATCACACCCTTTAGTTTAACGACGAACCAAACCTTTGGCCACAATCCCAATGAGTGTGAGTGCCTCTTGGTATAAGGTGACGAGGTGAATTACCATCTTCTACTTTCCTCCACATTAGCAACATCGTCTTTTTCTAGCTGAGCATTTTGCTACGTTACGCAGTGAGTTGGAAAATGAAGGTATCGAGGGTTTAATTCCTTGTTGCTCAGGAACATGTAACTAGGGCCAATGTCAATGTAACCTCATACAATCACTAGGGACTCATCACAGCATAAATAATGGACAGCCATGTCTTTCTAACAGTTGTATTGAATGCCTTAAACTGGAGAGTAATTCACTTTCAGCAAGATGATGTTTAGGTCTGAACCATCTTCGATCGAGGTTATATTCTATCCTGTTCTGGCAGCAGTTGGTATCACTGGTGAGACATTTTCAGACTCTGTTGCTTATCAAACACAACTTTACAGAAGTGTTACTCTTTAGCTTTCTGGACTAGTAAGTGTAGCGAATTTATTTATTGTTTTTTTTATTTGCACATGTTCTTGATTATTTTCAGACTTCGTTATCTCTAATGCACTTTTCTTCACCTTCTAATCTCTCCAACATTTGTTTAAGGAATTGTTTGATTTTCGTCCCTTACTTAGTTCACACTTGGGTTATTTTCCATCTTTGTCACTTGCTCTCTCTTTCTCTGCCTCTCCTTCCCTCTCCAATACCTTTCAATACCAAAGTTCCCTTCTCACTACTTTATGTGTCCCTTGCCACCATTGTAATTTCTATCCGTATTTTAATTCATTTCTGGAAAAATAAAACGCTGTACTTTTCCTTCATATCTATCTTCACTGAAACATATATACTTTCTGTCGTGTACCCTGCTTTGATTCTACGTGTTCGGGTTTATACTGTTTCACTCGTCTTTGTTGTTATCAGCAGTCGAAATGCCTTTATCCAGAGTAATATCCTGCTCCTTTTCATTCTGCCCGAGTCTGTCTCGTGTACAATTTCCCATGTGTTTCCGTTTCAGCTTTTCCATGATATTGCCTGGACTGGAGACTTCCATTTATGAAGGGAGATTTGACACACTGGGGTTATTTTCCTTTAAGCGGAGGTGATTAAGAGTGAGCGTGATTGAAATGTATAAATTATGAATGGCATAGACTGATTAGGCAGTAAGCGACATTTCCCCTTGTTTGGAGAATCAAAGAACGACGACATAGATTTAGATACGTGTCAGAAAATTTACATGAGATACGAGGAAAACCTTATGCACACAAATTTAGATGTAACAGCCTGTGAAAGTGGTCGAGGCAGAAACCTTGATCTCTCTGAAAATACATTTTGAAATGCATTGCGATGCGAATCCTATGAGCCAATTGTTTTGGAAATGCTTACAGAACTGATAGATGGTTGTTTATAATTGGTGCAGACTTGAGATACCGAGCGACCTTTACTGTATCGCTGTGACGGACCTGTTGTGCATTTTATTGTCGGTGTTATTTCCTTGTGCTCATCTTACCACTTGAGTTTTCTCCTCTCTTTTGTTGTAATTAAATTTTAATCCTTAGTGTCCCTATATTCCCTAACCACATTTAAGAACAGGAGAGCACGCGAAACGGGTGCCAATCAGTTCTTTTAACCTGATCCTCTATGCAATACGATCACTGTCGATCATTAATCATCGTTTTTACTTCTCCTTCCTGGTATTAGTGAGAAGCAACAAAGAACAATCTGTATTAAAATAATCTAGCTGAGATTCTGATGGCGGAAAAAGAAAGCAAATCAGTGTTGGTGTTCATAAATAATTTAATTCGTTCAACAATCTGAATGTCTCCTTGCTAAAACACACCGAGGGATGGCAAAGTTAGCAGAAAAATTTCAAAGACAGCCCGAAAAGCGGGTGAGGAACGATTTTCGTGAGGTCTGTCAAACTCCACACCAAGAAAGTCGCGACTAAATAATGAAGAAAAGGGTATTCAGGAGCAATTTGAAACTAGATAATGACAATGTGGTCAATGAATCACGGGAAGAGGAAGGGATGCCGAATTATTGTCTTGACCCTGAACCTAAAGGGTATAACGCGAAGAGGGAAGCGGTCAACCTGCCAGATACCTCACAAAATAGATTTATTCAGGGAAATAAGCCTCACAAAAGTATCAAAACCTAAGCAGTAGCAACAAAACAATTCTTGACCTCATTGTGTAACAGGTCCCCAGAGCTTGCCTCGTAGTCATGGTATGGTATGAAACGGAGTAGCAGCAAATAATGTCAATGTGCGAACTACCTTTCCGCAGTCATTTTAATCATAAATCCTTCATCTCCCTTGGGGATGTTGTTGTGCAGCGTTAACTTCACATGTCTGACTCTAGGAGACCTGGCTTTGAGTCCCGCCAGGTCCAAAGTCTGTGTCATAACATTCCTGGACCATTTGATTGAAAATACTAAGTAAATTAACTTAGTGTTCTTTGTGATGTAAGGAAATGAGTTGCAGTTAAATGTCAGAAATGATATGCAGCTTAGTATTAGGTAACGTGTCAGATTATTTCGAAATTTCTGTGCATGAGGAAATTGAGTCACTGCCAACATTTAATGTTTCTGTTAATACGAAAATTAACTGTGCCATTAAGAAGATGGCTTTTCACTTTATTCTTTCAGGGATTCTGAAGTTAGTTTACGACCTGGTGAAAGTGAATACACAGTGACATATATCTCAGTCAGGACTTGAGTGTGGGCTTTTAAAATTTATTTCAATTGCCAGACACACAGATAAAAATTCGGCTATTTCTCATAGTCTCTTTAATTAGCCGTCCACATCTCTGTGACCTGAGCACTCAGCAAACTGGAATGAGGGGCTAATGTGACTGGACGAGTAATCCAGAATCTCAGATAAACATTTTGGGAACAGGGTTTCAAATCCCACTAATGCAGCTGGTGAAATTTAAATTCAATGGGAAGTTAATTGAACGGGAGCATGGATCCATAGTCAGTTGCTGGAAAATCTCCATCTGGTTCGCAAATGTGTTACAGGGAAGGACATTTCCTGTCTTGACTTCGTTTAGCTTACACAAATATAGAGAAATCTTACTGCAGCTGTACAAGACTATGGTAATAGCACATCGACAGCACCGTGAGCAGTTTTGTTCCCATAATCGAGGATATTATTTCATTGGAATATTTTCATAAAAGGTTCACTCGTGTGGGAGGGATGGTCTTATTAGCAATGGTAAATAGGCTGGGACTCTATAAAGTAGAGTTGAGAAAAGTGAGAGGTGATCTCATTGAAACGTACAGGATTCTTAAAGGGCTTGGCAGGTTAAACTCTGCAAGGACGTTTCCCCTCATTGGAGTCTCCTGCAGACGCTCGAGTGTGAAGGTCATCGAGCCAAATTAATGTGGTATCAATATCAGACTGAGAGAGATCGAATTCCGTCTCTGAGATGGTTCTGAATTTTTGAAATGCCTTTGTACATTTAATGCTGACAGAGAGATTTGTTCTTTATGAGCCAGGGAATCAAAAGGCACGAGGAAGGATCAGGAAATGGATGTGAGGATTGTTCGATGAGCCTTCATCACCATTGGATGCGATCACACAGCTTACTTCAGTTCCTGTTGTTACTGTGATTTTGTCTCAGATATGTATCTTCAGATCCACAGAGATTTGGTTGACTCTTAACTACCCTCAAGGCAATTAGGAAAAGACAAGGGAGGCATAGTAGCTGAGTGGTTCGCACTGTTGTCTCAAGGTGCCCAGGACCTGGGTTTGATTTCACTCTGGAGTGACTGTCTGTGTGGAGATCCCACATTTTCCTGTGTCAACATGTGTTTCTCTGGTTCGTGTAGTTTTCCTCCCACAGTCCAACGATGTTCAAGTCGCTGGATTAGCTATGAGAAATTCAGGGCTCCACAGATAAGGGTGAGGTTGGGATACTTCGGAAGTTTGTTATAGGTACGATTGACTGAATGACCTGATTCTATACTGCAGTGATTCTATAATAAATAATGGCCTTTCCGCTGACTCCTGCATGGCATGTAATAGGAGTTGGGAATTGTGTTGAGGTTGTACAGGACATTGGTGAGGCCTGATCAGGAATACTTTTCCAATTCTAGTCTCCCAGTGAAAGGAAGAATATTATCAAGCTGGACAGGGTTCAGCAGAGATTCACCAGGATGTTTCTGAATGTGAAAGGTTTAAGCTAGCAGAAAAGTGCAGATAGGCTGACATGGTTTCACTGAAGTGCAGCAAGTTGAAAGGCAACATTATAGAAGACAATAAACTCATGGCTGGGATAGGTAGCAGCATTAATGGTCGCTCCCCCATCGCCCCCACCAATGACGAGGGTTTCAAGACTCGAGGACAATTTTTAACGTGAGGGGGAGATATTTTTAAAATGCATGAGGGACCATTTTTGCATAGAGGGTTTGTTTGCTCCTAGAAAGAACTTTGTGAGGAAGCGGTGAGTGTGGCCCCATTTATGAATAGGGAGGGATTACACAGATATTGGCCAGGAGCAGGCAGGGGGACGAGTGCAGTTGTGACAATGTACAGCATGGTTCAACCATCAAGACTATTTTAATACCTTATGACTCGACAACTCTGTGAATTAAAAACTGGATTCGATATTTTGCTTTTGTAACAGCTTTTCTTTCCTCGCAGTCAACATCCTGACAATTGGGATCCTGTCTCGGGGAAGATGCAATCTCTCTAAATGTGTCAATCTCTATCTGTTGGCCATGGCTGCATCAGATCTCATGGTGATTTTCTGCAACATAGTATTGTATCGTGTGGCTGCACTTTTCTGGTTGGACTCCTTCCTGCTCTACACTCCAGTGTGCAAATTTGTTCTCTATCTGTCTCCCACGAGTGTAGATTGCTCTGTCTGGTTCACCGTCGCTTTTACCTTTGATCGCTTTGTAGGTATTTGTTGCCAGAGTCTGAAAACAAAGTATTGCACGGGGAAGACAGCTGGTGTTGTCATCATGGCCTTGACTGCAGTATTCTGCTCAAAGAACATCCCATGGCCCTTTGTGTACAGATCGCATTATGTAATTCATAATACACGAAGCGGGTGCCATATATCATCAATGTTTTATTTTGAAAGCGCGTGGAAAGCGTTTTCTTGGCTTGAACAACTGATTACTCCAGTGTTTCAATTTTTCTTGATTTTATTGTTGAATGTTCTTACTGCTAGATGTATCTTCGTTACTAGCCAGGCTCGGAGGAGACTCTGGGATCGGACCTACAGTAAGAACGACAAAGATCCCGAACTCCAGAACCGCAGAAAGTCAATAGTTTTAATTTTTACAATATCCTGCAATTTCATGCTACTCTGGATGACCACAGTGGGCTATTTCATTTTTTACAGATTGATCAAAGCATATATGCACAAATCATTATTTAACCCCGTTTCAGCATTTCAGAAAGCTGGAGTCATGCTTCAGTTATTGAGCTCCTGCACCAACACGGTAATTTACACAGCAATCCAGAGAATGTTCAGGCAGCAGTTGCTTGATTTGCTCAAGTCTCCTTTTCGTCTCATTGTAAATTGTACTGAACGAATAAAATGGCATAAGTGAATGTTGCATTCTTCCCCTCAGTGCTACAGATCAGAAGGAAATCACATTTCTAGGTACCTTATGGCAGATTTTTAGTGCCCCTAACTTTAAACTAGGAGACCCAGTTTCTTGTCACAGTGACTGACGAGTTGTGTGACAGGATCTCAGAACAGAGTGATCAGAAACACCAAGGTACACTTATAACGGCATTCTGTGAAGGATCAATTTACACAGCTTCTTTCAATTCCTTTTCCATTAATAGTTAGACGTAAATCAAATTATTGAAACGCTCACGAAAATTATCACCTGATTAGACTAGTCACGTTTGGTATGGATGTTCACTTATAAACAGTTCGCCTTCACAGAACAAACTCAAGTGTAATTGTGCAGATGAAATGGCCAAGAATTTGTCAGAGAAAGATTAATTCCACAACATTAAGCTGATAAGCATTCTTTGCAGTTTCGATTGGATCGGAATGAATTGTCTTTGTTGTACTTAGGAAAGGTTCCACCTCCTTGCATGTTGATTGAGCCGCCTAAAAGTTCAAATGCTCAAATGAGGTTGGTCATACTTTTATGGTTCTCTCTGAAATGACCGACACAAATTGTTCATGTAATGGCGTTAAGAATACTTTATGGAAACTGTACATTTTTGAAAGTAATTTTGAAAAAGTCTGTGTACTTTTGTCTTGTATGTGAGACGGCATGTGGCATGTCATTGTTTCTCAATTCTAGTTCTGATCCGTTAGCCCCACAGAACAAAGCAGTCGCTGTTAACCCTGTGGAACGACCTGAAACTTTGGGAATGTGGGACTGTGAGACATGATTGGGATGGCTGGGACTTTGTGGACTTCAAAAGCTAAACTCTTAAGAAATAGTCCCTTCATGTTGTTCCCTGCCAAACCTGGCCCTGTCTCGAAGTTTCCACTGGCCTCTACCTGTTGATTGTGTCTCATATAATCTCCATGTTCCCGAACAGTAGATGATTCATATTTAAAAGCAGTACATGCTACATTCTTGTGATTTGTACCAGGGTCAAGTGGATTTCATTGACATTGATCCTTGTTTGGGTTTGTCCAACTGTGCCATTCGGGGAGCCCTGTCTGATGGATATAAGCCGGAGATTTTGAGAGTGTGCTCATTCCAGGGATTCCTGTGATCTGTTGGTTCAGAGCCAGTGCACTGTGGACATCTAATACAAAAGTGACGTGATGATGGTATTCCAGCCTCTGTGCAGACGTCTTACTGGCAATGGCAGGAAATGGTACGCTGAAGGAGACAATTCACTCACAACCGTCCTATTTAATGTCAGTTAAGCATTTCTGGCATCATGCGTCTATGTGGGAAGCTTGAATCGTTCGATCATACCACCGAAGACTGCGCCCAGTGTGTTCAAATAATTTCTTATCTCTTTTGAGCCAGCGATATTGGGGCAGATGAAATGAAACATTTTTCAAATTGCTTTTGCACCCATAGCATTTTTATTTAATAAAGCCTAACTTTCCCAGAGACACCAGTGTTGAAATCTTTCATGATGTGATGAATTTAGTGAAGGCATGTTACGATCCCAAGTCTACTCTAAGTTTCTTACACTATTGGTTCTATACGCCTGAATGGGAGAGTCCATGTTGGGATCTTTGACGATTTAAGACCACTGGCCAAGCATGCGAGTTTGGGTTAATCCTGAATGAGATGTTCAGAAGGTGTTTGGTCTATGGGATTAATGATACAATCATGTAAACACACCTACTAGCTGAAGCCCAGCAGAAATTCAAACAGACACCACAATTGAATTTGTTATTAGAAAATGTGGCAAGTGGGGCATGGGAGCAAAAGTGCGTCTCATGGAAGTGGGCACTCTCAACTGTCCAAATAAGCATGGGGAACACCACTTGAGTGTAGGTAATCACAGAGCTTCTTGCCCAGAACAGTCTGAGGACAGGGATTCTCGGTGACGCCACAGCAAAAGCCCACAACACAGCCGAGCCTGGGACAAATTATTAAAATGTTCTCCTGGATGTGGGCCAGCAAGCTATTCAAGTTGATACCACTATCCAGACCCGAGAACTCAAACGAATTCTGCAATGCCTAATTTGACTGAGATAACTCATAGGCTGGTATTCAGGAGAGTGCACACCCTGGTAGGTCAACCCTATGTGTGTTTCAGAATGACTAAATTCCGTAGCGACATCCAAATCAGAAACAATGCGACGAAATGTCTGTTTAAGTTGTCGCCCAGTTCTCAAGGGGACCAATTCCAGCATATCTGTGCCAGTGGTAGCAGAAACAATTTTTAACAAGATTCTCTCTGGACTCCAGACCTTAAGTTTGCACGAGAGAGACTGAGAACATATTGCATGAAAATATTGCGGATTGAAGGCCAAAATTCGGTTCTGGTGTCATCGAGATATAGTTGATTTAGTTACCACTAATTGCAGTAAAATGCTTTAACCCAAACCTATTGGGTGGAACTGTTTGAGAAAGATTCACTTTGACTGGGTCATTTTTTTTTCGATTAGAAACACACTGTCCGAGTGAAGTCCCAACTAAATATCCAGAAAATTTTCAGAAAGAACGAGGGACGATCAAGGCCACCTTGTATGTTGACCAGGGGACAATGCCATGGTTCTCCAAGGCTCGCTCGGTTCCATTTGTTTTACAGGCAACAGTAAAGGTAGAATCCAGAAGGCTGGAAAGCAAAGGGATCTTCAAACCAGTGCATTTTGTAAAATTGCCAGCACCAATCACACATAAAATAAAGCCTGACAGCCCGGTTCACTTTTGTGGGGATTTTTGTGAACTCAGTTTTTGATTGTGGATGTCCATTCAAAATGGTTTATATGTGCATACAGTTCACTTAGCAAACTTGGGAATGACAATTGAAAAGCTGCAAGGATTTTTCACGAGAAATGCACTCTGGGAATCATTGGTCATGGACAATGAAGAATCGTTTATCAGCAGTGATTTCGAGTATTTCCTGAGGTCGAATTCGATTCGGCATGTTTGGGGAACAGCTCTATACCAAATATCGTTCAATGGTCTGGCAGAGAGTGAAGTTCGAATGTTGAATTTACTCTTAAAGGAGTAGCTGACAGCTTCAGTCGATACCAGATTGCCCACGTTCTTGTTTGATTACAGGACAACTCTTCAGCACATCGAGAACTCTAGCAGAGTTTCTGATGGGGAGAAGTCTTCGCTCCAGGTTAAAATTGAATTTCCCAGACGTTTCAGACAGGGTGAAACAGCAACGGGAATGTTAATGCCACCAAAATTCTTCTGCCAGATAGACCGTTTACATCAGTATACAATATTTGGTTTCTTAACCACAGAAATGAGGCAATGTCAGCACAAAGTGATCGGTAACATGGAAAGTTTACTTCAGTGATGCATTTCTCAACAAACTAATACATCACCCGAAATCTGCTATCCCATTCACGGGTCAGGAACAAAATGTACCTGGCCCCTAAGATAAGCCAGAAGTGCTGCCATAAACCATGTGTTCTACCCGTGCATCTCACGTCAAAGACATCCCAGGGTCCATGACGGATTGAACTTCGATACCATCTGAAGCAGAAGAGCCAACTCTCCCAAGACTTTTTGGTTGCAAGGGATGGGCAACACTACCCATATTTGAAGCATAGTCGGAGGAAGCAAATCTAGGCAAAACGTCCCAGGAAAATCTACAAGGTAGAGAATAGGACATGGGGAGGAGGGGCTTGGTGGGGTTGCAGTAAGTGGAATGAGGAGAAGTTGGGTCACATTGATTATGACATCCTTGATTGGGGTTTTGAACCCGAGCTGACAGATAGTAAACTGAAAATTCAAAGGATCTCCTCTGTCTCAGGACTGGGGTCGAGCTGCCACGTCAGAGCCCATGTACTGCGCACATGTAAGTAAAAGATGACTTGGTGATGAGTCACCACATTTTGTGCAGTTTTTCATAATTGGTCCATATTACAGAGCAATGCTTTATTGTGCTCTCCACATTACGAGAAATTGGTTGATGTGTCCTCCATATTACACAGCAGAATCTGATACATCCTCCATTCTTTAGAGCCGTTTTTGATGTATCCTCAATCTTATATAGCACTGGTTGATGATGTTGGAGCTCAATATCAATTTGCATATCATTTTAGCAACAAGAGCAATATTTACTTCCTCCTTGAAAGCACATAGTGCTTTGATTTCAGCTACTTTTTGTTGCTGTAGTGAATTACACTGGCTCACCACTGTCGGTGTGACTTTTTCTCCCACATCCCAATGCTCAAGAGCTTACATAAAGCTAATAGCTTGACTTCCAAAAAGCCTGTAGTAAGGTGCCTCATGGGAGGCTGATGAGTAAGGTGAGGGCCCATGGTGTTCGAGGTGAGCAACTGGCATAGATTGAGGATTGCCTGTCTGACAGAAGGCAGAGAGTTAGGATAAAAGGTTCTTTTTTCGGAATGGCAGCTAGTGAGAGTGATGTCGCACAGTTTTCATTGTTGGGGCCGTAGCTGTTCACCTTTTATGTTAATGTTCTGGACAAAGGGGACTGGAGGTATTCTGGCAAAGTTCGCCATTTGATACAAAGTTGCGTGGACAGGCAGGTAGTACTGAAAAGGTGAGGAGTCTACATAAAGATTTAGACAGTTTAGCAGATTGGTCCAAGAAATGGCTGATGAATTTCAATATGAGCAAATGCGAGGTCTTGCACTTTGGAAAAAAAAAGAGCACAGGCATGGACTATTTTCTGAACGGTGGGAAAATCCATAATGCCAAAGTGCAAAGGGATCCCGCAGTGCTCGTACAGGATTTTCTAAAATTTGACTTGTGGTTAAAAAGCAAATGTAATGCTACCACTTATCTCAAGAGGGTTGGAGTGTAAAAGCAGTGATGTGCTACTGAGATTTTATAAAGCTCTGGTTAGGTTCCATTTAGAATATTGTGTGCAGTTTTGAGCCCCACACCTCAGGAAGGACATATTGGTACTGGAGGCGTGTCCAGCGGAAATCACATGGATCATTGCTGTGCTGGTAGGCCGAACATATGATGAATGGCTGAGGCTCCTGGGATTGTATTCATTAGATTTCAGAAGATTGAGGGGAAATCTAATAGAAACTTACAAGATAATTCATGACTTAGAAAGGGTGAACGCTGAGAAATTGTTTCCATCAGGCAGGGATACTAGGACCAGTGGGCACAGTGGTAGAATTAGAGGGCGTCAATTGAGAACTGAAATGAGGAGACATTCCTTCAGCCAGAGAGTGGTGGGCCTATGGAATTCATTGCTACGGAGCGCAGTGGAGGCCGGGACATTAAATATCTTCAAAACAGAGATTGTTCAATTCTTAATATTGCAAGGAATTAAGGAATACGGGGAGACTACGGGTAAGTGGCATTGAAGTGCCCCTCAGCCACGATTGAATGGCAGAGTGGGCTTGGTGGGCTGAATGACCTTACTTCCACTCCTAGTTCCTACGGTCTTATGGTCTTAGGTTCCAGATACTCCGCATCATCAGTAAAATACTTCCTGCAACCCGTCTGAGAACATCCAACACTCTCCAAAATTCCAGAACGAATAATCTGAATTATCCCTACGATCAAGACAAGGAAATTAAATGGAATATCGCAAAAATTGCAGATGGTATAAACCTAGATTGGAGGGTGAGAAGTGAGGAGGCTGCAAAGTTCTTGTAGTTTGAATTGGACTGTTTGACTGTATGGGCAAACGTGTACTAGATGCAATGTATTGTGAATAAACATGACGCTACACACTTTGGTACCAACATGGAAGACAGATTATAATTCGAATGGCTGTACAATGAGACACGGGAATGTTGAACGAGACAGAAGTGTCCTCTTGCACCACTCGTGGACCGCAAACATATTCATAGAATCCTTACAGTGGGGAAATAGACCCTTCAGCCCCACAAGTCCGCACTGATCCACCGAAGAGTATCCCACCCAGACTCATTCCACTACCTTATAACTCTCCATTTCTTCTGACTAATGCACGTACCCTACAAATCTCCGAATACTATGGGCAATTTCGCACAGCGAATCCATTTAACTGCACATCTTTGGGCGACAGGAGGAGACCGGAGCACCCAGAGGAAACAGAATATACAAACTCCACACAGACAGTCGCATGAGCCTGGAATTGAACCTGGGTCCTCGGTGCTGCGAGGCAGCAGTACTAACCACTGAGGCAGCATGCCGCCCCAGTTGCAGATACAGCAGGCAGCAAATGATGCAAACCGTATGATGGCGTTTAAAGCGAGAGGCATCGTGTACAGGAACAAGGATATTTTGTTGCATTTATACCGGGCATCAGTGATACCCCAAACTTGGAATATTGTGTGTACTTCTGGTCTTCTTATCTTAAGAAGGTTTTTCATGCTAAAGTTCTTGCTGTAGAGCAGTGGTTGATATAGTGCAGTGAGAGTTGACTACATGGAGTCCGGGGATGTCATAAATTTTTAAACTCGGAAAGCTAAATTCGTGGTAGAGGATGGAATAGTGTTACGGGGATCTGGATCAGTGGTGCTGGAAGAGCACAGCAGTTCAGGCAGCATCCGAGGACAGGCAAAATCCGAGGACAGGCAAAATCGACGTTTCGGGCAAAAGCCCTTCATCAGGAATAAAGGCCGAGAGCCTGAAGCGTGGAGAGATAAGCAAGAGGAGGGTGGGGGTGGGGAGAAAGTAGCATAGAGTACAATAGGTCAGTGGGGGAGGAGATGAAGGTGATAGTTCAGGGAGGAGAGGGTGGAGTGGATAGGTGGAAAAGGAGCTAGGCAGGTCGGACAAGTCCGGACAAGTCAAGCGGAGGTGCGGGACCCTCAGAACCAACCCCTCCAACCGCAACAAGGACAGAACGCCCCTGATGCTCACCTTCCACCCTACCAATCTTCGCATAAACCAAATCATCCGCCGACATTTCCGCCACCTCCAAACAGACCCCACCACCAGGGATATATTTCCGTCCCCACCCCTCTCCACCTTCCGCAAAGACCGCTCTCTCCGTGACTACCTGGTCAGGTCCACGCCCCCCTACGACCCACCCTCCCATCCTGGCACTTTCGCCTGCCACCGCAGGAACTGTAAAACCTGTGCCCACACCTCCTCCTTCACCTCCATCCAAGGCCCTAAAGGAGCCTTCCACATCCATCAAAGTTTTACCTGCACATCCACTAATATCATTTATTGTATCCGTTGCTCACGATGCGGTCTCCTCTACATCAGGGAGACTGGGCGCCTCCTAGCAGAGCGCTTCAGGGAAC
Source organism: Chiloscyllium plagiosum (assembly GCF_037043375.1). Lineage (NCBI taxonomy): Eukaryota > Metazoa > Chordata > Chondrichthyes > Orectolobiformes > Hemiscylliidae > Chiloscyllium > Chiloscyllium plagiosum. The sequence goes on along the minus strand of NW_028270178.1, from coordinate 18,826,809 downwards.
ATCTCCGAGACACCCGCACCAATCAAGCAAACCGTCCTGTGGCCCAACATTTCAACTCCCCCTCCCACTCTGCCGAGGATATGGAGGTGCTGGGCCTCCTCCACCACCGCTCCCTCACCACCAGACGCATGGAAGAAGAATGCCTCATCTTCCGCCTCGGAACACTTCAACCCCAGGGCATCAATGTGGACTTCAACAGCTTCCTCATTTCCCCTTCCCCCACCTCATCCTAGTTTCTAACCTCCAGCTCAACACTGTCTCCTTGACTTGTCCGGACTTGTCCGACCTGCCTAGCTCCTTTTCCACCTATCCACTCCACCCTCTCCTCCCTGACCTATCACCTTCATCTTCTCCCCCACTGACCTATTGTACTCTATGCTACTTTCTCCCCACCCCCACCCTCCTCTAGCTTATCTCTCCACGCTTCAGGCTCTCTGCCTTTATTCCTGATGAAGGGCTTTTGCCCGAAACGTCGATTGTGCCTGTCCTCTGATTTGCCTGTCCTCGGATGCTGCCTGAACTGCTGTGCTCTTCCAGCACCACTGATCCAGAATGTGGTTTCCACCATCTGCAGTCATTGTTTTTACCCCTTTAGTGTTACGGGGTGTAGAGTGATTTTCCAGAGCAGAGGTCGCCATCAAATACTGGATGAACTCCAGCCCTGTCATCCAGATGTCTCCAAAAAGAAATCTATGTGAAAGGTAACCCCTCGTGTCCAGGCTTGGACACAGATAGATCCAGATTTGTGGGGCAGTGTCTAGAGTGTCAAAAAGTGTGTAAACTTACAACAGGACCTTTCCAATTGCCAGGCGAATGGCCGGGTAAACCCTGGTCTCGATTGCACGTTGTTATGGACGAGGCCAGACCACCCAGAACATTATTAAGCAGGTAGCCTCAGACCATAACTTTGCAATTCGTTTCAGTGAGTGAACAGTGATAGTTACCCATACTAGGATATTTACATCGATTACTAGATTTTAAAACAGACAAAATTTTATTCACAAAATTACACAATGAAACACAAAGAACAGAAAAACAACCCCTCCAGAACTCAACTAATACCAATAGTCTTAATTATGCTACTCTGAATATACACAACAGTCGAAATAAGCAAACGTCCCTTAAAACCCAAAATAAATGGAACACATGCTTACAGTTTGAAGTTGAAGGGCAGAAAAGAGAGAGAGAGAGAGTTATAATGCAGCTCCCTGTTGAACTTCCCAGTTTAAGACAGAAATAAAATTCCTCAGCTCAGCTCAGCTAGAGCGCTGACCAGTCCCCTTCCGTTTAAAGCTCAATTCCAAAAGACTTTAGCTTGAAGTATTATATAAACAAAAGGCTTCTCAAAATCCTTTCCATCTCTGTACTAAACCAGACTGATCGGAGCCTGGTCTGGTCTAATGCCCCTCTGAAAAAGAAAATCAGACACAGAGTCTCCTTGAGCCAAGGAATGCCTTTTAGAAAACAATAGACTACCATTGTGACACTTTCCCTCTTGAAAAAATGGATCATCAAAACCAAAATTTGCTTCATTTTTAAACCTTCACATCCTGGTTAGTAGACTAAATGCACGTATATATAGTACAAACTATAATTATGCAAACATGCACAACCCCATGCAAACTCAGGCCGCGGTACACCCATCACCAAATGCCTCGAATCTCAATGGAATCGCGATAATGCATTGATAATCATGTTTTCATAACTTGCCACATGGACAATTGTCAATTTGAATGGCTGCAACAGCAAGGTCCATCTAAACAGTCTGACATGTTTCGTCCTGAAGTTTTTCCACAAATGTCAATCGGTTGTGATCAGTCTATACGATTGTCTTAGATGCATTACTGGGAACATAAACACAGAAATGTTGTAAAGCCAACACCAAGCTGATAGTCTCTTCGTCCACTGTTGAATATTTCTGTTGATGAACGTTCAATTTGCAGGACAAAGTACCTGATGAGTCATTTTATTCATCCTTCTGCATATGCAACGCACAGACACCCACCTCACTGGCATCGATAGCCACCTTGACAAGCTTTATGCAATCCGTTGTGGCTAACACTGGGATAATGGTTAACACAGTTTTTTTAGGCTGTCAAATGTCTATTAACTAAAACATCGTCCCCTTTTTTACCAATTCGCTCAGTGGAGCAGCAATATTGCTAACGTTCGGCACAAACTTTCGTTAAAATCAGTTCAATCCCTGGAACACTTGTACTGCTATTATTTTGTCGATGGAGTGGGAAATTCTCCAATTACTTTTGTTTTTGCATCTCGCGGGGCCATTTGACCATGTAGAAAAACATTGTCCAGGAAGCTGACTTGGGTTTTTGCAATTTCGCTTTCAGCTCGGTTTACCACCTAGCCTGCCTTCTGAACTGGATCGAATAATTCCAATAAATGCTGCAAATGTTCCTGCCTGCGTGACTAAAAATAACCAGGCCATCGATATGCACCACACAATTGGGTAATCTGGTAATCACCTTATTTGTTAGTCTCTGAAACGTAGCTGCAGCCTTTTTCATATCAAATGACACGACTTTGAACTGATATAGTTCATTTGGCGTTACAAAGCCGAAATTGCCTTTGGTCTTTTCTGAAAGAGGGACTTACCAGTAGCCTTGGAGCAAGTCCAACTTAGAAATGTAAGTTGCACGTCCCACTTTTTCGACACAATACTCGAGCAGTGGAATTTGGTTTGCATCAGTCTTTGGAATGAGTTGGTTGGTCCGGGTATCCCAGAGGTGTTCTCTGAAACGTTCCACAAGTAGGCAGCCTGTCTCCCCAATGAAGGGCGCAAGACCATTCCCTCCGTGACTCCCTCGTCAGGTCCACACCCCCCACCAACCCAACCTCCATTCCTGGCACCTTCCCCTGCAACCGCAAGAAATGCAAAACTTGCACCACACCTCCCCCATTACTTCCCTCCAAGGCCCCAAGGAATCCTTCCATATCTGCCACAAATTCACCTGCACCTCCACACACATCATTTATTGTATCTGCTGCACCCGATGTGGCCTCCTCTATATTGGGGAGACAGGCCGCCTACTTGCGGAACGTTTCAGAGAACAACTTTGGGACACCTGGACCAACCAACCCAACCACCCCGTGGCTCAACACTTCAACTGCCCCTCCCACTCCACAAAGGACAGGCAGGTCCTTGGACTCCTCCATCTCCAGACTATAGCAACACGACGGTTGGAAGAAGAGCGCCTCATCTTCCGCCTAGGAATCCTCCAACCACAAGGGATGAACTCAGATTTCTTCAGTTTCCTCATTTCCTCTCCCCCTACCTTGTCTCAGTCAAATCCCTCGAACTCAGCACCGCCTTCCTAACCTGCAATCTTCTTCCTGACCTCTCTGCCCCACCCCCACTCCGGTCTATCGCCCTCACATTGACCTCCTTCTACCTATCGCATTTCTAACGCCCCTACCATAAGTCCCTCCTCCCTACCTTTTATCTTAGCCTGCTGGACACACTTTCCTCATTCCTGAAGAAGGGCTCATGCCCGAAACGTCGATTCTCCTGTTCCTTGGATGTTGCCTGACCTGCTGCGCTTTTCCAGCAACACATTTTCAGCTCTGATCTCCAACATCTGCAGTCCTCACTTTCTCCTCGACTTTTTATTTAACCCTAATTGTGAAATCTTCGACTTTTGTCCTGACAATTTTACTTTAGTTAATTTCAAAGCATCTCTCACTTCATGACCGAATATTAACGAAAAGGGAGTGAACTGAGTAGATTCGTTTGGGCCGTCTCTAATGACAAACAATATGAATGGGATACTTCTATCCCAATCATTCCGATAATCCTGACGGTATGTTCTCAACATAGTCGTCAAGGTCTGAAAGCACCTTTCTAAACCTCTCTTTGAATTAGGGTGATGCGCAATGGATTTAAAGTGCTGTATATCTAATCTATCCACAACCTCCCTAAACAGCCAAGCAGCAAAATTTGAACCTTGGTTCGACTGAGTCTCTCTGGGTAGCCCATGTCTTGCGAAGAAAACTACTAACATTGGATGAAGTCTTGCTCACTGACATGGAAAGTTCGATTTCAGCCGTTTCATCACCATACAACACAACATCATCAGCGAGCCTCCAGATGAAGCAGAGGTAACATGGTCAGCTTTCTATTTATGTGTTTAGCCTTCCTTGGGTTGCCTTTGTCATTTTCTGCAGTGCTGCCTTTTCCTGTGGTGATGCTATTTCCTGTTTGTGGGTCATATACTTTTGTGGCTAATTGATGTTCATCTGTCCTGGCGACTATTTTCTGCCTGTTTGTCCAATTTATCATTTGTTACAGTACTTGCAATGTATTTTGTAAATAGCATTAGTTTTGCTTTTTCTCTGCATATATTATCTGCCACCTGCTTTATTCTATACTGTGCCCTCTTTGCTTGCTGCTTAGCTAACTAACTCCTCTACCATCATTTTTTGCCTTGATATTTCGTAATGCAAATGCGTCTGAAAATCTGGGAGACTCATCCATTGTGGTTACCAAGTACTGATTCCCAGTTTTAGTTTCTGGGAGGGAGCCGACACAATCAATTATAACCCACGTGAAACGTTATTCAAATGCAGGAATTGGCAACAAAGGTGATGGTGTTATTACCATCTGTGGCTTAACTTTCATGTGGCATGTCTGACGCGTACAACAAACGTTAACCATATCCTTGTGCATTCCAGGACAATAAAAATGTTTTTTCGACCTCAGCCTGAGTCTTTCTTACCCATAGGTGATCTCCTATCGGTAGTTCATCTGCTACCATAATGCTTCCTGTCTGTACGTGACCGTCAACGCAGTGTGGTGAATTTCGGCCCATTTCTCCTCTGCACTAACCTGCCTTGGTCTCCATTTGCCTCTGAGGATTCCATCTTTCAGAGAATAACACTCTGGAATATTCTATGCCTCCATTGGCTTGTCTTGTTGTTGCAAGTCTCTTAACCTTTCAGGACTAACCACTTCTGTGTGACCCTCTGTCTGTTCAGGATTTTTCCGACACCATTACATTAAAAAGGATATCTGCTAACTGAACCTCAACTCCTTCATCTTTTTCTTTACATTTCACTTCGTGCTGTGACTTAGGAAAGTGGGATGTGGTTGTACTTACAGCCTGGGTAAATACCCGGATATTTCTGTTTTAACTCCTCAGTTTGTTGGTCTTCCTTCGGCTGTTCCACAAGAAGTTTTCCCTCTCACCTTGGATCCTGCCAAATCATTCCCAAGAACAAAATGAATTTCTGGAACTGACACACTGTCAAACATTCTACTGTAACCTCCCCAGTCTTAACTTGGGACTCCAATCTGATCATAAATAAGGGAATGCTAAGTCTATCCCACAAATTAGCACAGTCTCGGGTAATAGATCAGTAAGAGTGCATATTCGCTTACCCTCTTACTATCAACGACTGATTAGATTCCTTATCTCTCAACATTATAACTTCTTATCATTCTCCCCTGTTCTTCCTGAGTAAACATAACAGACAGTGGTGAATTATTTGCAAAGATCAGGTACAAATTTCATACCCTGCCCCTGCTAAGGTTGTGCACTCTCCTGCAGTCTCCTTGGCTTTCTTGTGGTCTCCTTTATTATCTTCACTGATGCCACTGGCTTAGCTTCGTTTACCACATGTCTTCCCGTGGTGTCTTTCTTTAAAGTCTTTCAGCACTGTAACTCCATATGTCCCACTTTCTGGCAGTAAAAGCAGATTTTCCCAGTGCCCTTCTTAAACCCCAAGCTCTCTAATTGTCTGAGTCCCACTCCAGACAAGTGAAACCACCTGAGAGGTATTTTACCTCCTGTCCGCCCTCTTGCGTTTCTTTAACCTGGGGTAAGGTCTTTCCAGTGCGCTCGACTCTTGGTTTAGTCGTGTCGGATCTCCCCTTCTCCCAACGTCTATACCTCACAGGGCGAAATTCTGGCTGGAAGCTTGTCTTATGCACCAACATGCTTTCATCTGCTAATTCTGCTGCCCTTCTCACTTCCAAACTTTCCCTTCCTCCACGTGAATTCTTTCCAGCTCGGGAAGTGAGTTTGTAAACTCCTCCATCAGAATAATCTCTCTGAAAACGTCAAATGCCCTAACTGTGATCAAACCATGCACCCATCGAATAAAATGACTCTTCTTTTTTATTCTTTCGAACTCTACATAAGTCTGACCTAGTTCCTTCTTGGTATTTCTGAACCGCTGTCTAGATACATCTGGCGCCAATTCATAACCACTTAAAATAGCCTGTTTAACCTCTTCATAATCTTTTGATACCTCATCTGACAATACGCAGTTACCTCACTAGCTCTGCTGAACACTTGATTCTGAACTAGCATTACCCATAATTCCTCAGACTACTACATCTGCCGAGCCAATTTTTAAAATGTAACAAAGAAAATTACAACGTGTTTCTCATCAAAATGTGGCAGAGATTTGACATATTCATATAGATATCACTACGTTCTTTTTAATCTCCATCCTTTAAACTTTATTTTGTTGATCATTTCGCAACTCCTCAAGTTCAAATTCTCTCTATCTTTCTCTTGCCTTTCTCTCTTTCTTTCCTCAGCCAAGATCCTTCCCTCTCTCTCTTTATCCTATCTTCCAATCTTCTGTATCTCTTTCTTTTTCTTCTCCCTCTCTCTCTTTCCTCTCTTTCTCTCTTTGTTTATCTTCTAACTCTATTATTCTATCCTGTAATTTGTTATTCTACCTCTACTGCATTCGTCTGTTTCACTGACACACCTGTATGTTTGAGTAATTCCCTTCCAATTTCAACCTTACATTTGTCTTTGGTTAAACCCAAATCTAACTTATTTGCTAAATCTAAAAGTACGGCCTTTTATTTTCTTTCCTCCTAAATTTTCGTGGCAAATTTGAGAATCATCTTCAAATTTCAGAATGTCTTTTGCAATTTTAAGGGCCATTTCTGTCACTTTTAATTTATCAACCGCTAGTCACCAAAATTAAACAAATTGTCTCACCTATGTTTTCTTTAAAGATCTAGGACACTAACCTGCAAGTTTTTAAATCGCTGGAACTTTTTTCCAAATCGATGCAAGTCTCTCTTTCCAATTCAAATCACGGACCCGAGCCCACAAACTGTTACGACATGGGGTAAACCCTCCTGCTTAATTTAAAACCAACAACATAAAAAAGGTTTATCCCGTGCAGTAATCTGCAAAATTTGAATGCCTAAGAAATATGCAAAGTAAAAATCAACAATTTTATTTCTTAAAATATAACAGAGAAGAATTAACTAACCACAATTTATTTCCCTAATCTATCTTTTTTACCTTATTGCCTCCAGTCAACTAACTGATCAAGTTTTTCGACCCAGTGCTACATTGTTGCCTTATTGGGAAAACTTGGTGCTGTGCTCTGTAGTTCTACTCCTTTAATTCTTTTACAGGTACAAAAACATCTTCATAACATAAGATTATTAAACAGACATTCCTAGCAAGAAGAGATAATACAAGGCTATTTCACCAACGATGGCAATCTATTTCTGCTGGATTCTGTGAATATCACTCACACACAGAGACTGTTACAGCATGATTCCCCTCAGCTCGGGGCTAAGAGTTAAACAGTCATACAGGACTTGCTGTTCAGTTAAGCAGGAAAAGCTTTTCATGCTTTTTTTTAACAGCTGAAAAACAAATCTTGTCACCACAAATACATAGAGCTTTAATGAAAAATAACTTGCTACATTATGTTTGAGCTTTTCTTCTTTTGAAATCATCCAGAATGACTATAGATTAGAAGCTTTGAATGTTCAGTTATTTTATTTCCAAATACTCTTACTTTTAACAGAAATCAAACAAAATGGTTAAAATCTATTGGAATCAACGTGGTTCCGTGGAAGGTGAAGCTGGATAACCGAGTTTACTGAAGTTTAATGAAGACGTTAGCTTCTGCAGATGGGAACGTACCAGTGGACTCCGTTTGTTAGATATCAATTGGTATGGCGACACATTAAAGCCTATTATTGAGAAAAACAAAGATGTTCTGCAGTGGCTGAACAATTGATCATGGATGAAAAGTTCACAGAGTGATCAGAAGCAGAGAACAGTCACAAATAGACCATTTTCTGTTGCTCAACTGTTGACAATTGTTGTGATCGTTGTTAACAGAACGTGTGCACATTAAATCTGGTGAGAGAAGGGATAGGCAGGTAAGGTGTGTTGAGAACATATGGAGGCTGAAAGTGAATGCAGGTCAGTTAAGTGAACGAACAAAGATTTGACAGTGGAAAAATTAGAAATTCTTCATTTTGGCAGCAAGGTTGTCAAAAAGAACCGCAATATTTAAATGGTGAGAGATTTCAGAGCTCTGAGATAAAGTGGTATATTGGTGTCTTTGTGCATGAATCAGAGATAGTGAAAATTCTGGGCAGCAGGTAATGTTTAAATTAATAAGTTGTCCCCATTTCCTTTGATAGGGGTTAAGTAAGCAAACAATGTGTAAGAAATCACGTATTCAATGCATCTTTGAGACAACATCTGGACTGGAAGGGATAACATTGGTCTCCATATTTAAAGAAAGATGTAACTGTAATGAAACAGCACAGAAAATGTTTAGATGAATAAACCCTGACACGGGGATTGTATGAGCAAAGGGTGGCCAGGCCGGACTCTTCGAGTTTCCAAGAGTAAGAGGTGACTTAATTGAAGCATCTAAGTAGTTTGGGCAGGATGAATATTTCCTCTTGTGAGAGGGTCTAGAACAGTGGATCACTTTTTAAGCCAGAAACCGGGAGAAGCTTTATTTCCTTGGCAGCCTGTGACATTTTCAGTGAGATACAAGAAAGGCCTCACGCGCACCTTATCCACAAAACCACCATCAGCTTAAGCAGATTGCACAGAAACATGTGATTATAATGTTTTAATATGACACCCATTAGTAAGTGAACGAGGATTAAGCAGACCACAACCCCAGTTGGTTTGAAGTTTTACAGCAATACCGAAGAATGACGGCACTTAAAAATGATAACTAGTTACTAGAATCTAACCAACACTTGATAATTTCAGCTTCCTTTCGAGATTATGCTCTTCGGAAGTAGCAAACAACCTCCAATCCCCAGTACATACATTCACACGTATACCCTTACTTATATCCGCACTCAAAGGCGGAATTACTCCAAAGCACAGCCTCCCACACACAAGCGTGTGAACTCACATGCGTGCAGACACACTCTAACACATACACACACAATCACATACTCAAACACACTGACATACATACATATTCGCATTCAAACATAAACACACACAGTTATGAACATGCAAACGTACACAGCTGCACACATACACACAGTCAATCTTGTAGACTCACGCGCTCAAATGCACATTCCTACACATGCACACATATCGATGTCATCCAGCAGAGAACACACTTTTGGTCATGCCATTTGCTTTTCCGCAGCATCCTACATGAGATGAGATGGTGGTCTTCTTCAATCTGCATCCAGATTGACTTGCACATTCATTTCGCTTCAATAGTATGACATACTCAGTGCAACTACTATTGAGCAAAACTTCAAGTCGACTCCCGACATAATTGCAGTGGTTGCAAGAGGACATCAGATGCGAATAATCTTGCAGCGAGTAACTCACCTTCCGGTTCGTCAAAGCCTGTCCACTGTCTGCAGGAGACATGTCAAGAGTGGGATGAAATATTTTCACTTGCCTGCATGAGTGCAGCTCCAACAACACTCAAAAAGCTTGACGTCATTCAAGAAAAAGCAGCTTGCGTTATTGGCAGAACATTCACAAAGATCCATTACCTCTACAACTGACCCTTACCTTCAAGATTTGTTGCAGAAATTCACCAAAAGTTACCTAGAAAGTATTTCTTCAAACTATAATCATTTCTAACATGAATGAATGTGGAAAACAATATGTGGGATCGCCAACATCTTGTAGCTTCCCCTCCACGCCACCCAAAATTCTGACTTGAAAATATACTGCCCCTGCAGAGTCACTGGGGAAAATTCCAGGAACACCTTGTGGTCCACCAACACCAGATGAACTGCAGTGTTTCAAGAGGTAGCTGGCTACCACCTTCTCAAGGGCAATTAGGGGCAGACAGTAAATGCTGGCCCAGGTAACAAAACCTACATCGCAAAAAAATAAAATAAAGAGAACGATGTATCTTACTTTATTGAATAATCCTCTTAGTTCCTACCATTGATTCTGGTCGATCTATTCAACTGATATCTATGTTCATTTCTGATAGCTCAGTACTAATACCGACATACTGTTTTTTTTTTCCTTTATGTTTAAATGCTGGTCTTACACCCACTCTTGCCCCTTTCAAACTTGATTTGAAATTACATTTATTCTGGTCACTTCTACCTAGAGGTCCTTTGCTTGCAGGTGGTTAACTGATCCTGTCATATTGTAAAATAAATTGTCTCCTATAGATTGCTCTGTGGTCAGAAGTGACATCTGCTGCTCCTAGTGGTGGGCACACCCCTGCCTGTATCAATGCTGAGGCTGAGACAGTTGAGAAATTCAATTACTGAGGAGGAAATATTATTAATAATCCGCTCTGGTTCATCCACGGCAACGCTACGGTCAATAAATCGCATCAACGATTTTACTTCATCAGAAAGTTAAGAAATTCAGCACGTTTACAATGGTCCTTACCAATTTATAAAAAAAAAAGCACGATCGAAAACTTTCATAATGATCCATCTTTGCTAAGTACATGAAATTACAAAAACTTATGAACATTGCCCAGTCCATCACACAAACCAGGCTTCCATCCATTGACTCCATCTTTTCTTCTCACTGCCTCGGGAACCCAACCAAAATAATCAAATACCCCCCTTTCCACAATTATACTCCCTTTCACCCACTTCTATCGAGCAGAATAAAGTTTGAAAACAGATGCGAACAGATTCAAGAACAGTTTCACCCCTGCTGTTATCAGACTTAAGAACGATCCTCTAGATATTTGAGATGTTCTCTCTCTGCACCTTCTCTGTTGCTGTAACACGATATTGAGTATTCTTTTCTATTGCCATGACGTAATTGTGGATGGTATGATTTGCCTGTTATGACGATACAATGGCTTTAAGAGATGCATTTTGTCCTGACTTTTTTTTTGTTTTGGAGAGCTTTTAAGAGAAAGGTGATGAGTTGGCTATTTGAATTAAACAAAAAACTTGTGAGGCCTTGTGCATTTAAAAGGAGGTGGAACAATAGACGCAGCCTAAATGGGTTGGGTCAAACATCCCGGAAGCAGGAATTTTATTAGTTTTTTCCATAGCAATTGTTTCTCGGGTCTCCTGCCTGTGTTTCGAAGATGCAGTACCTCTCTCCATCTTAAAGGTTTCTTTTGATTTTTTTTTTCTCTCTTGGACTGGGAAATTGCCGTTGAGTCAATATATTGTACTGAGTTTCCCCTTGCTATGGATTTTTTTGTTTTGTTGAACGTTGCTTTTTTGGGACAGTTATGGCTTATTCGTTAAAACATCTGTTATTCGATTACGCATTCCAGTAGATTCATTTGATGGTAGAATTGTAAAGCATGGAAACAGACCCTTCTGAACAACTCGTCCATGCCGACAAGATATCGGAAAGAGTTAAATTATTCTACTTCTTTTGCTTGTTGCGTGTTTCAAGGTGTACGAATAAAGTGTATTTTGCTGCAAGTCTGGTAGTTTGAATAATCGCTTTGCAACAGGAATGCAACATCTGGCACTTGCCTTTAAAATAAGAAAAAGTTGAGATTTGGTCATCTTCTTAAGATATTGAGGAGGTTTGATCTGGACCATAACAATTTGGGGGCTCTTATCGAGATCAAAATATTGCATTCGTGTTTGTTTTTCGAATTGTTAAACTCAAAGACAATGAGTTCTGAGTGTTCCTGTTACTGTTTTTTTTTCATTTCTGCTGTCCCATCCAGTTACTTTAAATAGGGTGTCCCTAATGTATTAATGGCTACTTCGGTCACTCAGATTTTCCTGGGAATGGAAGAAGTCACTACATGTGTTTTACAGATAGGGAGCAAGGCAAAGCTTTTGGAATTGGCAAACAAGCTGGAGTGTGGTTGAATCTGTCTGTGAGGAAATTAGAGATACTTCTGGCAGTCGTGCGGCATTTACAATGGTTAGCAATGCCATCAGAGTAATGGCTAAAGTTGAATTGCAAATGCAGCAGCTTAAACTAGAAGCAGTGACAGGGGAAAAAGAAAAAGAAGTAAGAACCCTGGCAGAACAAAAAGAAAAAGAAATGAAACTGTTTGAATTATGATTAAAAGCAGAGGGAAAGGGAAAGGAAATAATTCCTTTACAGAAGAACGGTAGAAAGAGAGAGAAGAAATGAAGAAAGGGAAAACTACTGAGCGTCAGTGGTTGGAAATAATAACTCAAAGTTCAGTTAAAATGGCAGAGATACAAGCAAAAAATAGGAATAGGGATGAGGACAGTGACGGTGAGCAATCCCTTCACGACCAAAGACTACGTTTAAATATATACAAGTGTTTTTGCAAGGTTTGTGAAGGGTTGTAGTTCAGATTGAGGTTTAGGGTGTAGGTTTGCTCGCTGTACGTTTGATATCCAGACGTTCCATTACCTGGCTAGGTAACATCATCAGTGGCGACCTCCAAGTGTTGCCTAAGTTTAGCAAGAAGGATGTTGAAACCTTTTTTCATTTCATTTGAGAAAAGGGTAAACAAATTAAATTGATGAGAATCAAATGGTTCTTGTTGGTCCAACCAAAGGTTGAGCTAGTGATGTATTTTTATCACCGTCGGAGGAGGTATCTGGGTAATATAATGATGTGAAGAAAGCACATGATCTGGTATCAGAGATCTGTAAACCACGTTTCTGTAATCTAAGGAGGGAACCTGATCAAACATGCAGAGAGTTTGAAAGGATAAAAGTAATTTTGATCAGTCGATAAGAACATTGTTGAACATCGTACCAACATATTAGAGACATGATAATTTTGGAAGTGTTATAAAATTCATTTCCTGAAGTAATGAGAACGCATGTGGACGAGCAGACAGTTAAGACTGCAAGACTAGTAGTGCAAATGGCAGAGTAGGCTCATAAATCGAAGATTCCCTCCTGGCACCAATTTCACTCTGTTAGGAATAGAAGTTGAGGAAAAGAGATATCGTCAGGTGGTTAGGGAAAAGGGGATCTCAATGAAGATAATGAAGATAGTTTACTACATAGTGAAAACTAAAACCATGAGAGAATAAGAGAAGTGAAAGATATCCCTTTTTTCACTGTAATGAAGTCTGCAGCATGAAGTCACAGGGTGATGGTATAGGAAAACTCAGTGGGAAGATAGATATGGGAAACAGGATAAGCAAGTTTGTTTTTGAAGTGTTACAGAAAAGTAGAGTGGAAACTAAGAAGCTGGAAAATAACGTAAAACTTGACGAGGTATTGATTGAGAAGGAGGTGCCAGATCGTTTTAATGAATACCCTTGCAAGGGTAACGTTTCCTCATTATACCAGGAAGACCAGGTAAAGAAATTATGATTTAAAGAGATACAGGACGTTGTCAACCTTTGATGGAGAGGGAAGAGGATGCAATCCAGAAGGAGTCTTGCCAGAAAAGAAATGGTAATACATGGAATTCATGGTAAGAAAACAGTTATCCATTATAAATAGTGAGAGTGGAGAGTCCAGTGAAACAGGGTGAAGTGATGTTTGGAATAATACAAGAATTCCCACATCCAAACATGCCGTTCATACATGGTACTGATATTTGTAGATTACAGGAGACAATGCCTGCAATGGTTGAAAGGCCAGTGGAATGTAAGGCGAATGAAATGTTAAAATAATTATATCCTGATAACAAGGTCAAAGAGCCACAAGAGCAAACAGGATGAAAAATCAAACAATTATGGAAAGTAAGTTGAAATTCAATTATCCGAGACTCTCTTTACAGTCATAGAGATACACAACACTGAAATAGACCCTGCAGTCCAACTGGTCCATGCCAACCAATTTTCGTACATAAATTTAGGCCCATTTGCCAGCACTGGGTCCATATCTCTCTTAGACTCTTCCTATTCATTCCCCCAACGAGATGCATTTCAAATGTGACAATTGTTGATCAAATAGTTGAGAGAAAACAATTATAGTGGGAGGGTATTTACAGTTCAGCGAAATTCGCTAAATTACAACGGGAAACTGAAAATGCGAAATAGTTTTATCAAATTGAATGCAGAGAAGAACACTGTGAGTGGGAGTGTATCCCAGGATATTACTTCATAAAAATGACGTCTTGATGAGGAAACAAAAAACATTGCATATTCAGGCAGTTGGAAAATGAGTAGAAGTTCATCAAGTTGTTTTACCAGTGCATTATAGAAATTCAGTGTGGTGGGTAGCACACACATTACCAATAGGAGGTCAGTTGGGAGAAAGGAAATCTCAATTCAAAATACAAACATAATTTTGTTCATCTGAAGTGCATAAGAATGTGATTGAAGCTGTGTAACATGTCATGCATGTCAGGTAATTGGAAAACTTCAGGCAGTGATAAATCTAATACCCTTAATAACTATTCCCGCCTTTGAGGAACCATTTTAAATGATATGCATTGTTTGCGTAGAACCCGCACCTAAACCAAAAAGTTGGAATCAGGATTTAATCAGGAATCAAATAATGAATGTCCACTAGATTTCCAGAGGCCATTCCATGATGTAGTTATATGTGTAAACGTATTAAAAAATAGTTTGTCATTTTTTTTTTCTCATTGCAGACTTTCCACGGAGGTGCAATTAGGGCAAGGGTCGCATTTTGCATCAAAACTATGTAAGGAAATTATGGATAACTGCCGAATGAAATGATTTAAATTCACTGATTGCCAGCAGAACTGTAGCAGAAGTAAATGGTGATATCGAAGTTTGAAGGCCATATTGATAGCTGATATTCTCGAGGATTCAATTTGCACGTTTTGCAATTAGGGATGCAACTACTGAATTAATGAATTCTGTCAATTTAATGTAGTTTTTGTTCATGAGGTGAGAGGACCACTTAAATAGATTAAGGAGAAATTAGTGAGTCAGAGTTCAGAGAATACACGTTTGCACTATGTAAAATTTTCTGAAAATAAAATAGAGAGCAGGTGTATCAGTTAGACAGCATTTGAAAACATTTGAAAGTAGTGCAGCAAGACATTTGATAGGGTTCCCCATGGAAGGCTCATTCATAAAGTCAGGGAGTATAGGATAGAGGGAGATTTGGCTGTCTGGATTCAGAATTGGCTAGCTGACAGAAGACAGAGAGTTGTTGGAAATAGAAAGTATTCTGCCTGGAGGAGAGTGTTGTGCGGGGTCCCACAGGGCTCGGTTCTTTGGTCTCTGCTCTTTGTAGTTTTTTTTTTATACATGACTTGGATCAGGAGTTTGAGGGGTGGGTTAGTAAATTTCCAGTTGACACAAAGGTTGGAGGTGTCGTTGACAGTATAGAGGGCTATTATGGGCTGCAGCGCGACATAGACAGGATGCAGAGCTGGACTGAGAAATAGCAGATGGAATTCAATCTGGATAAATGCGAAATGATACATTTTGGAAGGTAGAACTCGAATGCTGAATATAGGATTAAATACAGGATTCTTGGCAATGTGGAACAACAGAGGGATCTGGGTGTGCAAGTACATAGATCCCTCAAAATTTCCACCCAAGTGGTTTGGGTTGTTAATAAAGCATATGGTGTTTTGGCTGTCATTAACAAGGGTTCGAGTTTAAGAACTGCGAGGTTTTGCTGCAGCTCTACAAGTCTCTGGTGAGACCACACTTGGAATATTGTGTCCAGTTCTTGTCGCCCTACTGTGGGAAAATGCAGAGGATTTCGAGATAGTGCAAAGAAGGTTTACCAGGATGCTGCCTGGACTGGAGGGCTTGCCTTATGAAGAAGTGTTGAATAAGCTCAGAGAAGGAGGAAGAAAGGAGACCTGATCGAGGTGTACAAAGTAATGAGAACAATAGAAAAATTCAATAGCCAGGGAAGGATTGACTGGTACGAGAAGTCATAGTTTGAAGATAATAGGAGGGAGGTATAAAGGAGAGGTCAGAAGTAGGTTCTTTATGTAGAGAGTTGCGAATGCATGGAATGCATTGCCAGATGTGGTGGTGGAAGTAGAGTCATTGGGAACTTTTAAGCGACTGCTGGGCATGCACATGGACAGCAGTGAGTTGAGGAGGGCGTAGGTTAAGTTATTATATTTTACATTGGGATTAAATCTGGACACAACATCGTGGGCCAAACTGCCTGTTCTGTGCTATATTTTTCTATGTTCTATGTTCTAATGTGATGAAACAGGAAACAGACAAGAATTTTATTGTTGGAGGTGAAATTATAGTTTTACGACCAGTAGCCAGGGAACCTTTAATACTGAGTACAAGCAAGCTTATGGAATTGGAAGGAAACTAAGTGAGATAACTTATTTAATAAGAATGCCAGTAAGGAAGAAATCTCACAGAGTGTGTCATGGCAATATGCTCAAAAGGTATTTTGATGGGCAAGGAAATCAGAAGATGTATGTGTTACTGGTTAAAACTCAGAGTGAAGAATCAAGTTCAGAGGACACTGTATTTGATATTCTTCAAGTAACATTGGACAACGAGGAAGTTCTCAATAAATGCGATAAAGTTTTGTGTTACCCTCAGAAGAAAATCAAAATGACTTGACATTTACAGAAATCCATAGCGGGAGGAAAGTGTGCAAAAGCTGGTAACTATTAATCCAATTATGCAAGTGATAGATATAGGAAAGGCTGTTCTAAATGAGCAAATTACTTAGCCGTCTAAATTTCGCATAGTTTCAAAGAAAGATTGAAGACTTGTTCAAAGACAACATAATCGAAATGTATTGGAGCGATTCGGGTTCCTCCACAGTAAGCGTGCCAAAACCTGATGGGACCTAACCATTTTGTGGGGACTGTCGTTAATCAGTGTGGTTACAAAATCTGATCATACCAATTTTCCAAATTTGGAAGACAATATTGGGAAGGTGGAGCAAGTATATTCCCAAGGTGGACTTGCTCAGAGAATACGAGCAAATGCATTTGTCTGAATGAGTGAAGGAAATGTCGGCTTTTCTGACAATGAATGGATTGTACCTATTGAAAGTGATGCCATTTGGAATGAAAAATATGGAAAATCCATTTCAAACACTAACCAATGAAGTTATTTGAGGATCATCCAATTAAGTTGCGATCATCGATGATCTGGTGATTTTTAGCCACACATGAAAGGATTTTTTGCAACATTAACAAGAACTTTATAATGCGGGGTTCGTGATAAACATGTCTTATAGTGAATTCACAAAAGCCCAAGCCACATTTGAGGGCCATGTTACTGTATGCAGAAAGATGGCCCTATGGGATTTAAAACTGAGGTTATTATGGAGTTTCCCATGGCCTCAATGAAGAAGATGTCAAACAATTCCATGGATTGAGTAGTTTTAGTTCAATTTTCTAGTGAATTTGAACAATGTGCTTTCTCCACTGTCTGACATTTTTGAACAAGTGCACAAGATTTCAGTGTACAGAGGAGTATCAGAAGGTATTTGACACCCTGACAGCCGTGTTAAGCTCTGCCCCAATATAAGCTACACCTAATTATGCAAAACCATTGAATGTGGCTATCAATGCAAGTGATGTGGTTCTTCATGTTGTACTCTTGCAATAAGACAATGAGCAGATCTAAAGATCAACTGGTACTCTTTTCAGAGTATTCGATAACCAGGACAGAAATATTCCATGCTTTAAAATAAGAGTTTGAGCATTGTGCTGGCCTTATAACATTTAACTACTTAATTTACCAGTACTATATCCAAGACAATTACACACACCAAACATGATCCCTTAAAGCTTTTGGAAAATTATAATGAATACAAATGCGACACTGTTGAGATGAAGCTTATTGCAGCCATTCAATTTGAAATTCATCCATGCAGTAGGACAAGGGAACATATTTGATGACACATTTTGTCGGGACTTGGGTGGCGAAAGACAGTAGCAGGAAAAAAAGGCCTGAAATGGGCTGTGGTAATGACTGTTTAAATCAATGTACTGTATATGCACTGTCTTGTACTAACAATGGAAAACAAACTTTTTTTAAAAAAAATGAAACCATCTTTGTACGTTAACGAATCCCGTTTTATAAGGAGTGATATTTGATGAGACTCTGGATTCAAGGAGAGGGGGATTGCGTCTTTATTTTTGAAGAGAAGTTTTAAGATCAACATGAATAGGTTTCTACTTGAATTCAATGACTTAAGTAGCTTGTGAGGCCTTTGGTTAACTTCGTAAAGGTTGGAACAATAGAAGATACCTGAAAGAGTGGGTTCACTCTCCCCAAGAGCCAGACTTTTTTGTTTTAGTTGTTGCAGGAGTCTTGAAGCTGGTGTTCGGTAGTTACTCTAAAACTCTCTCTTCTACTCTCTGTCTCTCTCTCTGTCTCGCTCTGTCTGTCTCTCTCCGTATCCCTTTTCTGTTGATGTCTCTTCCCTGGACTGGAGAATTGCCGGTGAGACAATCTATTTACTGAAATTGCCTTTTCCCATGGTGTTACCATCTTGGAACAGTTATTGTTAAGTAGCTAATAATCTATTATTCAGGTTTTTTTTTCCGAAAAGCGTTAACTTAATCCAGTCCTTCATTTCTTGTAATTTAACTGTAGTGTATGAGTAAAATGTTCGTTTTTGTTTGCTTCAAATCTGATAGTTTGACCAATCAATTTGAAACTGGAAGACATTGCCTGTCACTTGACTATATAAAAAAGAGGAAGCGACTCAGCTATCTCCTTAATACATTCTGAAGGAATGTGGTCTGGGCCATAATGCTGTATAGCATGCAAAACATTGATTATTTACTCGCTACTGGGGACATGTGAGTGGTACGCTGGCACAATGGTTCTCACTGCTGTCTCCCATTGCCTGTGACTCAGATTCCATTCCATCCTCACGGAACTGTCTGTGTGCAGGTAACACTTTCCCCCTGTGTCTGCGTGCATTTCCTCCCACAGTCCAACGATATGCACGTTCGTTAGATTAGCCATGGGAAATGTGGGATTACAGGGATATGGTGGTTCTGAGTGTGACATGCCTGGAGGAACGATGGGCTGAATGGCCTGCTTCCACACTGTAGGGATTCGATAATGTGACAATAATAAAACGTATCATACCCTTTCCTTTAACGACGAACCAAACCAGTAGACATGATCCCAAGGAGTTTGACTGCCTCTTGGTGTAAGGTGACGGGGTGAATTACCACCTTACCCACTTCCCATATTAGCAACGTCATCTTCCTTTAATTGAACATTTTGCTACATTACGCAGTGAGTCAGAAATTGAAGTTCTCGACAGTATATTTTCTTGTTGCTCAGGAACGTGTAACGAGGAACAGTGTCATTGCAACGTCATACAATCACCAGGGACATAAAAATAGTGGACAGCCACCCCTCACTCTCTTATTCTAACATTTGGATTGAATGTCTAAAACTGGAGAGTAATCGACTTTCAGGAAGGTGATGTTTTGGTCTGAAACGTCTTTGATAGAGCTTATATTCTATTCTGTTCTGGCAACAGTTGGTATAACCGGTATGACAATTCCGGACTGTGTTGTTTATGAAATGCAATTTTCCAGAAGTGTTACTCTTTAACTTTTGGGAATGGTAAACGTAGTGAGTTCATTTGTTGCCTTTTTGTTTTGCATATTCTCCTGTTCAGTTTCAGTCCTTGTTATCTCCAACACTCATTTATTTGTTGCCTTCAATTCACTCCAATATTTTTTGAATGAATGGTTTGCTTTTCCCACTTAATTAGTTCACTCTCTGTGTTATTCTCTCTCTATTTCTCTCTGTCTCTCCCCTTTTCCCTCTCTGTCTCCAAGTCTCTGGTTATTGCTGTGCGCAATATTAGATTTCCTCATCTGCCTCTGGTCATCGGTGTCAATCTTTCCATGATCTTTTGTCAACTCAATGATTTTTTTAAATCTTCGTCTTCCTCTGACCTGGGCATTGCCTTTCCTTCCTCTACTTTGTTTTTATTCTTGGCTATTCCCACTTATTCTTTGTTTTATTCCTGGTGTTGCGTTCTTCTCTGATAGCTTTCACCATCAGTGTTCCCTTCTCACCAACTTATGTGTCCCTTGCCACCATTATCATTCCTATCCCTATTCTTATTGAGTTTGAAAAAATAACTCTATTGTTTTCCCTCTAACTGTCTTCCTTGAAACTTTAGGACTTGCTCTCATCTCCCTTGCGTTGATTGAATCTTGGTGTTCAAGTTTGTACTGTTTAATTTCTCTTTGCATTTATCGAGAGCAACATCCTGCTCCTTTTTATCCTGTCTGGGTCTTTACCCGTGTACATTTTTACATGCGTTTGTTTCCCATCCCAACATTTCCATAATGTTGCCTGAACAGGGAACTTGCAGTTCTGAAGGGAAATTTGACAGAGTGGTGATGTTTTTCTTGGAGCAGAGGAAATTGTAAATGGACATGATTGAAATGGATAACTTATGAAGGGCATATACATGGTAGCCAGGAAATAAAATTTCCCCTTGATTGTGGGATCAAAGAACGAGGGTGCCGATTTAGACAAGGGTCAGAAGATTTAAATCAGATGGGAGCAAAACCTAATTCACACAAAGGGTCGTGGGAATGTGGAACTAACAGCCTGTGAGGCTAATAGAGGCAGAAATCTTCGTCACTCTGAAGATACATTTTGATGTGCATTGCGATGCCAATCCTGTCAGCCAACTACTGGGAAACACGTTTCAAACTGACGGGTGGTTATTTTTGATTGGGGAGACTTGAGGCACCAAAAGGCCTGGTGCTCAATTTATTGGTTGTGTTACCTTCTCTCCCATTGTTGTTGAAGTTTAGTTTTAATCCTCAGCGTTATAATATTCCCAAATCTCAATGAAAAACACTAGAGCATACAAACGGGGACCACTCAGTCCCTAGGACCTGATCCTACATTCAATACATTTATGGTTGATCATTAATCATTGCGTTTCGCTCTCTTTCCTGGTATCATTGAGAAGTGACAGAGGCAGCCTATGTGTAAGAATAAACTACTAAGATTCTGATAGTGAAAATGACAGCACATCAATGGAGCTGTTCGTTAACAATTTAATTCGACCAAATAATCTGAATGTCCTTATTTAAACACAGAAACGTGCAGAACACAGAGAAACTGAGGGATAACGTAAAGTTAGCAGAAACATTTCAAGGATGCAGTAAAAAGTAGACAAGGAAAGAATCTTGCAAAGTGCACCAATCTCTACAAGAAGTTACTTAAAAATAATAATGAAGAACAAGGTGTTTCAGAGCAGTTTTAAAATAGGTTATGACGATGTGGTTAATGAATGAAGGAAGAGGGAGGGAATCCTAATTATTATTTTGTCCCTTAACTTAAAAGGGGTCAGTGGGAGAGAGAAGTGGTCAGCCTGACAGGTACCTCACCCAAAAAAAAAATACATCTCTTTCAGCAACAAACCCAAACAAGCAGACAAAACACGTCCAGAAACCCTAACCACTCTCCCCTACATCAAAGACATCTTTAAAATGACGGCCAGACTACTCACACCTCCTTGGCATCATGGGAGCCTACAATCCCACCAACACACTATTGCAGCAGCTAATGAACATGAAAGACCCTACATAGACAACGAGCAAAACTAATGTCATTTACAAAATACCATACAAGAACTGTAACAAACACTACATTGGACAAACAGGCAGAAGACTAGCCACCAGGATGCATAAACACCAACTAGCCACAAAATGACATGACCCTCTCTCACTAGTATCCTTACACACAGATAAGGATGGACACCACTTCGACTGGGACAACACACCCATTTTAGGACAAGACAAACAGAAACACGCACGAGAATTCCCAGAAGTATGGCATTCCAAATGGAGCTCTATCAACAAACACATCGAGTTAGACTCCATCTACAAACCCTTGAGAAAATAACAGGAAATAACATCACCACAGGACATGGCACGACCACAGGAAATGACATCACCAACCCAAAGAAACCAAAACATATAAATAGAAAACAGGAATCATGGACACTGCTTCGCCTGAGACCCACTGAAGATGCTACCGAGTAAGGTGACGAAACATCTGGAAACAAACTTCCCAGCTCAGCGAGCAAACCTACAATCAAAAAATATATATTTCATAAAAATAACAAAATCAAAGCAATAGCAACAAACGATTTCCTGACATTATTGTGTGTCAGGTCCCCAGAGCTTCCCTGGTAGTCAGGCAGTGTTATTAAACAAATGAGCAGCGAATATTGTCGATGTATGAATTAACTTTCCAAGGTCATTTTAAGCAAAATTCCTTCATCTCGCTTGGGACTGTTGTGGCGCAATGGTAGCCTTCCGATTTCTGAAGCAAGGAGAACTAGGTTTGAGTCCCGCCAGTTCCAGAGTGTGTGTCATAACTTCCCTAGACCACTGATTGAAAATACCAAGGAAAATAATTTAGTGTCCTTTGTGATTTAAGGAAATTAGGCACAGGTAAATTCCATAAATGATATGCATCTTAGGATAAGGTGCCTTGTTAAATTCTTTCTGGAGACAATGCATGATGAAATAAACTCACCAGCAAATTTAAATGTTTTTGTTAACATAGAAATGCGCTGTGCAGTTGTGAAGGTTAGATTTTTTTTCTTTATTCATTCAGGGCTTCTGAAGTTAGTGTTCGAATTGGTGACAGTGAACACACAGTGATACACTTCTCAGTCAGGACGTGAATGTGGGCTTCTCATATTTGTTTCAATTGCAGGACACACAAATAAAAGTTCCACTGTTTCTGACATTCACTTTGATCACAGTTCTCCACAGCTCTGTGTCCTCAACTCTCAGCAAAGTGAAATGAGGGGATAAATTGAAATATTCGACAGAGGTCAGTCAAAGTGGAGGCAATGGTGTAGTGATGATGTGAGTGGACGAGTAACCTGGAATCCCACGGGATAGTTTTGGGGGTGGCATTTCAAATCCCACTGTAGCAGCTGGTGAAATTTGCATTTAATGAGAAGCTAGTTTAACGGGGATCATATATCCATTGTCACTGGTTGGAAAACCCATCCGGTGTGCTAATTCGCTACAAGGAAGGACACTTGCTGTCTTTACCTCGTTTAGCTGACACAGGTATGCAGTAGAAGAGTCTTACTGTAGCTGTAAAAGTTGATGGTAACAGCACATCTGCAGCATGGTGAGCAGTTTTGATCCCATTATCAAAGATATGATTTCATTGGAGTCAGTTCAGAGAAGGTTCACTAGTATGGGAGGGATTGTCTTATGAGCAATGGCTGAACCGGCTGAAACTCTATTCACTGGAGTTTAGAAAAGTGAAAGGTGATCTCAATGAAGCATACAGGATTCTGAAAGGACTTGAGAGGTCAAACGCTGACAGGACGTTTCCCTTTATCAGAGATTCTTGAATGAGACGTCATCAACCCCAATAAAAGAGGTATCAATTTAAGATTGAGAGAGGTGGAATTGCTTCTCTGCGGCGATCTGAACTTTTGAAACTCCTTGGCACAGAAAGCTGTGGGAACAGATTACTTTGCATATTTAATGTGGAAAGAGATCGTTTTTTATTATCAGTCAGAGAATCAAGCAGCATGGGGAAGGATCAGAGAAGTGGATGAGAGGAACGTCCGATCAGCCTTGATCCCTAAACAGCTTACGTCTGTTCGTACATCTTAGAATCATTTGATCTCATATATGTGTCTTAAGACCCATAGGATGTAGTTGACGCTTACCTGCATTTTGGACAATTAGAAATCTATGAGGAATACATAATGGCTCAGTGGTTAGTACAGTTGCCAAAAGGTGCCAGGGACCCAAGATCGATTTCATTCTCGAGTGACTGTCGATGTGAAATAAGCACACTTCCCTGTGTCAGCACGTGTTTCCTCTGGGTGGCCTTGCTTTCCTCCCACACTCCAACGATGTTCAGGTGAGATGGATGATCCATGGCAAATTCAGCATGGCAAATTTCATGGTCTGGGTGGGATAATATTTTCAGGGTTGATACAGATTCGATGTGCTGAATTGCCTGATTCTACACTTTAGGAATTCTATAATTGCCTTTCTGCTGACTCCTACATTCCATGTTATAGGAGTTGGGAAGTCATTTTGAGGTTGTGCAGGACTTTGTGTAGGCCTTCTCTGTAAAAATGTGTCCAGTTCTTGTCTCCCAGTTATGGGCAGAATATTATCTAGCTGTACAGGGTTCAGAAGAGATTCACCAGGATGTTTTTGAGTATGGAAGGTTTGAGTTACGAGAAAATGCTGGATATGCTGGGACGTTTTCTCACTGAAGTATAGGAGGTTCAAACGTAATCTTATAGAATTTAACAAACTCAGGAGCAGTATAGACAGGGTTAGTGGGACGTGTCTTTTCCCGCTGACGGGAGATTTTACGACTTGGGACACATTTCTAAGGTGAGAGGAGAAATATTTTAAAACACGTGAGGGACTTCTTTAGCACAGAGATTGGTTTACGCATTGAATGAATTTTGTGATGAAGTGGTTCATGCGGGCACCATTACAAAGTTTTAAAGATAATTAGTTAAGTGCATGAATAATGGAGTATTGGATGGATATTGGCCAGGAGCAAGCTGGTGGGACGAGTTTAGTTTGGGACAATGTTCAGCCTGGACTGGTTCAACCGACGGGTCTATTTCCATGCTGTGTAACTTGCATCAAAAAGTGTGATGCTGGAAAAGCACAGCCGGTCAGGCAGCATCCGAGGAGCAGGAGATTCGACGTTTCGAACATTAGCCCTTCATCAGGAGTTCCTCGGATGTTGCCTAACCAGCTGTGCTTTTCCAGCACCACACTTTTTGACTCTGATCTCCAGCATCTGCAGTCCTCACGTTCTCCATGTATGGTTCTCCAACACTGAAAATAAAAACTGTAATCGTATTCTGGTTTTGTATCTGTTTTTCTTTCCTCACAGTACACCTCCTGATATTGGGATCCTCTCTTGGGGAAGGTATAATCTCTGTAAATGCATCACTCACTATCTGTTGACCGTGGCTATAGCAGATCTCACGGTGATTTCCTGCAATAACATTGCATCATGTGGCTGCACTTTACTGGCGAAACTCTTACCTGTTCTACACTCCAGTATACAAACCTGTTCTCTATCTGTCTCCCGGAGTTTAGATTGTTCTGTCTGGTTCCCCTTTGATCGCTTTGTAGCTATTTGCTTTCAGAATTTGAAGTTAAAATGTTGCACGAGGACGACAGCTGGTGTTGTTATCGTTATTTTGATCGTGCTATTCTGCTTAAAGGACATCCCACGGTCTTTGTGTATTGATCATATTATGTAATTCATAATGCATGAAGGGTTGTTGTCTATCAGAAATATTTTATTTTGCAAGTGTGTGGAAAGCATTTTCTTGGCTTGAGTAATTGATTACTCCGGTGTTTCCATTTCTCCTGGTTTTATTGATGGATGTTTTCACTCCTAGATATGCATTAGCGGCCAAACAGACCCGAAGGAGACCCTGGGATCAAACTTACAATAAGGACAAGAAAGAATGTAATCTCCTGAAATGCAGAAAGTCGATAGTTTTTTTTTTACTATATCTTGCAGTTTCATGTTACTCTGGATGACCACAGTCGCCTATTTAGATCGCAAACCAAAGAATATTCAGGCAGCAGTTCCTTCATTTGCTCAAGTCATCTTTTAGTCTCATCAGACATAATACTGAACGAGTAAAATGGCAGGACTGAATGGTGGACTACTCCCCTCAGTGCCCACAGATCAAAGGGAAACCATACTTCAAGGAAGCTTTTGGCAAATTTTTAGTGTCCCTACCTTTAAACCAGGAATCCAAGTTTCTTGCCACAGCAACTTGATTGAATCTCTGAACAGAGCAATCAGAATCACACTCTAACTAAACTTCACAAAGGCCTTCCGTGACGGATCAACTTATACGGCTTTTTTATCATTTCTTTTACATTAAACTTACAGAAAAATCATTTTTTAAAACCTCACCAAAATGATCAGACATAGAAGCTAGCCACATCTTGAATGGATGTTCACTCATAAACAAGTGTTCTTCACATTACAAGCAAAAGCGTAACTGTGCAGATGAAATAGCTATGATTTTGCCACAGATAGACGATTTCACAACATTGGGCTGATAAATATTTTCCATAGGTTGTATTTGAATCGAATGAGTTTTTTTTTTTTAATTTCGTCGTATTCAGAAAATCTTACACTTCCATGCATTTTGATTGAGTCCCCCGCAAATCTTCAAATGAGGAAGGTCATATTACTTATACTACTCTGTGAAATATCCGAAATAAATTGTTCATGTAATATCATTAAGGATACTTTGTGGAAACTGTGTATTTTTTTTGGAAACATTAAGAACATCTGTGTATCTCTACTCTGTGTGAGACAGCATGTGCCTAGTGCCTGTTTCAAAATCCCAGTTCTGATCCTTTCGCCCCATAGAACAAAGCAGTCATCCTGTAATCCTTTGGGGATCTATCTGAAATATTGGGAGTGAGAGATTATGTGAGAGATGATTGAGTAAACTGGGTCATGTGGAGTGGTGGAGATGAATGCTGAAAATACTGTTTTCTCCATGTTGTTCCCTGCCACATATTGGCCCAATCTCACAGAGTGTAAGTAATGACAAAACGTACTAGAAGCAACTAGCCAACCCCTCCCTCCCCCCCCCCCCCCCCCCAACCAATTGATGGGAATGGCTGGATAAACCCTGGGTTCAGGTACACATCGACTATGACAGTCCTTTAATGCTCTTCGTTATTATGGCTGCCCATTCACAGTGATTGGATTTGCATTGGATTTAAATAGCAAACTCAGAGTTGAGATTTGAAACACCCATGAACATTATTAGTGATACATACACTGGTCGACATATTCTTCGTGGACAGTGGGACATCATTTACCAGGAGGTATTTTAAGCATTTCCTCAAGTCAAATTGCATTTGGCACGTTCAGACTGTTCCATCGTGCAATGGCCTGTTGGAAACAATAGACCTAATGAAGTGTTTTGGCCAGAAAGTTTTGTCTTTCCTGCTTCCTGACCTAGTGTGTTTTTCCAGGTTCACATCTATTGACTCCAAACATTGAAAGCAGGCTCAAGGAAACAGCTCGCTCATTCAATCAATACCAACCTATTCCATTCTCTGTCTGATTATAGGACAACTCCTCACTCAAAGACAGATAGCTCCAGTTGAGTTACTGATGAGGAGACGACACTGCATCCGATTAAACCTGATATTCCCGGATTGAAGGGAGGTCACTGTTGAAAAGGCAGCAGAACGGCCATACCATCCACAGGAATTCTCGAAGAGAGAGAGAGTGGGTGGCACGGTGGCACAGTGGTTAGCACTGCTGCCTCACAGCGCCAGAGACCCGGGTTCAATTCCCGACTCAGGCGACTGACTGTGTGGAGTTTGCACATTCTCCCCGTGTCTGTGTGGGTTTCCTCCGGGTGCTCCGGTTTCCTCCCACAGTCCAAAGATGTGCAGGTCAGGTGAATTGGCCATGCTAAATTTCCCGTAGTGTTAGGAAAGGGGTAAATGTAAATGTAGGGGTAGGGGTATGGGTGGTTTGCGCTTCGGCGGGTCGGTGTGGACTTGTTGGGCCGAAGGGCCTGTTTCCACACTGTAAAGTAATCTAATCTAAAGAAAGAGACAGTTTAGTGCAAAGGATGTAGTCTGATGTCAAAATCACGACAATCGACCTCTGCACGTGCACAAGGCGAGATCCATGAAACATTATTCATGCCATTCAACGTTTGGGGAGGTGAGATGCTCTTCAGCAAATGCGTCGATAGCTGAAAGCTGCTACCTCAAAAATGGAGCGAAGAAAACCACCAGATAGGTGTCAGAAAAAAACCCATTCTCCGTCTCCATCTAGCAATCCATGATGGTTTCAGCCTCAGTATTGTTACTATCTAAAGAAGAGGAGGAAACTCTCCCGATACGTTCTAGGCACAAGTGATGCGTTACAGTCCGTTTCAAAATGTCCCAGTCCGATTCAGAATCGGGGAAGCAGACCTGGGGTGAACATGCCCCAGTAAAAGCTACAAGACAAATAATAAGCCTACATCTCCGGACCTAGTAGGGAAGGGAGCTAGCAATTGGATCACATTGACTATGACATTCTGGACTGCGGCTGTTAACATGGGCCAAACAGGGACCCCTGGCTGAAAGAAATAAAGAGAATCTCCTCAGGCTGGGGACTGGTTCTGAGCAGGCTGGTCAGAGTTCATGGGCTGTGCACATGTAAATGAAGGGTGTTTTGGTGGTAGGACACCAGCGTCTGTGCAGTTATTTCACAGATCTCGATATTAATAAGCAATGGTCATTTTGTAGTGTCTTTGAGATCATCTCAAATTCTGCAAAACTCCACTGAGAATAGTCCTAACCAACTCAATAACTTAGGTGAGGCATCTCAATGTAATATCTCAAAACTGGCACATGACACAAGGCTGAGTGGGAGGGTGAGCTGTGAGGAGGATGCACAAATGTTGCAGTGTGATTTGGACAGAATTACTGAGTAGGAAATGTGCTAAAGGTGCGATGTACTGTGGATAGGAATAAGCATATCCACTTCAGTAGCCAAAATGGAAGACAGACTATACTTTGAATGTCTATATGATGAAAGAAGTAAATGTTCAACGAGGCATAAGAGTTATTATTTGAGTCATTGAAAGCACATGTGCAGCAAGCCATAAAGAGGGAAAACAGTATGAAAGCCTTAATAGCGAGACGATTGGAGCACAGGAGCAGGAATGTCTTGCGGCAATTATTCAGGGCATCGGTGAGAACAAATCTGGAATATTGCATGTCATATCATCGCTCTATCTGAGGAAGGATGTTCTTGCTTATGAGGGAGTGCAGAGAGGGCTTACCAAATACATTCCTGGATTGGTAGGAATACTTATTGGACCAAGAGATACCAGCTCATGAGAGTGGATGGCAAATTGTTAGGGGGCAAACGTGTTTGCCCCGAGCAAAAGTTCTCATCAAAGATTGGCTGAACTCCAGCAGGGTAATCGAAGTGTCTTCTAAACGAAGGTATTTATCGGAGGTTATATTTAGTAAACAGGCTTGGACACAGACATAGGTTGGGCAGGGCCCAGAGAGTTGAGGTTGCCTACAGAGTTACCTGGGATTGGCTGGATAAACTTGGTCTCGACTCCACATCGACTCTGCAGATCATTTTTTGGGCTCAATCTTAGTCAATGTAGATGCTCACTCATCGTGGTTCGACGTGCACAGGATCCAGCTGTCAAACATGAGGAGAATGATAGAAAAATTGCAATATTTCTTGCCATACACAGACTCCTGGAAGTGTTGCTCATAGATGATGACCATTGTTTACGCAGGGAATCTGATTATTTCTTAAAGTCAAATTATTTGTTGTATTCTTATTGCAATATATTTTTGTCTGCCAGGGTTGATGGGTTTGAGAGAAAGGGAGAGGTTGAATAAGCTGGGGTTCATTTCCCTGGCGTTGGAGGCTGAGGGGGTTTATAAAATCATGACGGGCATTGAAAGGGTAAATAGACCAGGTCTTTTCCCTGTGGTGGAGGAATCTAGAACGAGCGAGTATACGTTTAGTGTGAGAGGAGACAAATTTAAATGTGACCCAAGGGGCAAACATTTTCACTTCGAGGGTGATGCGTGTATGGAATGAACTGCCAGAGGATGTTGTGGGAGCTAGTGCAATAGCAACTTTTAAAAGACTTCTGGATGTGTACATGAATAAGGAGGGTTTACAGGGATATGGGTCAAGTGCTGGCAAATGGGACTAGTTTAATTTTAGATATCTAGTCAGCATGGGCGAGTTTGACTGAAGAGTATGTTTCTATGCTGTACATCACCATGATTCAGTGACTCTGTGACTGTTTATTAGAAGGTTAAATTGCCATTATTACATTTGATCCTTCAATAATTATTTTCATTTTTTTTTAATTGCAATTCTGCATCGCCGAAAAAAGAAACATTTTGTCTAAGGTTTTCATTTTTTTTGTACGTCAGGACAATTGGCAAGAAATATAAAAGAGAATATTTTTTTAAAATCAATTGTATTTGGGAAAATTGCTGATTAGTTTATTATTGAACAGTTATGAAAAGAATCATTGCCATGGTTAGTGCATCTATTAGCACTCTCCTTCCAGAAAGTAGACGTTTTGTTTTCTCAATGCATCGATAATTGTTGTGAATTTTCCTGATGCATGCAAAGGGAAAAACGTTAACTTTCTTTCAGCAAAGTCAAGTTCTTTATGATCAAATAGCTAATTTTATTGAATGTTGTATGAATATAATGTATTACTGCTCTTGAAGGGTTAGAGTGTTGGTTCAAAGATCATCAAAGCAGACTAAGAAACTCAAATTCACAACCATGACAGTAAAGCAGTTTGCAAGAGATTGTGCACAGGATGAGAATTACACAGAATTAACGGTTGCTTTTTCTAATTGCAGATGAAATGAATGGACAGGTCGAAGAAAAATCATGGAAATGCACTCACTATGTCAAACAGTAACCTATCTTTCAGCTCCATAAATTACTGGGGAATAATAACAATAAAACAGTAAGGTTTGATACAGCTGTGGTAATTGAGTAGGCAAGCATTGGAAAAAGCACGATGATACAGATGATGTCCATTAGATTACATTACAGTGTGGAAACAGGCCCTTCGGCCCAACAAGTCCACACCGACACGCCGAAGCGCAAACCACCCATACATTTACCACTTACCTAACACTACGGGCAATTTAGCATGGCCAATTCACCTTACTTGCACATCTTTGGACTGTGGGAGGAAACCCACGCAGACACGGGGAGAACGTGCAAACTCCACACAGTCAGTCGCCTGAGGCGGGAATTGAACCCGGGTCTCTGGAGCTGTGAGGCAGCAGTGCTAACCATTGCCGCCCACCCATGACTGGTCAAAAGACAAAATATACTACAGGTTTCAATCCGTCATTCAGTTTTAGTTTCCAATTCAAATATGACACTTTGTCTTCTCTCCTGTCAAAATGGCCCTACAGAGAGAAATGAAGCAAAAAGAGAGCAATGAAAGATCGAGAGTGAATAGAAAAAGGGAGAGCAGATGGAAAGAGCAGAGAGGAGGAAAGGAGAGAGGAAAGAAAATGAAATAAAAAGAGAGATTGAGAATAAAGAGAGAGAGACAGTAAGATAAATCAGCAAGTGAAGAGGAAGGAAGAAAGGGTAATGGGGAAAGAAACAAAAATAAGGTTGTTGGTGTGTGTGTGTGAGTGAGAGAGAGAGAGAGAGCAAGACAGGCAGAAAGGTAGATGTAGAAAAAACAGCAACAGAGGTGGAAGAACGCACTGATAGCCTTACGGGGAAAAGGAGAAAGATACTCCCAGGTCTGTCACTCAAAGCACATCTCCTCCCAAATCTGAGTTCATCCCATCACCTTGAACACGCCTTCCCCAGGTATGGAACGAACCAACAATCATCTTTGTATGGTGAATGGGATATGTGGGAGAAAACATCAGGTCAGTGATTTAGCCCAAGACTGTCTCAAGACTGTCCCTCAGCTGCATCCGTCCCGTTTCCTCCGCCCCACCTCCAACAAGACTTGGAATACACACAGATGCAAAGCTGCAGTCTAAAACACAGAGCAGCCACAACCCAAGCGAATACTCAGTTAGTGTACAAATGAACACAAGGTGTTTGGGCAAATGAACAGAAGAATTCTGAACAAATGAGAACAGATTTACAGCACAAGAAAATACATGAACACATTCAGCATTTAGGGGCAAAGAAGGGCGGCACGGTGGCTCAGGGGTTAGCAGTGTTACCTCAGAGAATCATTGCCATGGTTAGTGCATCTATTAGCACTCTCCTTCCAGGAAATAGGGTTCGATTCCAGCCTCGGGCAACTGTCTGTGTGGAGTTTGTGTATTCTCTCGGTGTCTGTGTCAGTTTCCTCCCATAGTCCAAAGATGTGAATACAGGCAAGGTGAATTGGCCATGCTACATTGCTTGCAGTGGTAGGTGCACTAATGAGAGGGAAATGGGTCTGTATGGACTTGTTGGGGCGAAGGGGCCTGTTCCACACTGTAAGGGATCTAATCAAATGACCACAACATTCATGCACAAAGGAACACAAGTTTATTCCATCAATGAACATAAGAACTTTGCCTAAAGAAAGATAGGGTTCTTCCAAAATTGTGAACAAGATGTTTGCTCAAATTAATGAAACTGAAATGAAGTCAGCAAGTTTAATGCGTTTGAGAATAAACCAAATGATGGTAAAAATGCTATACAACTAAACAGTGTATTTACAATTTAAGTTAAGACATTTATACAAATAGACATAAGTCCATGACAAATTTGAACAGAAACGTATGATAAGATCAAACAGAAGTTGTGAAACAAACATTGCTAGTAACAGGGACATTACAAGATTGTTTCATATTTTCATCAATGGTTCAGCTGTCCCTGCTGGGAAGGAACTGCTTGACAAAATTTCATGATTTTTTTTTTAAATTCAAAGCAGTGTCAATTACTGCGCACACACCACTGACAGCAATCTCTGTGTTGGGCTCTGTGATCACACACACAAACATTCAAACACTTTCTCTCTCACGCACGTGCACACACTGAATCAAATACACACTGACACTCACTCTCTCGCATACACATGCTCACGCAGATGCACACCCACACCGACACAAATACACACACACTTTCTCTAGCACACACACACACTCACGCTCTCTTACACACACAATCTCTCTTTCACACGCATGCACACACACATCGACAGTCTGAGCAGAACTTCCATCTGATGGACTTTTAAAGTTGCACTCAGACACATACACAGACAAGCACCGACAGTTATAGCCTGATCTCCTCTGCTGGGAAATGCAAAAGTTATACACAGATCCACAAAGCATACTGCCCAGTAAACGAAAAACGCTTCATCGTGCTTTTAAAACTGAAAATAATTGTTTCAACAAAAGTCACTCGCAGCTTTTATGAAAAGTAGTTTGTTAGATCATGCTCGACAATTTTTATCTTTGGAATTTATCCAAAATCCAAACAGGTCAGCATTTTTAAGACGTCAATTAATTTATTGCCAACAGCCTAACTGACTTTTTTTGTACAAATTAAATCAAGTTGTTACTATCTAATAGTATCAACATGGTTCTGTGGAATTTGAACTTCTCCACCAAACCTATAGGAGTGATTTGAAAAAAGTAGCTTCCAATGATAGAGGGGAACCAGTGGAATTCGCGTTTCAGAAATCACATAACTTGTCTCCATATGAAAGGTCATTGTTAAGAAACAGAGTGCCTTATGCGCAGAGGGTGGCAAATGAGCATGGATAGAGAGTTGGCTGGGGGATTGGCAGCAGTGAACAGTCACATATAGATCACTTTCTACTTCTCTACTGTTTACAATTATGAATTGTAATATGAATCGTTGAGAGCAGAAGGTGTGCACATTAAATGTGGTGAGGACGAAGGGGTAGGCAGGTCAAGTGTGGAGAGAGCACAAGGAGGATGAAAGTGAATGAAGATCCATTCAGAGAGTGAGCAAAGATCTGACAGAGTAGAATATTAGAAATTGTGCTGTTTATTTCAGCAGCGAAAGTTGTTAAAAATAATCATAATGTCTAATTGGACAGAGATTTCGGAGCTTGAGAGATAGTGGAATGTTGCTGTCTTTCTCCGTGAATCAGAGATGGTGAGAATGCAGGCACAGCAAGTAATGACTAAAACTAATAAATTATCGCCATTTATTTCAATGGGAATTAAATACACAAGCAGTGAGGTGAGGCATCGCGTATTCAATATATATTGGAGACAACATCTGGAGTAGGAAGCATAGCTTTGGTGCCCATATTTTAAGGAAGATTTAAATGTAATGAGACATCTCAGGAACAGCTTACACGAGTAATCCCTGGCACGAGGATCGTGTGAAGAAACGGGCAATCAGCTGGACTCGTGGAGGTGAGAAAAGTAAGAGGCGTGTTGGTTGAAACATTATAACCAGTTTAGATAAGGTCAGAACGGGAAGGACATTTCCTCCCGCTCACTTTTCCAGACAGAGATTGGGAGAGGTCTATTTCCGTCACTGCCTGTGACCTTTAAGAATGTCGCAAGGGCTCCTTGTCCAAAAAACTACCATCAACTTCACTAGATCCCACAGGAACATGTGACGTCCAGGGAAATGTTGCAACACGACATCCATTGGTAAGTGAGCGAGAATTGAGCAGACCACAAGCCCAGTGGGTTTGAAATTGTTTTACGAATTGATGAAAGACAACACTTCAAAAATGATAGGTAGTTACTTGAATGTAAGCAATGCTTGTTCATTTCAGATTCCATTTGAAGCATAGTAAGCAGCACCCACTAGACATACACGCGCAGACACATGCACATCACAATCAAACACATGCAAATTCACGCTCAAGCACGTATGTAGATTAGACTAGATTCCCTACAGTGTGGAAACAGGCCCTTCAGCCCAACCAGTCCACACCAACGCTCCGAAGAGAACCCACCCAGACCAATTTCCCTCTGACTAATGCACACAGCACTATGGGCAATTTACCATGGCCAATTCACCTGACCTGCACCTCTTTGGACTGCGGGAGGACACCGGAGAATCCAAAGGAAACCCACGCAGGCATGGGGAGAATGTACAAACTCAACACAGACAGCCGCCCTCGAACCCTGGGACCCTGGTGCTGTGAGTCAGCAGTGCTAACCACTGAGCCACCGTGCCACCCCCAAACACACTCAAACACACACTACAAACTCACAGACACACTCAAATAAACGCACACAAACATACAAACGCACAAGCATGCACTCAAACACAGAGACAAACTTTCACACACACACACACTCAAACACCCACACAGACACACACATGCTCAAACACATGCATGCACACACATAATGTTCAAACAGCCAATGTGCACTGGTTGGGCCTGACGGATTATTTCAACAATATGGGATTCAATGATTCTATGGATCCCTCCATTTGCTGATCTGTTGGATTGGTTCCCAACCCACTGCCACGTTCCCCTTTAGTATAGGTACAACCTGTTCCCTTTGTACAGGTCACCCCTGTCCCAGGAGAGGTTCCAAGGATTCAAAAACCTGAACCCCTGCACCAGATTCTTCGCGACACATTCATCTCTCCTATCATTCTATTCCTTGCCTCATCATCACGTGGTACTTGTAGTAAAACTTTACGACCCTCAAGGGCCTGCTATTCAACCTTTTTCCTGACTTCTCATACTCAATGTGCAGAACCGCATCCCTTTTCCTATCTGTGTCGTTGGTACTAATGTGCACAATGATCTCTGGCTGCTCACCTTCCCCCTGAAGAATTTCATGCATATAATGAACAGACGTCCTTGACCCTGGCACCAGGGAGACAATAGACCTTCCTGAAATCTTAAAGTGGCAACAGAAACGCCTGTCTGTGCCCCTAACTAGTGAGTCTCCTTCTCCTACCCATCCTTCTCTGTCTTGTGGGCTCTATCTCCACCTATTGTTTACTCCTTATCCCCTCACCCGCATAAAAAAAAACATTTTCTTAGTAACCCTCAGTTCTGAAAAAGGGTGACTGGATGTTAACTCTGCTTTCTCGCCAGAGCTGCTGAGCTTCTCCATCGATTTCTGTTGTTGTTTCTGATTTTCAGCATCCGCAGGTCTTTTGGTTTCTATTTACTTGTTGAAACTGAAATTGAAGTTTCAAGGTTGAGGCTCTAGCATAAAAGAAAACAAAATAATGCATGTCATCACCACATGCCCGAGCACATGACAGCAGCCATAACATTGCATGTGCGTTTGAAATTTTGCGTCTCTCGCGTGGAGTGGTGGGGTGGCCTGAATAGCAAAAAGGATCATAGGAACTGTGTGGGATGTGAGGACCTTTGAGAGACTAGCACTGTTGCTAATGTAATAACAAATCTAAATTGCTTTTGTTATTTCATTTGCACAGCATTTCACAGGACTATCCCAACATATCAAGTTTTATGCAAAATAGTGGATTTGTCTCCATTAATGTGGCAGTACAAGTGATGAGGCAGGCACAGTTAATGATCGAGGTCAGCCATGTTTGCTCTCTCCATATTAATGTGCTCTTCTGGAGTCAGTCATAAGGTCGCACAGCACAGAAACAGACATTTTGTTCCAACCAGTCCATGCTAAACATAATCCTAAACTAAACTAGTCCGACCTGCCTGCTCCTGGCCCATATCCCTCCAAACCTTTCATACAAATATAGAACATGGGAACAGGAGGAGGCCATTCAGCCCCTAGAGCCTGCTCCGCCATTCATCACATCCACGGCTGATCGTCCAACTCAATAAGCTTAATCTTGCTTTATCCCCATAACCTTTGGTCCCATTTGCCCCACGTGCGAGATCTATCTGCCCCTTGAGTGCATTCAATGTTTTGGCATCAAGTGCTTTCCTATTCATATGTCAATCCAAATGCCTTTTAAACATTGTATCTATCTGCATCCACCACTTCCACAGAAAGTTCATTCCACAAGTGAACCACCCTCTGCGTCAAAGCAGTGCTTATTACGTTTTTTTTCCAAGTCTTTCTTCTCTCGCCGTTAAAATATGATCTCGAATCTTGAAACACCCCATCCTCAGGAAAAGACAACTGCCATCAACTCTATCTCTATCCCTCATTAATTTATAAACTTCTATCAGGTCACTTCTCAAGCTCCTAAGCTCCAGTTTAAAAAAAAACTCTAACCTATCCAGTCGATCTTTATAACTCAAACCTGTGGAAACACTGCAGTGTTGTTCCCTTTGAGACATAGGGGCTTGGCTTCAGGCCTCTCCTTCTCTTGAGGTGGATCTGAACAGTTCAGTTAAAGTGGCACTCGCAACATGTTTTCTTTCTCCTTTCAGGAGAAATGCTTTGTATGTTCTCTTCAGAGACATGAATGAGCTGTTGCCATTTTCTTCTGGCCCCACTTCATTAATGCAAACATGGAGTTGGAACATCGAGGTCCCCTGCGGATAACCTGCGTACTATAAAGTTTAGGGCACAGGGAGAAGTTTAGTTGATTAATCGAACTGAGAGAGATTTCCAGCTGCACCAAATTAGATAGTTCACTTGGAAATGTTTGAAAGTCTTTACATCACCATAAAAATATATTACGTAATCCTTGCTGCCGTTGGTATTCCTGGTAAGTGCTGTCAAACCATTGGGGCAGAAGTGAACTGTACAAGAAGGACGGATTGCACCTATATTGGAAGGGGACTAATATACTGGCAGAGAAAATTACTAGAGCTGTTCGGGAGGATTTAAACGAGTAAGATGGGGGAGAGGGGGGGGGTGCAACCGAGGTAGATAGTGAGGAAAGATCAATTTGAGACTGACACAATTGAGAACAGAAGCGACTCAAACAGTCAGGGCAGGAAGGGACAAACTAAGATTAGTAAATTAAACTGCATTTATTTCAAAGCAAGCGGCCTAACAGGGAAGGCAGATTAACTCAGGGCATGGTTATGAACATGGGACTCGGATATCATAGCAAGTGCTGAAATATGGCTCAGGGATGGGCAGAACTGGCAGCTTAATGTTCCAGGATAAAAATGCTACAGGAAGGATAGAAAGGGAGGCAAGAGAGGAGGGGGACTGGCGTTTTTGATACGCTGTGCTGAGGGAGGATATTCCTGGAAATACATCCTGCGAAGTTATTTGGGTCGAACTGAGAAATAAGAAAGGGATGATCACCTTATTGAGATTGTATTATAGACCTACTAATAGTCAGAGGAACATTGAGAAACAAATTTGTAAAGAGATCTCAGCTATCGGTAGGAATAATAGGGTGATTTTGGTAGGAGATTTTAACTTTCCAAACATATACTGGGCCTGCCATAGTGTTAAGGGTTTAGATGGAGAGGAATTTGTTAAGCTTGTACAAGACAATTTTCTGATTCAGTATGTGGATGTACCTATTAGAGAAGGTGCAAAATTTGACCTACTCTTGGGAAATAAGACAAGGCAGGTGACTGAGTGGGGGAGCACTTTGGGGCCAGCGACCATAACTCTATAAGATATAAATAGTGATGCAAAAAGATATACTAGATCTAAAAGTTGAAGTCCTAAGTTGGAGAAAGGCAGATTTTGATGGTATTAGGCAAGATGACTGGGGGCAGATGTTCGCAGGTGAAGGTACGGCTGGAAAGTTGGAAGCTTTCAGAAATGAGATAACGAGAATCAAGAGAAAGTATATTCCTGTCAGGGTGAAAGGAAAGGTTGGTAGGTATTGGGAATGCTGGATGACTAAGGAAACTGAGATTTTAGTTACGAAAAAGAAGAAAGCATATGTAAGGTATAGACAGCATAGATTGAGTGAATACTGAGAAGTGTATAAAGGAAGTAGGAGAACACTTAAGAGAGAAAACAGGAGGGCAAAAGAGGGTACATGAAATAGTTTTGGCAAATAGAATTAAGGAGAATCCGAAGGACTTTTACAATTGTGTTAAGGACAAAAGGTCCACTTGGCAGAAAATAGGTCCCCTTAAAGATCAGCAAGGCAGCCTTTGTGTGGAGATTCAGAAAATGGGGGAGATACTAAAAGCGTATTTTGCATCGGTATTACCTGTGGAAAAGGATATGAAAGATATAGACTGTAGGGAAATAGATGGCGACACTTTGAAAAATGTCCAACTTACAGAGGAGGAAGTGCTGGATGTCTTGAAACACACAAAAGGTGGATAAATCGCCCGGACCTGATCAGGTGTGCCCTAGAAATCTGTGAGAAGCTACAGAAGTGATTGCTGTGCCTATTGATGAGATATTTGTATCATCAATAGTCACAGATGAGGTGCTGGAAGACTGAAGGTGGGCTAATGTGGTGCCACTGTTTAAGAAGGGTGGCAAGGACAAGCCAGGGAACTATGGCCGGTGAGCCTGATGTCAGTGGTGGGCAATTCGTTGGAGGGAATCTTGAGGGACAAGATGCACATGTATTTGGAAAGGCAAAGACTGATTAGGGATAGTCAACATGGCTTTGTGCGTGGGAAATTGATTGTTTTTTTTTCAAGAAGTAACAAAGAGGATTGATGAGGGCAGAACGGTTGATGTGATCTATATGGACTTCAGTAAGGCGTTTGACAAGGTTCCCCATGGGAGAGTGATAGCAAGGTTAGATCTCACGGAATAATGGAAGAACTAGCCATTTGGATATACAACTGGCTCAAAGTTCGAAGTTAGAGTGTTGGTGGAGGGTTGTTTTTCAGACTGGAGGCCTGTGACAAGTGGAGTGCCACAAGGATTGGTGCTGGGTCCTCTACTTTTTGTCATTTACATAAATGATTTGGATGTGAGCATGAGAGGTACAGATGACACTAAAATTGGAGGTGTAGTGGACAGGGAAGTGGGTTTCCTCAGATTACAACAAGTTCTTGATCAGAAGGGCCAATGGGCAGAGAAGTGGCAGATAGAATTTAATTCAGATAAATGCAAGGTGCTGCAGTTTTGGAAAGCAACTCTTAGCAGTGCATATACACTTAAGGGTAAGGTCGTAGGGAGAGTTACTGAACAAAAATACCTTCGAGTCCAGGTTCATAGCTCCTTTAAAGTGGAGTCGCAGGGCGATAGGATAATGAAGAATGCGTTTGGTATGTTTTATTTTATTGGTCAGAGTAGTGAGTACAGGAGTTGGGAGGTCATGTTGCGTCTGTACAGGACATTGGTTAACCCACTTGGAATACTGCGTGCAATTCTGGTCTCCTTCCTATTGGAAAGATGTTGTGAAACTTGAAAGGGTTCAGAAAAGATTTACAAGGATGTTCCCAGGGTATGAAGATCTGAGCTATCAGGAGAGGGTTAACAGGCTGGGGCTGTTTTCCCTGGTGCGTCGGAGGCTGAGGGGTGACCTTATAGATGTTTACAAAATTATGAGGGGCATGGATAGGGCAAACAGACAAAGTCTTTTCCCTGAGCTGGGGGAGTCCAGAACTAGAGGGCATAGGTTTAGGGTGAGAGGGGAAAGATACAAAAGCCACCTAAGGGGCGACTTTTTCACACAGAGATTGCTACTTCGATGGAATGAGCTGCCAGATGAAGTGGTGGAGGCTGTTAAAATTGCAACATTTAAGAGGCATTTGGATGGGTATATGAATGGGACGGGTTTGGAAGAATATGGCCCGCATTCTGGCAGTTTGAGATATTTGGCCAGTATGAACAGGTTGGACTGAAGGGTGTGTTTCCATGCTGTACATCTCTATGATTCTTTGCCTCTATGAGAGCTGTTCCAAAAATGTGAGATTCAAAAATGGTCGCCAAAGCTTCATCAATTCCAAAACTTAAAACCCAGATTGACAGATTTCACTGATCGAAGTGACTGAGGAAAATGGGGCAAAGCCAGGTACATTGAGCTCAATCAGAGATCAGCCGTAAATGCTCTGGGATTGGAAGTACACACGTGATGACAATACGCTAACCACATTTAATGGCTCTCCCTAGGTGGTCAGGATTGGGAACTAAATCTACCAGGTATTAGATTTACAAGATGGACCAGGGAAGAGGAGATGGAAGAGCATCGTTGATTGAAAACAAAATTGATTGAATGGTGAGGGAGAACAGATTAAGGTGAAAGCATTTGGTGGGGACCGTGTATATGGGACTGGGGAAGAGAAAGTGATCAAAAGTTATAATAAGTGTTGTGTTAAGATCCTCTAGTAGTAGCTCGGAAGTGTTAGGTTGCATAAATGCAAAAAATAGGTAAATTCGTTGCATAGCCATGTTGTATTAACAGTGCATTTTAACTTTAACATAATTTGAGAGAGGCAGAGAAGCACCTGCCTAAAAGCTAGTGAATTTCAGGAGTGTGTCCGGGATATGTACTGAGTACAAACATCCATTTTCATATTTCTCCTGCCCTTCATTCTTAAAACCTTCAAACTGTATCATTTCAGGTTGCACTCTGCCTCCTTGATACCTGTCTTCTCCTTACCCGTGTATGTAAATGTTATTGTCCTCTGCTCCAAGGGAATTCTGTGAA
Organism: Chiloscyllium plagiosum; assembly: GCF_037043375.1. Lineage (NCBI taxonomy): Eukaryota > Metazoa > Chordata > Chondrichthyes > Orectolobiformes > Hemiscylliidae > Chiloscyllium > Chiloscyllium plagiosum. The sequence continues at coordinate 18,785,772 of NW_028270178.1, read as the reverse complement.
CTCAGGAGGTTTGAGCAGGATGCAGAAGTTAGTTCTGTCGCCAATCTGCTAATGTTACAAACAGCTTTTATCATTTCACGATTCTGAAAGAATGTCATTCTGATTCCAGATTAATCGGGAGCGAGTGCAGGCAGCTCTGATTGATCAGAGAACCAAAGGCTCGATTATGATCTTTGTTGAAGGCGTTTAGTGAATGCGGGTAGGATATTGTGTTTGTATTCGGCTCCAATAGCCAACAGGGAGACTGGTTGAATATCTAAATCAGAGGTCACATAGCACCAGGTTATAACTCAGTTGAGTGAGAAAATACTGGAAAATCTCAGCAAGTCTGGCAGCATCTGTAAGGAGAGAAAAGAGCTGACGTTTCGTGTCTAACTGATCTTTTGCCAAAGCTTTGACAAAGGGTCAGTTAGGCTCGAAACGTCAATTCTTTTCTCTCCTTACAGATGCTGCCAGACCTGCTGAGATTTTCCTGCATTTTCTCTTTTGGTTTCAGATGCCAGCATCTGCAGTAATTTGCTTTTATAATTCAACTGGTTTATTTGGAAGTACTAGCTTTTGGACTGCTTCTCCTTCGTCAGGTAGTTTGTACTGTTAAATAAACCCGTTGAACTATACAACATAGAATATTACAGCACAATACAGGCCCTTCAGTCCTCGATGGTGCACCGACCTGTGAAACCAATCTGAAGGCTATCTAAGGTACAATATTCCATTTTCGGCCATATGCCTATCCAATTAATATTTAAACGCCCTTTAAGTTGGCGAGTCGACGACTGTTACAAGCAGTGCGTACCATGCCCCTACTACTTTCTGAGTAAAGAAACTACCTGACATCTGTCCGGTATATATCACCCTCAATTTAAAGTTATGTCCCCTCGAGTTAGCCATCGCCATCCAAGGAAAAAGCTTCTCACTGTCCACCCTATTTAACCCTCTGATTATCGTGTTTGTCTCAATTAAGTCACTTCTCATCTTTATTCTCTCTAACAAAAACATTCTCAAGTCCCTCAGCCCCATAGCTTTAACTTAGTCCACCCTATTCCAACACCAGCACATCCGCACCATAACCCAGAGGTGACTGGGTATGAGCGTGATACATTCCCAATCGACCTGGCCCATAAAATAGACTCCCAAGGCAGCCACCACGTCTCTGAGGTTTTTAATGCAAGGATCAGCTTCCAGATTCCCAAAGTATTGTAGCAAAATCAGCAGCATTAAAAGTTGGAGAGCACTTTAACTTCATTGCCACTTTATTCCAGAAAACACTTAAAACAGACAACTAGTTTCCTATTCCCTTCACTTTCTTCATTAACTCTGGAGGTCTGTAACTAAGGGAGATATGTGTTAAGATTAGTTCTTCATGAATATGACTTTCCTTTTCATTCTGAATATATTGAGATTTTACAAAAACACTTTCCAGACAGAGACACTGAGAATGCTTCATCTGTAACTTGCAATTCTTCTGCATTGCCTTTCTTTTACAGTTAATTTAGTGGCAATTATGATACTTTCCAGGGAAAAATGTGGACTCTCTACTTGCACCACCCATTACCTGGTGGCCATGGCAGTGGCAGATCTACTGGTTATTATTGCTGATGTAATACTCTGGCGGGTCAGTTATTACTATTTCCCGGATTCATTTCTGAATATCACTCCTGTGTGTAGTGCTATCGATGTCCTGAGTGGTGCATCCACAGACTGTTCTGTTTGGTTCACAGTTGCTTTCTCCTTTGATCGATTTGTTGCCATTTGTTGCCAGAAATTGAAAATGAAATACTGCACTGAGAAAGTGGCGACTGGAATTCTTGCGACAACCTGTATTTTTCTCTGTTTGAAAAACATTCCTTTCTTTCTTACTTTTGAACCCGGAGAGATAATCAACAACATATCATGGTTCTGTAACGTAAAGCCAAACTTTTATAGTGACCCAGGATGGGTGGCTTTTGACTGGATTGATATGATTGTAACGCCATGGCTTCCCTTTGCTTTGATTTTGTTGCTCAACGCTCTAACAGTCAGACATATTTTAGTAACAAGCCAAGTCCGAAAGAGACTGAAAGATCAGAAAAATGCAGAGATACACAGTGACCCAGAATTGAAGAGTAGGAGAAAGTCTATAATTCTACTCTTCACCATATCCAGCAGTTTCATTCTATTATGGTTGACACATGTTGTAGAATTCCTATATTACAATATTGCAGGAATGGAGCCCACGGATTACAACTATTCTCTATACACATTTGCTGAAGTTGGATTTATGCTTCGAAGTTTAAATTGCTGCACAAACACATTCATTTATGTGGTGACTCAGTCCAAATTCAGAGAGCAGCTCAAAAACGCAGTGAGCTATCATATTACGATAATTAGGCCTTAAGACCATAAAACATAGGAGCAGCAATTAGGCCATTCAGTCCATCGAGTCTGCACCAGCATTAAACCATGGCTGATAAGTTTCTCAACTTGATTTATCCACTTTCTTGATCTCCTTGATACTCAATAACGTATCTATTTCAGTCTTAACTACACTTAACTTCTTTAAAGGCTGTGGAGGCCAGGTCATCGATATTCAATCCAACGATAATTTAAAAAAATTCTAAATTCGAGGTGTTTCCAATCCTAAGCCCCACAAGATCATCTAGTAAACTTTGAAAAGAGCTAGCAATCATCTGAAAGTAAAACTCGCAGATAGACAAATACATTGTTCTGAGCCATAATAAATGTACAAAGATATATCTGCTTCACCATCAATTTGACATAAGGATACTTGAGAGTAAAAGTGATAGATAGTTCAAAAGAAGCTTTCAAATCATTGGTAACAGCAGTGATAGTGCAAATTGTACAAATGCGTGCCAGTAATCATGCGTGCGCAGCAGACAGGCTGTTCAAAGAAGATATGGAAGCAATGACTTAGAAACAGCCAGAATGAATCAGTCTGGGGTACACGGTTTTACTATTTACACCTTAATTAGGAAACCAGCGTGCTCCAGAACATGTTTGACACAAAACCTGCAGAGGAAAAATGACGAGCAACAGAAAAGCAATGCCTGACATTCCAAAATGGAAAATAAGGAAAAGACTGTGACTTGACCCAATACTGCATCATAATAATTTGGTCTCTTCCTTGAAATGAACCTCTCCCTTGATTTAGCTGAAATTAAAACAGGCAGAAATCTATGATATTCCAAATGTTATCTCAAAAATGGGGGCGAGAAAATGTAGTTGACAATGAGTTTGAACTGATATCCAGTACATGGCAAGATTTGAGAGAATAAATGTCACTCCAAAACACTTTGGAAAAGGGTCACAAATCTGAACAAATTCCTGTTCGCCAGTGAATAAGTCCCCTGTGAAAAATAGGTTTTATTCACACAGTGACTGAACTAAGAGAAAAATGATTACATGTGTGCCACACAGTACTGAGACCAAGCAGGTAGCAGAAAGTTGAGAAACAACAAAGATCAAAAATTAATTAGATGGAAAGATTTCCAAAGTGAGTTTTGTTTTTATGAATAATATGAATCTGTGAATAAATTTGAATTTGCTAAGTGCTGTAAGAAAATCTTGTTGTGAAAGAGATGTCTGAAATGTTCCATGTTGAAAAAAAGTTAACAATTAAAATGTATCCAATTTGTACTATTTTCTGGGGCAAAAATAAAATTGTGATCACACTTTTAGAATGGACCTCTTCAATCTTAGCATTTAAATCTCTCTTTGCATCTTCTCATCAACATTATATTACGCAATCTGTTCTGCTACTCTAATGCACCTGCTTGTAAAGCACATAAGGCAACACTTTTCACTGTCCCTCGGTAACCTGACAGTAATAAATCAAATCAAATGAAAACAAAATTGTACACGGCATATATGAGGGAGATATACTTAAAATAACAGTATCTTTTGTCCCTACTCAAAACAAGACAAAGTTAAACGGTTCTGCTCACAGCTTTTGAAATAATTTCTCAGTGACGAGATGTGCGATTTTGGCCAGGACCCGGCTTGGAATTCTGACTTCCCAGATTTGGTTGGCCATCAACCCAATGAGTTTCAACCAGTGTTGTGAAGGTTTTTTCTTTGCAGATATTGCCCTGGCCATTTTAAGAGTCATGGAGATGGACAGCACAGAAAGACACCCTTCGGTCCAAATGGTCCATGCCACCCGGATATCCTAAATTAGTCAATTCACATTTGCCAGCACTTTGTCCATATCCCTCTGAACACTTCCTGTTCATATACCGGTCCAGATACCTTTTAAATATTGTAATTGTACCAATCTCCACCATTTCCTCTGGCAGCTCATTCTATACACGGACCGTCCTCTGCGTGAAAATATTGCCCGTAAGGTCCTTTTCATATCTTTCACCTCTCACTCTAAACCTATGCCGTCTTGTTCTGGACTCTCCCACTACAGGGAAGACTTTGTCTATTTAACCTATCCATGCCCCTCACGAATTTATTAACCTCTATAAAGTCACCCTTCAGCCTCCAACCCTCCAGCCTATTCAGCCTCTCCGTGTAGCTCTGTCTTAGGGTACAGCACATACCTATACCGTCATAAAATATGATGTTATGAAATAGCCGCAGCCTATTCAGCATCTCCCTCTAGCTCAAATCCTCGAACCCTGGCAACATCTTTCTAAATGTTTTCTGAACTCTTTCAAGTTTCACAAATCATTCTGTATGAAGTAGTAGGTGTGTACTGTACCTTTAAGAGAGAGAGGAATCTGGCTAGGATTGACAGAAAGCACAGAGTGTGCTGAACAACTTGAAGATGTAACATTTGTTTGAAATAAGTAACTGGAATTGAGTCGAACTAAAACGATTTCAGATTTGTCGATTCATTTTAAATTATGAGCCAGATATCAAAATCCAGTCGAAATTGAGTTTTACCGTTTGGGATGACATCAAATCAATGAAATAGCCCTACGTTTTGGTGCATAAAACCGGACATTTTGAGTAGTTCGGGAGAGAACCGCAAAGAGCATCAGCAAGTCCAGACTGCAAGCCGAATGGCTCTCTGAAAGGTACCCATCCTAAGAAAAGTTGTGCAGCAGAAGACTGAAGAAAAGACAACCCAGGAAAATATAGAGGAAAATCTACAAAGTAGAAACCACAAAGATGGTTGGTTTCTGAAACGTGATTTTTTTATCGTAAATCTTATATTTTTTTTGAAATCGGATCAGTATTGTCGAGTGGGATGTAAAAAATAGCTTTAAGCCAAAGGAGTTGTATATAATTGTTTAATGTTCTCTTTTGGACTTAAAGAATAAAATTGTCAATGTTTTTCTTTACATAGTGAGATGTGTGATGATTCTTCGCCTCATGAAATCTAACAGATTATGGCACAAGGTGAGCTTCTCTGTGTGTCGAGTTTAAATTAACAGAGGGGTTTTACCCCGTGTCATAACAGTTTGGGGGCTTTCGTCCGTGATTTAAACAATTTTAGGCAGATCCAGTCTGAGATTTGGACAGATTTTGAAGGATTTGCCGCACTAAAAATGGAGAGAGAAAAAAAAATGAGAAAGAGAAAGAGAAGTAAGGTTCTTAGCTGAGCAAAGAGAATGAATTTGAACTTGAGAAGTTGTGAATTAGTCAGCAAAGTCAATTTTACAGGATGGAGATTAAAAAAGAAGGCAGTGATATATACCAATATGTCAAAACTCTGCCACGTTTTGATGACAAATATGTTGAAGCCTTCTTTATTTCATTTGAAAAATTAGCAAGGCAGAAGCTGTGGCCCAAGGATTTGTGGGTAATGGTAGTTCAGACTAAGCTGGTAGGCAGAGCTAGTGAGGTACTTTCTGCACTGTCAGATGATGTGTCGAGAGATAATGAAGAGGTCAAACAGGCCATTCTAAGTACCAGCAACATATAGACAGCCGTTCAGAAACATAAAGAAGGAACCAGGTCAGACTTCTGTTAAGTTTGAAAGCATTAAACATAGTCATTTTGATAGATGAGTGTGAGCCTTAAAGAGAGGTAAGATCTATGAGGCTATTGTTATGCACTATGCCGAACCACTCAAAACGTTCTTAAGCAGCAGCCCAGACCATAACTTTGCAATTTGCTTCGGTAAGTGTACAACGAAAAGTTAGTGAGGTTGACTACCAGGTTAAAAACAGACAAAATGTATTCACAAGTTTACACTATGAAACACAAAGAACAGAATATCGAACACCTACAGAACCCAAACCATCCAAACTAGATTTAATCATGCTGTTCCGAATATACACTACAGTCCCAATAAGCAAACTCCTTTTGAAAGCCAGTACAAATGGAGCACACGCTTATAGGTTGAAGTTAGGAAAGAGAGAGAGTTTCCACACATCTCACTGTTGAACTCCCAAAGAGTTCTACGCGGAATTGAACTGCTCAGCTCAGTGATAGAGCTTACCACTCCCCTTTCTTTACACAGGTCACTTCTAAAACATGATCACTTTGGCCTGAAGTCTCATCTGTTTATGTATAAACAAAAAGACCTCTCAATCCCCTTTAATCTCTGTACCAAACCAGACTAATCAGAGTCCGATCTGTTTTATTAACCCTCTGAAAATAAAAACGAGGACAGAATATCCTCGAGCTTTTGGGGATGGGAGGTGGGAAAGACCAGCTTTGTGACACTCTAAGAGAGGTTATTCTGCTGTAGAAGTTTAAAAACCCATTTCCAGAGATGATAAGAATTCACTTGGCGGAACAACAAGTTGATGAAGTAAGAAGGGTAGCAGCGTTAGCAGATGAATTCATGTTGGTGAATAAGATAAGCTTCCGGCTGCAATTTCATCCTGTTAGGGATGCAAGTTGGGAGAACTGGAGATTCTAGGCTATGTAACAAAGTGTAGAACACACTGGTAAGAGTTTACCAGAGGTTAAAACAAAAACAAGCCCAAGAGGGTGGAAAGGAGGTGAAAGGCCTCAGGTGTTTCCACTGTGGTAAAGTGGGACATGTAAAACCACAGTGCCGGTTGTTAAAGGAAGGCAATGTGGGAAATGAAGCTAAGCCAGTGGCATTAGTGAAAGAAGTAAAGGAAACCTCAAGAAGAGCCGAGGAGCTGCCGGAGAGTGCACAACTTCGGCAGGGGCTATGTATGAAGTTTGTACTTGATCTCCGTAAAGAATACGCCTCTATGGGTAAAGTTTACTCAGAAAGAGCAGGGCAGAAAGGAAAGTAGTTATAATTTTGAGAGATACGGGATCTAACTAGTGCCTAACACAGAGAGGAGCGAATTTGCACTTTTTCTGATCTGTTATCCTAGATGGTGATAATTTCTGAGATAGGGGGACAGAAATTTAGTGTTCCCCTATGTAAAATTAAAATGGAGTGTCAACTCAAAAGTGTGGGAGTAACAGTGGGAGTGCTTAACAGAGTGTCAGTTCCAGGAATCCAGTTTGTTCTTGTGAATGAATTTGTAGTGTGCAAGATGGGAGAGACACCCTATGTTGTGGAGAAGCACAAGGAAGACCAAGAAACTGAGGAGTTAAAAAAAAAAATCCTGGTATTTTCCCAGACTGTGTACTAACAAGATCCCACTATCATAAGCCACAGCATTAAGCAAAAACTAAAGAGAAAGACGAAGAAGTTGAGGTTCAGTTAGTGGTCACCCTGCTTGATGCAATTGTGCAGGAAAACCCTGAATAGGCAGAGAGTCAGAGAGAAGTGCTCAGTCCTGAAAGGCTGGTGGACTTACAACAGAAAGACGAGACAATAAAAAATATATATGTGGATGTGTACTCCGAAAAGGAGGCAAATAATATTCCTGAGGGTTATTATCTGAAAGATAGAATCCTAAGACAGAAATGGTAAGTGCACAGGTGAAATGGCCGAAGTGCACCAGATGTGCTGTCAGTAGTACACAGACAGAGAGTATTATGGGTACCACATGAACTACCTGCAGGAGGTCACCTAGGTGTTCGAAACACTCAGGTTAAGGTACAAAAACCTAGAATGCATAAGGATGTGGCTAACTTTTGCCTTAAATGTCATATGTGCCAATTGGTCGGTAAGCTGCAGGTTGTAATAAAACTAGCACCTTTGTTGTGAATTCATGCAAAGACCCATTCACGCGGGTTGTAATTGATTGTGTCGGTCACCTCCCAAGATCTAAAAGTGGAAACCACAACTTGTTAACCATAATGGATGTGTCTACCAGATTTCTGAAGCCCAATCCATTATGGGGTATTAAGCAAAAAGGTTTGGTAGAGGAGTCAGCACCTTTGTGCATGCAGTATGGGCTATCCAGGGAGTTTCAATCGGAACAAGGGTCTGATTTTACTTCTAGGCTGTTGATGTAAGTCGTGGATAACCTAAGTATGCAAATCAAGTACATATCGTCCTGAATCCCAGCGAGCTTTAGAAAGGTTGAAGACAATGTTGAGAGCATACTGGCAGGATGACCCGAATGATTGGGATAAAGGTATCATATTATTTGCCATTAGAGATACCTCAAATGAATCTATTCAGTGTCTCCCTTCGAGTTAATATCCGGGCATGAAGTCACAGGCCCTTTGAAATTAACTAAAGAGAAATTGCCAGGACCAAAGTGGAAGATTCCATACTTAGATTAAGTATTGGTGGTGAGGGAGAGATTAAGTCGAGTAGGTGAGTTAGCTGAACAGCACCGAAAAAGGGCACAGCATTAATTGAAGCAGGTGGAAATGAAACCACTGAGACTCAGGTTTTCCAGAAGGGATGATGTGTTAGTACTGTTACCGGTGATAGGAGATACATTGAAAGCCAGGTTTAATGGTCCGTATGAAATTGGGAAGAAGTTGAGTCAGGTGAGCTATCTCCGAAAGATGCCAGATAGAAAGAAAAAACCTGTATCTGGTATGTCATGCGAACACGCTGAAGCCATATTATACTAGAGGAAGAACTGCAGAAATGGGTGTTAGTTGTGACCCAGCAAAGTGAGGAACAAATCCAGATGTTGTAGGTTTTGATGTGCCTCAAAATATGTTTAACAATGAAGAAGTTCTTGAGGAGTGGGATAGGTTACTAAACTATCTGTCTCAGGAGCATAGAATGCAGTTGAAAGGTTTGTTGCTGCAGTTTGAGGACATATGTAGGAATCAGATGTGGAGGCCTAATGCCATTGTACATGAAATAGATGTAGGGAATACCGTTCTGATAAAACAACACCTCTATCAGCTTAATCCTTTCAAAGCCAGAGAAGTCCAAAGGTGATAGAGGCCATGCTCAATGATTAGATTAGATTAGATTACTTACAGTGTGGAAACAGGCCCTTTGGCCCAACAAGTCCACACCGACCCGCCGAAGCGTAACCCATCCATACCCCTACATTTACCCCTTACCTAACACTACGGGCAATTTAGCACGGCCAATTCACCTGACCTGCACATCTTTTGGACTGTGGGAGGAAACCGGAGCACCCGGAGGAAACCCACGCAGACACGGGGAGAATGTGCAAACTCCACACAGTCAGTCGCCTGAGGCAGGAATTGAACCCGGGTCTCTGGTGCTGTGAGGCAGCAGTGCTAACCACTGTGCCACCGTGCCGCCCAGTGGGTGCTCCGGTTTCCTCCCACGGTCCAAAGATGTGCAGGTCAGGTGAATTGGCCGTGCTAAATTGCCCGTAGTGTTAGGTACGAGGTAAATGTAGGGACATGGGTGGGTTGCGCTTCGGCGGGTCGGTGTGGACTTGTTGGGCCGAAGGGCCTGTTTCCACGCTGTAATCTAATCTAATCTAATCATTCGGGTAATCCTGACAGTATGCTCTCAATGAGGGTACCAAAGTACTGAGTTGGAGCAAGTGGAGTTCGCTGATTGCCTTAGTTCCCAAACCTGATAGGATTCAACAATTTTGCATGGATTATCAGAAGGTCAACACTGTTAAAAATGGGGCTCATATCCAAGACTGGAGGACTGTATCGAGAAAGCTGAACAAGTCAGTTACATCACCAAGTTGGACTAACTGCGGGGTTATTAGCAGGTGCTTTAATCAGAGTCAGTGAAAGAGGTTTCTGCGTCTGTACCCCCAATTCAATATATCAATTCAAAGTGATGCGGCCTTTGGAATGAAGAATGCACCCGGCACATTCAAAGACTTCTGAGCAGAGTTCTGGCTGGGTAAACAAACTGTACAATATATTTGAATGATACAGTGATCTTTAGTCATTCCTGAAAAGATCACATGGTACAGTTGGAGAGCTCTTTGAATGACTACGAGAAGCAAAACTGTTAATGAACTCAAACAAATTTGCATTTTCAAAAGCAGAGGTGACATTCTTGGGACATAATATCGGTAATGGAAGGTTGACCCCATGGAATGCAAAGGCGAAGACCGTCAAGCAATTTCCACGACCAACCTCAAAGAAGGAAGTGCTTCGACTTTTTGGTCGAAGCAGAATCTATCAGAAGTTTGCCCCAAACTTCAGCAGTGTAGTGGCACCGTTAACTGACTTGATGAATAACACTACAAAGTTTTGGTTGGACAGAACAATGCCAGGAGGCATTCGACCATTTAAGAGCAATATTAACCACCGTACCAGTTTTACCTGCACCAAACCTTTTGAAACTCCTTAAAGTTGCCATTGATGCTAGTGACATGGGAATTGGAACTATACAATGGGATTGAACTGCCAGTTGGTTACTTTTCAAAGAAACTCAACATCCACCACAGGAAATACTCCATGAACGAAAAAGAACTGTTGACGTTGGTACTGGCCTTACAACAATTTAATGTGTGCGTCATGAACAATGCACGGGAGACGGTTGTGTACACAGATCACAATCCTCTGTCATTCCTACACGCTTCGAAGACAAGACTATGAGATTATTTCATTGGAGTCTAGTGTTGCAGACTTTTAAATTACAAATCATACATGTTGTGTTTCTTAAGAATATAATTGCAGAGGTGTTATTGCGGATTTAACTGAAAAAACAGTCACTGCATCCAAAGTCTGATCAGTATTCCTTCGTGTGAAAGCGATGGGACCAGGTGGAATAGCAGGCCGTACACTCAGGGCATGTGCAGATCAACTGGCAGAGGTCTTCTCAACATCTTCAGCCTCTGCCTGCAACAGGCCTTGTCCCAACCTGTTTCAAGAGGGCCAACATCATCCCTGTGCCTAAGAAGGTTCATGCAGCATGACTCAATAACTACCGCCCAGTGGCCCTAACTTTGATGGTCATGAAGTGCTTTGAAAGGCTGGTCATGCCATTAATGCCTTCTCATTACTCTTGACCCACGCCAATTTGCCCATCTGACCAACCGATCCATGCCAGATACCATATCACTTGCCCTTCACTTCTCCCTAGAACATCTTGACACTAAGAACAGCTATGTAAGAATCCTACTCATTGACTACATTTCAGCCTTCAACAGCATTAGCCCCTCGAGACTGATTACTAAACTTTGCAATCTCAGACTAAGCCCTGCTGTCAGCAACTGGATCCTCTGTGGCCTGTGGGTCAGGAAACTATCAGTGAGGATTGGGGACAATATTTCATCGTCACTAACACGCAACAATGGAGCCCTCTAGGGATGCGTACTCAGCCCCCTACTGTACTCATTTTTATACCCATGACTGCGTCACCAAATACCAGACTAATGCCATTTACAAGTTTATTAATGACACCACCATAGTCGGTCGAACCTCAGATGGCTATGAAACACACGACAGATGGGAGGTGGAAGACCTGGGAAAATGGTGCACTGCGAAAAACCTAGTTCTCAATGCCAGCAAAACCAAAGAACTCCTTATTGACTTTCAGTGGAATGTTACACATGCCCCTGTACACATGAACAACATAGATGTGGAACCAGTGGAGAGTGTCAAATTCCTAGGTTTGGTTAAAGCTTTCTTGGACTCTTTATGTGGATGCATTGGTTACAAAGGCCCAAAAACATCTCTTCTTCCTCACGCAGCTGAGAAAATTTGGCATGATGGCGAATTACCTTGCCACCTTTTATTGGCACACGATCGAGAGCATTCTGTCTGGATGTATCACTACCTGGTATAACAACTGTACCATTCAAGATCTGAGACGGTTAGAGAGAGTGGTAAATTCGGCCTGGACAATCACAAAGGCCAAACTCCAATCTATAGATTCCAACTACCAGGTTCGCTGTCAGAAAAAGGCAACCAGTATTCTCAAAGATCCATCTCACCCTGGCAATGCTTTCTAACAACATCTAGCATTGGGGAGAAGGTACAGAAGCCTGAACACAGTTTCAAAACAGTTTCTCCCCTACTGTTGTTAGAATACTGAATGGACATACAGGCTCTTAGCATTGACCTGTACCTATGTTTTGGTTTTTGCTGCTGTTTACCTATTAGTTACTTATCTATGCTATTTAACTGTGTGATCTGCTTGTATTGCTCACAAGGCAAAGCGTTTCACTGTGCCTCAGTACATGTGACAAAAAAATTCAGTTCAATTCAATACAATTCACTTAAATAAAATATAGATAATATTTCTACATATTCTATATATACATATATATATATGAAGAAGTTAAGGAGTAGTGGAAAAAAAGAGTCCATCTTTTCATTATGATGGTTCATTTTTTTTTCTTAAGGGTGTTAAGAACTTGTAAGTATGCACTGTATGTTTAGGATAGAGAGGAAGCTGGCTAGGACTGACGGAAAGAACAGAGTATGCTCAACAGTTTAAAAATGTAATCGCTGGAGTTGTGTTGCAATGGAACTAAAACAAATTAAAATTCGGCCAATTCAATTTAAATTGTCCCCCAGATACTAAAATTGAATCGAATTTGAATTTTACTGTTGGGATGACATCAAACCAATGAAATGGGACGTTTTGGACGATTATGGGGAGAACTGCAAAGGGCGCCAGCAATTATAGGCTGGTACCTATAACAAACAGATCTCTGAAATGTACCTACCCATAAGGAAGTGTGCACAGCGGAAGACAGGAGAAAATACAATGCGAAATTACAGCAGAAAATCTACAGTTGGAAATCTACAAAGAATCAACAAAGTTGGCTGATGTTGAAACGTGATTTAGTATAAATGTTAACTGCTTATTTTGTTTATTCAGACCAGTATTGTAGAGTGGGAGGTAAAAGATAGGTTTAAGGGAAATGAGTTGTAAATAGTTGTTTAATGTTCGATTTTGGGCTTAAAGAATAAAATTGTCATTTTTTTTTATTTTAATTAGGGAGCTCTTGGATGGTTCTTTACATCTCGAAATTTAACACATTACAACATGAAGTGAGGTTCTCTATGTGTCGGGTTTATCCCTGAAACAGAACTTTTGAGAACGAACGAAAGTTGAACTGACTCTCTCTACTTGCCTCGCTTATGTTCTGACATACCTTTCATTAAGCCTGACCAAACTGCTCAGGAATGTACCACACACTGCTGGAGTAGCTGGGAATTGAACTTAGATCTCCCAGCACAGAGAGAGTGGCTTTACCTCTTTGCTACCAGAGAATCTAGTGGTGTTTGAGTAAAATCTTGGTTTAAATTTATTGAATGCGGTCAAAATTGTTCCTGAAATTTGAATCAATATAACAATTTTGTTTAATGTCTATAAAACGTGGGGAAGTCTGTGAACAAAGCAACCAACCATTCAAAAATGTTATTGACTGATTTGAATTTGGTATAATTTTAAAAGAAAATAAATTCAAACATGATATATCGAGTTACTTTTTTGAAAAGCCTTATGTACATTTTGTGTAAAAACGAACAGACATAGTAATGATTAGCACTGCATTGTAATGTTTCATTTTGCTATTATAAATATTATGAAAACATTTTGATTTTAAATTGGACATTGAGGTTTCTCTAGAGCTCCTTAGTAAGAATGATAACAAAAGGATAGCCCACTTTTTAAAAAAAAAAAGGTTTTACAGGACATTGGTGAGGCCTTTTCTGGAGTACAGTGTGCTGTTCACTTTTCCCTGCTCTAGGAAGGATACTATTAAGATGGAGAGTGTTCAGAAAAAAAATTACTAGCATGTTGCTGGCAATCAATGATTTGAGTAATAAACATGGATTGGAAGGACGGAACTTTTCTTCACTGGAGATTTGGGTGTTGAGGAGTGACTGCGTTGACATTTATCAAATATTGAGGGGTACAGATAAGGTGAATAACAAGCGAATTTACTTCAGGGAGGGGAGCTCAAAGCTCGGTGGCGTATTTTGTCAGGTGAGAGGAAGACGATTTGAAAGCATTAGCTTTCAGAGCGCTTTGGAGGCTGTTGGAGTATAACCTGGTACGTGATTTTTAACTTTGTGCACTACAGCCCAACACCGGCACCTCGAAATCAAGATTTAAAAGGTCGTGTGGAGCAATATTTTTACACATTGGGCGATTCGTGTGTAAAATGGACTTCCAGAGCAAATGTGGATGCAGGTAAGGTTACAACATCTAAAAATCATTGGTATAAGTTCATTAATTGGAAAGAATTGGAGGTATATGGGTCAAGAGCAAGCAGGTGGGGCTAGTTTAGTTTGGCAACAGGGTTGGCAAGAATGGTTGGACTAAGCATCTATTTCCATTCTGTATGATTATAACATAATGAAAGGAAAATATTACAATACCGCATAAGAATAACTCAAGTTTATGTAAATGAAATTGCAAGTTAAGTGTGAATTAAATGAAATAAATATTAAGAGTAAAAGAATCAATTAAGTACAGCAACTTAAACAGTCGAAGTGCTTTCCAACATGTTTTCTGAATTGTCTGCCCCTCAATCTCAGGCGATCCTCCCTAATTCTACAATTGCAAATCAGTGGGAACAGTTTATCTCTATCTACCCTGTCTTTTCCTGTTAATATCTAGAATACTTTAATCAGACTCCAGCCCTTAACCTTCTAAATTCTAAAGAAAACCTTCTGCTGAGTTCACAGGCACCAATGTAATGTAGCATGGAATTCAATTTTACAGATCCTAATCATGGAAAGTTACAGCAAAGTTCAGATTTGGTTGTTCAATTGATTAATTTCAGGAAGTGAGGACAGCACCGCCTGCATGTTCCCCCTTTGGGTGAGTCACCATCCTGACTTAGAATTATATTGCTTTTCCTTCACTGTGTCTGGGTCAAAATCTTGGAATTCCCTCCCTAGTGGAGTGGGTGTACCTTTCTGACAGATATAAATAGGAGGGTCCAGGATTCAGTTCACTCAGAGAGCTGGATCAGTGTGTGTGCAAGGATTCTGCACCTTGACTGTGTCTGAGAGGAAGGGCACTGTCCCTGCACCAGCTGCTCCACATCCAGAGAGCTCTGAGAAGAAGGAAGGAGGAGGAAGAAGAAGAAGAAGAAGGAGGAGGAGGAGGAGGAGGGAGGAGGAGGAGGAGGGAGGAGGAGGAGGAGGGAGGAGGAGGAGGAGGGAGGAGGAGGAGGAGGAGGGAGGAGGAGGAGGAAGGAGGAGGAGGAGGAAGGAGGAGGGAGGGAGGAGGAGGAGGGAGGGAGGGAGGGAGGGAGGAGGAGGAGGGAGGGAGGGAGGAGGAGGAGGGAGGGAGGAGGAGGAGGGAGGGAGGAGGAGGAGGGAGGAGGAGGAGGAGGGAGGAGGAGGGAGGAGGAGGAGGAGGAAGAAGAAGAAGGAGGAGGAGGGAGAAGAGGAAGGAGGAGGAGGCAGAAGGAGGTGAGAGCAGAGTCCTGGGCCTGCTTTTGGAGCTGCAGCCTGGGCCTCACCCAGGCCAAGGGAGTGTTGCTGCTGAAGTGGGGCCTACTCCCACTGCTGGTCTCTGGGACCCCACCTGGACCTGCCTCAGCTGCTACTGCCTGGGACTCGCCTTGGGCCCTTCCCAGGACCTCCACCGCTGCTGCCCGGGACTAACTTTTGGGGCTGCCTAGGACTTTCCTTGGGGACGCCCCCCCAACAGGTCTGCCCCCACCGCTGTGACTAGGGGCCTGCCTGGGACTCGCGTTGGGACCCTCCCAGGACCTCCACCACTGCTACTGCTGGAGGCCCACCTCCACTGCTGCTGCCTGGGACTTACCTTGGGGACCCCCCAGCAGGCCTGCCCTCACTGCTGCGACCAGGGGCCTACCTGGGACTCACTCTGGTGCTGCCTGAGACTTGCCTGAGGCCTGCTCCATCACTGCTGCCTGGGACTCGATTTGGTGCTGCCTGTGTCTCACCTTTGGCCCCTCCCCAGGATCTCCACCACTGCTGCGATCTGAGGCCTGCCTCCACCTGCTGCTGCCAATGCCTGAGAACTCAACAACACAGCTGGTTTCTGGGGCCTACTACCATTCAGCAGCACAGTATGGCGAGTCCCAAAATTGCATGGCCCAGCCATACTTATGCCGGGGCAGCCGCTGCCTTAGTGGTGGCTGCTCCAACCCTGGCTGCAACCCTGAACCCCTTCAAGCACCTGACAAAATGCCCGGGGGTAAAGGCCTATCCCCACCCCAACCTGACCATCGAGGCCTGCAGCAAGGCCATCGCTAGTGTGGTTGGCCCACTGACCACCATCGCTGCGGCCAGGATGTACGGGAAGGCTGTTTTTTTTTTTCCTGAAGCCCGAGCAGGCAGTCTACCTGACAGTGGAAAGGGGGCTCACTGTGGGCGGGACATAACTGCCCATTGGGTCATGATCTCCAATGTCCCACCCTTCATTGCCAGTGAGCTCCTTCTTCTCCAACTCAACACCTTGGGGGAGATACGGTCGGGTGTCCAACCACTCCTGCTCGGTCTTAAGGACCCTGCCCTCCGGCACGCATACTCTTTCCGATGGCAGATGTTCATTTGTCTGGCCTGGGAGGAGGTCACCGAGGGTTCATTTCCCTTCCTTCATGAGGGCGCAGCCGACCGCATCTTCTGGACCGCAGACAGTGTGTGGTGCCACCTGTGCCGTGAGGTGGAGCACATAAGAAAAAACTGCTACACCCAGAAGGCTGCCCTGTCCACACCAATGGCTGAGGGTGGCGCCGCCGCAGCCACTCCCCCTCCCCCGAAGTCAACACTACAAGCCCCGGCAGCGGCGGCTAAGCCGAAGGCTTCCAATGCCTCAGCCTCTGGCAGGGGGGGTGGTGAGCATCCAGCCAGCTGGAAGGCGCTCAGGAAGATGCAACGCACCAGGCCCGCCCATGAGGAGAGCACACTATCACCTTCCCCTACAGCTAGCCCATGACCTGCCCTACCCTGGCACTAGAATGCCCCCAAGCTGTGCCAGCATTGCCCTGGCACGGGAACCCTGACCCCCCCAAACCCGTACCTGATCCTGGCCCTGCTGCACCCACTGAGCCCACACCCAACCCCCGCCCATTTACAGAAACCCCTGGTGCTTCAACGCCTGCTCCGGGCGCTACAACACCTGGCCCGGGGGCCCCCGAGCCCTGCCCCACCCAGCCACACCCTAGTACTAACCTGCAGGGAACCACCGCTGCCTCACCTCCTGCAGCAGTTGTCTCTGGGCCCCGGAGAGAGAACTGAGCCACCCCCCATCACCTGATAAAACCAGGGGTGGGGCAGGAAGTGACACAGCTGACCTGCCCAACCCTGGCCACGCCCCCTGCTTTCCCCTAGCCAATAGTATTCCGGGAAAGTCTGTGGGGGGGGGACCTCGGGCTCCATGACCGCCAAGGCGGGCAGGAAGGGAAGTCCCATAAATTTCCCCCGTCTCTCTGGGGAAGAGGTCCCAGCCCTTGGAGGGGCGAGACATCCCAGCAGCGCGCCAGTGGCGCTGCCCCTCTCCAAGGGATGAGCCTACGTCGTCTCCTGCATGTCCTGCACCACGGCCTGACCTGCCCGAACACCCAGGGGATATAGTAGGATCTTCTGCTTCCATAACTCCACCAGCCCCTGGGGAGGACTTTAAAAACCACACGGGCCTTGGTGCGGGTGACAATGGTCAACTCTCCACTGGGTCGTCGAGTGGTTGGGGGGGGAAGGTGTTATCCTCGCTCCTACCTCCCAGACTGTTTTTCCGGGGGTCTTGACCCTGGGGAGGACCTTTACCCCGAGGAGCCTGGCGTCCCAGTGTCAGGAGAGGAGGGGGGCCCGAGCCTCTGCTGCCTGACAACCCGCACTCGGGGCGTTCCGGGAAGGGGTGCGCCGGGGAAGGTACCGCCGGTGACCCTGGGGGTGTGGTTGCTGGGGATTTGAGGCCAGTTGGAGAGCCCCTATTCTCTTGTTGGAGGAGGGGTCGGTGACCGAGGGCGACCTCCCGGAGGAGGGTTCAGGATTGATGCTGGACACTGGGGACGACGTGGAGTCTGTTTCAAGCGACATTTTTAAGTCCTAGGTGTCCCCCACCGATCTCACCCTCATCCCCTCGAGGAACTCCGGGAGTTTGTCGAGGAAACTCAGAGTCGCTGCGATAGAGCCCAACTGGCGCTCGACCACTGGAGCTCCTTTGAGAGAGTCTACTGGTTGGCCCACGCTGCTCGTCAGGCGCCTGGGCTCAACTTGAATGAGCGACAGCGAGTCAAGAACTTCGGGCATTCCTGGTGAGGGTGAGGGACTTCTGTGCTCCTCCCTCGTCCTCCCACTAAATGTATATAGTTTTTTTAACTGTATGGGTGGTGGTTGCACAATGCTTCCAACATGAAGACAACTATAGCTAGCCTCAACATCAATGACAGCAGGGAGTCACCGTGCAGATTCTACACCGTCTGAGCCCTTCGGGACGGGAGGTATGCAGTGTGCTTCCTGCAAGAAACCCACACTACCCCGGGAGATGAAACCACCTGGCTCCTGGAGTGGTGAGGGGGGTCTACATGAGTCACGTCACCCACAGGTCTGGCGGGGTGGCTATCTTGTTGGCCCCGCATTTTCAGCCAGAGATATTGGGGCTTAGGGAGCCTGTGCCAGGCCGTTTGCTTCACCTGATGATTTGGCTGGGGGGGGCACAGTGCTTCAAGTGGTGAACGTCTATGCTCCCCTGGCTGGGCCAAGGCAAGCGAGCTTCTTCAGAGAAGTGTCCGCTCATCTCGCCTCCATGAACAAGAGCCAGTGCGTCGTCCTCGGGGGAGATTTTAACTGCCTCCTCGAGGACAGGGACCACGGCTGTGCCTGCACCGCTTGGGCATCAGGGCGGAGGTTGGGGGACTTGGCCAAGTCCTTCGACCTGGTGGACATCTGACGGAATCTCCATCCCAACTCCATCGCCTTCACGTTCGAGAGGCCTGGGGTCGGAGCATCCAGAATTGAACGCCTGTATGTTTTGCGTATGCCTCCTGTTTTCCGAAGGCCTCCATGCGGCAGGTGTCGTGCATGGACCATCACCTGGTGTGGGCGGAACTCCTTCTGTTCGGCGCCAGGCTCGGCTCCGCGTACTGGCACTTTAACAACCTGCTGCTGGAGGACGAGCTGTTCCGGGACTCGTTTCGTCATTTCTGGGCTGGCTGGAGAAGGAAATGGGGAAGCTTCCCCTCCCTGAGGCTATGGTGGGATGTGGGCAAGGCTCACGTCCGCATTTTCTGTCAGGAGTACGCGAGGGGGTCGACGAAGAGGCAGAAATCCAGGATCGGGGAGTTGGAGAGGGAGATGCTCGTCCTGGAGTCATCTCTGTCAGCCCGACACAGACCCGGCCCTTCGTGGGGTGTACAAAGAGAAGAAAGCCGCGCTCCGGGACCTGCAGCTCGTCGGGGCTCGGGGCGCGTACGTGAGGTCGCGGATCCAGCTCCTCCAGGACCTGGATCGCAGCTCCCCCTTCTTCTACTCGCTGGAAAAAAGGCGTGGCACCCGTCAGCAGCTCCTTGTGCTGCTGGCCGATGACGGGTCCCTCGTCTCGGATCCGGAGGGCATCAGGGCCCACGTCCGAAACTATTACACGGCTCTGTTCTCTCCGGATCCGTCCAGCGAGGTTGCTCGCAGAGTTCTGTGGGAGGACCTGCCACAGCTCAGCCCGGAGGACGCCGGAAGGCTCGACGCTCCCGTCACTTCACAGGAGCCGACCGGCACCCTCGACCAGCTCTCGAGGGGCAAAACCCCGGGGCTGGACGGGCTGACTGTGGAGTTCTTCAGGGCATTCTGGGACGTCCTGGGGAGCGACTAAATGCCGGAGAGCTGCCCCTTACTTGGCGCAGGGCGGTCATCGTCCTGCTGCCAAAGAAGGGGGACCTTCGTTCGTTTAAGAACTGGCGTCCGGTCTCCATCCTCAGCACGCATTACAAAATCTTCGCCAGGGTGTTGTCTTCTCGCCTGGCCTCCGTGCTGGCCCACATGATTCACCCAGACCAGTCCTACACGGTCCCGGGCCGGAGGATACACGACAACGTCCACCGGGTCCGGGACCTGATCCATTTCTGTCGACGGGCTGGTGCCGACTGCCTTCCTGTCTCTCGACCAGGAGAAGGCGTTCGACAGGGTCGATCACGAGTACCTGCTCGGGACTCTGCGGGCATTCGGGTTCGGGACGCAGTTTGTCGCCCGGATCCGTCTTTTGTACGCCGCCGCAGAGTGTCTGGTTAAAGTTAACCGGTCCCTGACGGCGCCCCTTCGCTTCGGGAGAGGTGTGCGTCAAGGCTGCCCCCTGTCCAGCCAGCTGTATTCCTGTGTGTGGAGCCTTTCCTGCGCCTCTTGCGGAGGAGGCTGTTGGGGCTGGTTCTGCACGGCGCGGTCACGGGGGTGTTCCTCTCAGAGTTTCCCTACTGAGGAGGGTGGTCAGTCGCTGGTGTGCGTCCGCACCCAGGTCGCGAAATTCCACCTTCAGATCTTGCAGCGATACCTCCAACCAACACTACGTCATGCTGTGTCATTGGAAAATGTGATAAATGGGGCATATCAGTTAAACGCATGCCAATTGAAGTGGACACTTACACCAGGCCAACTGAGCCGGCACTGCTTGTCACTGACTACTCGGGTGATTCCTTTCTTCCTGGTGGTTGAAATTGAATAAAGATTCGTACACCATGTGTGTCTCACACCTGCACATACACAAGATAGATGCTGGGGGTAAAATAAGCACTACCACAGTTAGGCAGTAGTGTGGGTGTTAAAAGAAGAAAAAAAAAAGCAGGAATGTCAGAGGTTCTAAAAAGAAAAAAAAAGGAGGGTCAAGGATACAGTTCACTCCGAGAGCTGGCTCTGAGGGAGTTACATCAGTGTGAAGTACTACATATATGCAAATAAATGGTGACTTGGTGATGCGATACCAACCTCTCGGGAATTAGTTTAGTGATAACAAAAATGGGACCAATGATATAACCATGCAAAATGCTTACTAGCTGAAGCCCAGGCTTACTAGACTTCAACCAACACTACGTCGTGCTGTGTCATTGGAAAATGTGATAAATGGGGCATATCAGTTACATCACATGCCAATTGAAGTGGACACTCACACCAGGCCAACTGAGCCGGTGTGTGTGTGGGGGGGTGGGGGGTGGGGTGGGGAGAGACACCATTTGACTGAAGGAATTGCATCACCTCAGGACATATCCTGAGCAGATGAACTACAGGTCAGCCCACACCAAAATCCCAAAACAAAGCCAAACCTCGCCCAAGCCATTAACATTTTCTTTAGGATTGGAGCTGGCAAGCCATTGTAGTTGCTGCCGGTATGTGAGCTCGAGACAGTGAAAGAGTCCTCCTAAGCCTGAAGTGAATAAGAAAACTCATAGCCCGGTTTCCAGGCGAGTGCATACCCTGCAAAGCCCCCTACAGATGGCTTGGAACATTTACATTGCTTAGCAAATCCATAACAGAATCAACCTTAGTAAATGTCTGGTTAAATGGTCGCTTGCTTCTAATGGAGGTGGATACTAGCAACAGCTGTATCAGTGATTGCAGAACCAATCTTTCACAAGGTTTGCTGGGGACTCCAACTCTTAAATTAGTGGAAGAGCTCGGCTGGACTGAGAACCTATCCTGGTGAACCTTTACACATTAAGGGGACAACTTCCGTTTTGGGCTTGTATGAGAAACAGCTGGTTCAGTTTCCACTGATTGGAGAAAAAGTCTCAGCCCAAGGCTGATGGGGGCATATTGCCTGAGGAAAGTTCAACTTTATTGGCTGATCATTTTTTGCATATGAAATTGTTGCCCGAGTGAAGTCCGATTGAAATACCCAGCATGTTTCAGGAAGATCCAGGGATTCCCAAAGGAGCAAAGGCCACCTTGAATGTTGACCAGGAAGCAATTTCCCGATTCTGCAAGGCCTGCCCAGTGCCTTTTGCCTTACGTGAAAAAGCAGAGGCAGAAATCAGGATGCAGGAAAGGGAAGGAATCATCAACCTAGTACAGTTTGCAAAATGGGCAACACTGGTGAAACCTGACAAGTCGGTTTGCTGCTGGGGGGATTTTAAACAAACAGTAAACAAATTCTCACAGCTGGGCAAACAACCAATTCTTCACATACAGGACTCCTACACTAACCTGGCAGGAGACTGCCCTTCAGGAAGCTGGATAGCAGCCATGTGTACCTGCAATTGTGGTTAGATGACGATTCCCAGAGATATACCACATTGAAAACCCGTAAGGGTTTGTACCTTGTGGGGTGTCGTCAGCCTGTACCATTTTCCTCTGGGCCATGGAGAACATTTTACAAAATTTATCCCATTCACCCATTTATCTGCATGATTTGCTAATAACCGGGAAGACCAATAAAGAGCTCTTGGAGAATTTCAACAGTGCTTAGACAGTTCTCCAAGGTGAATGCACGCCATAGAAGGAACAATAAGTGGTCCAGGCGCCCAAAATGACCTACTTGGATTACAGAGTCTACAAGACTGGGTTACACCTGTTGGAAAATAAGGGTGTCCCTGCTCCTATATATGTTCTGGAGCTTGGTACTTTCCTTGGGCTGCTGAATTACTCGGGAAAGTTCACACATGACCAGGCCACCAGTCTGGCAACCTTCCATCTGCTATTGAGAAATGGCTAGCATTAGAATTGGTCTCATAAGCAAAATGCAGTCTTTAGGGAAGTGAAGAAACTACTATCATTGACTAAGGTGTTAAGCGAGATCTGGTGTTGACATGCAATGCCTGCCCGATATAGTGTCAGGAAAAGTATAGATTCACAGAGAGAGCCCAATGGAGATGAACGCCCAATAGCATACACTTCCTGTACTTTGGCTGATGAGAGTGCAAATACGTGCGAACAGGAAAGGATAGTTTGGTGGTCTTCCTTGTGAGAAAATTCCACCAATACCTTTACGGATGTAAATTTGTAATAGCAACAGAACACAACCCCTCGTGAGGGCTACTTAAAGGGAATAGAGCTGTGCCATCCATAGCTTCAGGTCGAATTCAGCAGTGGACTCTCATTCTGAGTGTGCCCAATCACAAGTTGGAACACCGTCCGTGAGGTCAAGTAGCAAATCTGGATGTCTCGAGCCACATCCAGCTCGTAGATAAACTATCGGTCGCACCTTCTCTGGAAGAGTCCTTTTTGGGTTTAAACTTTCTGGACACCATTCCACTCACCGCTGACAATATCCAATTGTGGGCACAAAACGTCCCCGTCCTGGCAAAAGAAAAAGAGCTGGTGGTGTTGGGGGAAACAGAATGGCGATTACACTGAGGATTGAAACCTTTCTGGACCCAGTGAGACCAGATCACTGTAGACAACAGCATATTATTGTGGGGAGCAAGAGGAATTGGACCGAGTAAAGATAGTGGCTGAGTTCAGTCAGGTGCTTCCAAAATGCACATGTTGGCGAAATGCTATGTCCAGTGGCCAGGATTGGATGCCAACATAGCTGTGTTGGTGGGGCAGTGCCCAGAATGCCAACAAGGACAAAAATTACCATCGGCAGCTACCCAGCTTGGCAGGAATGGCTGGATAAATCTGTTTCATGTTGACTATATCGGCCATTTTGTGGGTTAATATGCTTCGTCATTGCAGACACCCACCCAAAGTGGTTGGACGTACATGTGATTCATTCATCAAACATTTTGAACAATGACAGGAAAGCAGCGAGCATCTTTCGAACTACCAGGCTGGAAGAAGTGTTGATCACAGACAACAGGCCATCTTTTCCCAGCAAGAAGTTGGAGCATTTCCTAAAGTCAGATGGCATTCGGCATATAAAGACAGAACCATTCCAGCCATCGTCCAATGGTCTGGCGAAAAGAACAGTTTAACTTTGAAAGCAGGTTTAAAGAAAGAGCCAACAGCTTCACTCAATACCAACTGTCCCGGCTCCTGTTTGATTATAAGAGATATAAGAGATACAACAACAGGGACAGTTCATGGGGAGAAGTCTCAGCACCAGTTTAATACTGATCTTCCCAGACTTGGTTGTGGAGAGGTGAGGGTGAATCGACAATGGGAACGCTAAGGCCGGACACAAGACTCATCTAAGCAAGCGAGGTTTACTTCAGGGGTCGGGGTTTGATGTTGTAACCACAGGAATGGTCCTGCATGGGGGAACGAAGCATGGTCAGTGCAAGGTCAGGTCCTGTGATGTTGAAGGTTCTGGCATTTGCTGAAGAAGTAAGTGGACCACATGACAGGTACAAATGGGGAATGAGCAAAAATCGCCTGTCTGATCCGTCTAGCCTCGAAAGAGACTCTGAGTCTGAGATGGCACGGTGCATGTCGCATTCTCGATGAGGGGGATGAACTTCTTCCGAGATATTCTAGATACAAGAGGCAGGTTACATTCTAGTACATGCTGCCCGCATGCGAGACAGTGTCAGAGGAACAGTTCCCAACGTGAAAATGCCTCAGGAGAGGCTGCAATAGGCTAATGTCCCTGGACTGGGTAGGAGGAGGAATGAAGTGAATGCAATGAAGTCAGGGAACTCAAATTCTGAGAGTCCACTTGCCTGACTTCATTGCATTCACTTCATTCCTCCTCCTACCCAGTCCAGGGACATTAGCCTATTGCAGCCTCTCCTGAGGCATTTTCACGTTGGGAACTGTTCCTCTGACACTGTCTCGCATGGGGCTGTTTACCAAGTCCCACTCAGGGAGCCCTGGCTGACAGATATAAACAGTAGGGTCAGGTGTTTTGTTCACTCTGACAGCTGGCTCTGAAGAAGCTGAACAACTCTCAAGTACTATCCATGTGTAGATAAAGGGTGACTTGATAGTGGGATGCAGGCCATTGGGGAGGTATGTCAATACCAATCAGAGGAAAGTAACTAACAAATCCAGACCGAATTCTTTCAGAGTAGATTTTCTGTAGAAATTGCAGTTTCAGCTGTTGAAAGTATCAGTGGGTATATTTGAAGATGTTTGACTGTTACAGTCATCAAATGTTGTGGAAGTGGAAGCAAAACATAATATCCTTTTTTTCAGCAGCAAAGTACAAGTTCAAACTCGGCTGCGCCTTAGTTCTCATCATCTTCACAGAATCCCTGCAGTGTGGAAACAGGCCATTCGGCCCAACAAGTCCACACCAACCCACCAAAGAGCTTCCTACACAAGCCTGTCTCCCTATTTGTAACCCAACATTTCCCATGGCTAACACATCTAATGTACACATCCCTGAACACAATGGGCAGTTTAGTACGGCCAATTCACTTAACCTGTACAACTCTGGACTGTCTTATCTTAAATTATCCCAAAGAAGACTCTGATCTTTTCCTTCCAAGCATTCAGGAAGACTGAGTTCTGAAGTGAGAATTCGATGTCACATCACACATGAAGGTCAAAGCATGCTTATTTTTCAACCTTAAGGCCTTTCTAAACATTTGCAATCCAATTAATTTCAGGAGTGGCATGAATTCAGGAAAGAAAGGAAGGAAACACCACAACCAAGGAAGGTGCTGGGAATATGGTTCAGAGGAGGCTGGGCAGCCACAAAGACTTGAGAGGAAAATATGGCCAAAGGTGAGGCAGGAAGTGGTCTTTTGGGAGTACTGCTCCCTTTCCATTCACCAGGTCATCAGGTGTGAGGCACTCTCTCTGTTGTTGTACATGGCTTATTCCCAGAAACTGCGCTGTTGCAGTCGCGCGAGCTAACTTATGCTTCATTTGGAGCTCAAAAGTGTACCTTGTCTGCAGGAATACTGTGTGCAAAGCTCTGACCTGGGATGTGGGGGTGGGGAAGAAACATATGCAATGGCACTCTCGTCCTGACAGCTACCTTTATGTGCGGCTGTGTCAAGCTGTGCGCAGACCCTCTCTCCACAAACACCAAGGCTCACCATGTACTGAAGTGTTGCGGCCCAGTGTTGCGAAGGATGGGTCTGGCCTCGTTGCAATAGAACACGCCAAGTAGTTGGAATGTTCCATATTAAGTGTCCTTTGTGGAGAAATTTGCAAAGGAAAATATCTTTGACCACCAGTCCATCAGGAATTGGTCAGCACAGAGCATCCCTGAGACCCTGCGGGAAAGGAATGGATGGATCCCGTCACCTGGTTCCCTGAGCACTGGCTTTGTGGCAAAAATTACCAGAATGTTCCAACAAGCACCAAGACATCTAAGCCTGGACTCTGCGCGGCATCAATTTGAAGTGGCTGTCGGCGAATGGACAGAATGATTGGAGACATGGAGTGGTGTGGACCA
Source organism: Chiloscyllium plagiosum (assembly GCF_037043375.1). Taxonomy (NCBI): domain Eukaryota; kingdom Metazoa; phylum Chordata; class Chondrichthyes; order Orectolobiformes; family Hemiscylliidae; genus Chiloscyllium; species Chiloscyllium plagiosum. The sequence goes on along the minus strand of NW_028270178.1, from coordinate 18,759,431 downwards.
GCTGAGAGTTGGAGAGTAGCGAGTTGGAGGCCTGGAGCGACTGACAACTGCGGGGGTGGGGGGGGGGGGGGTGGATGGGAGTGGTCTGGAAGTATGGAGGGAGAGGGTACGGTTTGTGGTGTGTTATGGGTAATCAGTGGTTTCTGAAGTCGGTAATTCTGCATGTGGAAGCCCCTGCACTCATATACTGCAATATAATGTTTATTAGTAATCTCTTTATCTGACTGCGAAGTCTCATCCTTTTAGCTGTGTCTTATGTATAACCTATACAATGTATCACTGTAAGGTAACCCCACTTTTTTCTTCTTTCTATCTCTTTTTGCATTTAACGTTTGGACATAGATTCTTTGTACCTAAGATGGCACCAGGAGAGGCGACATTGTGGGCTCTGCACTGTACTTCTGCACTTGAGTACACATGATGATTTGACCTAATTCTCATTGAAACATCTCCAGTTGGGATGTGCCTTTGGAAAGGAAGTCTGAAGAAGGGTGCACTGGCATTTGTCAAGGTTCGTCCTGAACAGATCCAATATGCAGAACTCTGTGATTTGCGGTCTTTACCCCTGAATATGCTCCAGGATGAGCATCAACTGTGCCTGCAGGACCATCAACTCAGTGAAAGGTGCTCTTTGGTCTGCCCAAAACTTGTTGGTCTCTCAGAGCAAGGGGCTGACCCCGACCTAGTTTTGCAGCTTGACACATTCCAAGGTGCATGACTACGTACTGAGGGTTCCATTAATGCTTGGGGCAGCTGCAGCCAAGGTACAGTGGGAAAGGCCAATGTCACAGGTCTTTCTGCTGAAGTTAAATGGCGGCTCTGTTCAGTTATCAGACAGCACCAACCCGCCCTCCCACTACTCCAGGGTCGCAAATCCAATGTATAAGAAAGACATGTCTTTGGCTTCCTTGTTGGATATATGCCAATGTTTGCTTCTCCTTTTGCTACTGGATGGAACAGAGCTGCTTTAGTGAGTGCGTATGTATAAAAAGATTTTTTTTATGAATAAAGCATTTTTTAAAAACTCTGCGGGATTCCTGGCATCCAACTTACTTTTGTAGCCATTTGGTGTATGTGGATGGTCCAGTCCAGTTCCTGATGACTCCACCTCAACGACAGTGGACTATTTGGTGACTGTAATGGCACTGAGTGTCAAGGGACAATGGCTGGAGATGGAAATTGATGGACATGTTGTTTGCACCACCTGTCCACAACCCTGCGTGTGGTCCCGATCCTGCCGTATTTGCACATAGGCTGCGTCCAGTCACTGGGGAGTAACAAGTTGTGTTGAACATTGTGCACTCATCAACAAGCATTCCCACTTCTGACCTCGTGGTGGAATTAAGTTAGTTGATGAAGCAGTTGAAGATTTCTTCGCCGAGGGACACACATCCTTGCCGACCCCTCACGGGGCTTTTATGGCGAAGTGGTCATGTCCTCACCTCAAGGTGCAGCAACTACAACAATTTTTATTTGTGCCAGGTATGAGACTTGCCAGTGGAGTGGTTTCCCCATTCACTCCACTTCTGTGCAGTCTCCAAGACTGGTGATAGTAACTGTCACCTTCCATGGTGGATACACAATTTCATGTGTCCATTGTGGCACAAGCTAACTTGCTGACAACAACAAATGCATTGCATTGGGTATTTACATTTTGCTCCATCGGTAAGCATACAGAATGTCAGATTTATGTTTCCTGAAACATTCTGCAGTAAGGAAACATTGCTATACCATAACTGGGGACAAATTGTTCTCCTGAACTCTTTTTTTTAAAGAGTTTGAGACTCACATTCACCAATTATTCAAGTTTCACATTTTCATTGACATTTATTCTTTCCTGATGCAAGATTGTCAGGCTTCCCTGTGTTGTCAGGTCATGCAACTGCAAATTGAAATTGCGGCAGAAAAGTGGTTTTAATTCTGATTTTCTTTTACACTCAATTTGACGATTACATGAAAGTATTCAACATCAATTCATAGTCATGGAGTCATGGAGCTGTCCACTGTGGACACGGACCCATCAGTCCAACTCGTCCATGCTGACCAGATATCCTAAATTAATCCAGTCCCATTTGCAAGCACTTGATGCATATCCCTCTCAACCTTTCCTCTTCATTTATCCATACAGATGCCTTTCACATGTTGTAATTGTACCAGCCTCTACCACTTCCTCTGGGAGCTCATTCCATAAATGCACCACCCTCTGCATAAAAAAGATTGCCCATTAGTTCCCTTTTAAATCTTTCCCTTCTCACCCTAATCTGAGAGTCTGTATTTTTGGACTCCACAATGTTCTAAAAATCTCGCACATGGAACCATAGACTTTTTTGCGCGGTTCTGCACCGCCAGTGACGCATTTCATATGTAATTTCCAATTCCAAAATATAGCATTGGGAAAGTCAATGCCTGCAGCCAAAGTAGCGGCACTTCAAAGGCTGGTACGTCCAAATAAATCTGTTGGACTATAACCTGGTGTTGTGTGATTTTTAACTCAATCATTTAAATCAGCAGTGAGTACTTCATTTCATTATCCAGCTCCCCTTTAAATTTTCTCTGGATCACACTATGAATACATGAGTTGGTGCAAGTGCTCATCAGTTTAAGCATAATCCCAGCAGTTTTCAGATCACTGTTTACTTGTCACTGAGTTTTGGCAGCATGTAGAAATAGAAAAGATTCAGCTTGTTTTCCATCATGAGCAATCCCTTTCTTGGCCTATTCCCTTACTCTCTCTCTCTCTCTCTTTTTCTCTCTCTCTCCCTCCTAGCACTGTTTCCATGTATTCTATCCAATCCCACACCCACTTCCACACCAACCGTTATCAGCAAATGTATTAGATTGTCTAGCTACTTTGAGTTCTGATGAATGGCAACAAAAGTCCAGATTACGAGGAAAGCAGTGGGTTTGGTTTCACACACAAGAGAATCACAAAATGTCAGTTTTCAGATCAAACAAGTAATTAAGAAAGCTAATAGACTGTTACCATTTATCAGGAATGAGATTAACAGCAAAAGTGTCTTTCAATCATCGAGGCCACTGCTGAGACAACATTAGCAATGCTATATGGTATTGATCACATTATTTCAGGAAGGATGGAACTGTGCTGGGTGCACTTCAGGGAGGTTTTACTGGACCAATACCAAGAAGGTGAGGAATATCTTAAGGGGGAAGACACGATCATGTAAGATTGTATCTGCTGTAGTATAGAAGGGTGAGAGAGGTGAGTTGATTGAAACATATGAGAACCAGAATTGTTTGAAATGTATGAGAATGAATTAATAAAGAAGCAAAACTTTGGAAATATCATAATCTAATAAAACAAAGTCAGCTTGGCTTCATGAAAGAGACATCGGGTCTAATTAAGTTATTTGAGCATATCAAGGAAGTCTCAAGCAGAATGAATAGAGACGAACCAGTGGTTTTGTTGTATTTGAAGATCCAGAAAGTGTTTGGCAAGGTACTTTCCAAAAGAAGGTTTTGGCAGCCAGGTCAATGAGTATGTTTAAAACAGAGACCAATGAGTTCTTTATTGCCAAAGGGATCAAAAGATACAGGGCAAAATCAGGAAAATGGGTTTCAAAAACCTATCAGTCATGACTGAATGGCAGAGCAGACTCGATAGGCTGAATGGCCTAATTTCTGCTCCTGTGCCTTACGGTGTTATGGCTCAGTGGTTAGCACTGCTGCCTCACTACCAGGTACCTGGGTTTGATTCCAGCCTCAGGCAACTGTCTGTTTGGAGTTTGCATTTTCTCCCCATGTCTGTGTGTGGATTTCCTACAGGTGTTCCAGTTTCATCCGACAGTCCAATGATGTGTAGATTAGGAGAGTGGCCATACTAAGTTGTTTACAGTGTCCAGGGACATACAGGCTATGTGGGTTAACTATGGGAAATGTGGGGTTACAGGCATTGCTTAATGGGTGCATTAGGATGGGTTTTGTTGGGGTGCTCATTAGGGAATCGATGTGGACACAATGGGCTGAATAGACTGCTTCCACGTTGTAGGGATTTCGTGAAAAGGTTAAGTCATAAGATAAGAGCTCATGGAGCTAAAGGTAGTACATCGGTATGGTTAGAGAATTAGCTAATGCGCAGGAACCACCAAGTGGGGCTAAGGCTGATTTTTTCACGTTGTTGAGTGTGGTTCCACAGGGGTCAGTTTACAAAAGTGTATGAATGACTTGGAGGAAGGATTCTGAAGTACTGTTGCCAAATTTGAGGTGACGTGAAAATGAGTGGAAAGGCAGGCTGCATGGGAGGTGCAAACAATTTACAGAGAGATATGAATGGATACCTAATTGGGGAAAAAAAAAGTTGTTGAATGGAGTCTGAGTGAAAATAAGTTGCTCACTTTGGAAGAGAGTAAGTCACACAGTACAGGTAGCCCCTACTTTTGGAACGTTTGCTTTATGCCACTTAAACCAAGAAAACCTGCTAAAAATTATTTAAATTAAAGTACACACAAACACTGTCCATAAAACCACGCAACAGTTTTCATGGCCATCTCATTACTGCCGTGTGGGATACTCTTTGTCAGTATCTTATTGTTCTTGAGGAGAACGTGAGGTCTGCAGATGCTGGAGATCAGAGCTGAAAATGTGTTGCTGGAAAAGCGCAGCAGGTCAGGCAGCATCCAGGGAACAGGAGAATCGACGTTCCTGAAGAAGGGCTTATGAAAGGTTTCATAGGAATGCTCTACTTCTGAATAGTGGGGGATACATGTACTATTTAATTGAAGAAAAACTGCAAAGTCGTTGGAATAGAATTGTAGGCACATCTTAACTGGAGTTTAGAAAAATGAGATTAGATTTTATTTTCCAAAACTTTGCGTCCTTAATGCTGGAAAACAAGTTGCATATTTTTTATTTCTAAATGTTGCAAATGTTAAGCAATATGGAATGGGTGACGTTGAAGCTACAGGGATAATGTTTAAATTGATGAACACTCACTGACTTGTGTACTTACACTGTGACACAGTGAAAATTAATTGAATCATAACGATTTCTGAACGGGTGGCACAGGGTCAGTGCGAAAGGGTCATGACCCACATTGGACAGGCCTGGAGATCAGGGCAGGGGGCGGAGTCACAACCAGGGGAGGGGTCAAACAGCAAGGGGGCGGGGTCACAGTCGGGTGGCGGGTCTCCCCAAGAAGGGGCGGGATCACAGCAAGTGGGCGGGGTCAGGCATTCAGGGGGCGGGGTTACAGCCAAGGAGCGGGGTCACAACCAGGGGGCGGGGCTACACGGTAAGGGGCGGGGTCACCGCCAGTAGGCGGGGTCACAGTCGGGTGGCGGGTCTCCCCAAGAAGGGGCGGGATCACAGCAAGTGGGCGGGGTCAGGCATTCAGGGGGCGGGGTTACAGCCAAGGAGCGGGGTCACAACCAGGGGGCGGGGCTACACGGTAAGGGGCGGGGTCACCGCCAGTAGGCGGGGTCACAGTCGGGTGGCGGGTCAACGCAATCAGGAGAGAGATCACAGCAAGTGGGCGGGGTCAGACAGTCAGCGGGCGGGGTTACAGCCAAGGAGCGGCCTCGCTTCCAAGGGGGCGGGGCTACAAAGTATGGGGGCGTGGTCACAGCCAGAGGCGGGGTCACAGCGGGAGCGGTCAGATACTGTGGGAGTGGGTGGGGGAGGTGCTGAAGGGGCGGGGTCAATGGGAAAGGGGTGGGGATGTTGCGTTGAATGGGCGGGGTCAGTGAGGGGGCTGGGTCAGCGGGCGCTGGGCGTGTCGGCGAGCGAAGGGCGGGGTCTGTGTCGAAGGGGGCGGGACCATTGAAGGGGGGCGGGGTCTGTTAGGCGGAGGGGCGGGGTCAGTGGAGCCGGGGTCACTGAGGTGGGGGGGGGGTGTTGGCTGAATGGTCGGTGTTGAAAGGGGGCGGGGCGGGATGAGCCGGAAGCGGAAGCTCGGGTTCCTGCGGAAAGATGGCGGCGCTAGTCGCTGATTACAGCTCGTCGGAGAGCGAGGGGGAGACTGAGTGCGGCAGCGGGGGCGGAGAGAGAGCGGCCAGGTACCGGAGGCGGCACGAAGAGGGAGTAGTGGGTCGGTGTGTGAGGGGATTTGGGAGGAAGGAGGGAGCATGAAGAGAGGAAAGGGGAGGAGGGTGTGAGGGAGAAAGAGAGAGAGGGAGAGAGGGAGAGGGTGTGGGGTCAGAGGAGTGCAGTGCGATGGAAGAGGAGTCCGTGCTGGGGAATTGAGGGGAGGTTGACGACGCGGGGGTTGGGGGAGCGGTGGTGCCTGGTGCAGAGGAGATGGGTGGGGGCGTGGATCGAGCCGGGGACGATTAGACGGTTTGGGGAAGTGCAGGAGTTCAGGGTGAGCAGGGAGAGGAGTGAAAATAGGACTGGGACGATTTGGATGTTTGAATGGGAGAAAGCAGTGAGGTTGGGAAGTTTAGGGCGGTGAGACGCAATGCATGAGACAGTGGGAGTGAAAAGGGTAACTGGATTGAGCTGTGTTGTGGAGGGGTAGGGAGAGAGGGTGTGTTGTGGGACACAAGGGGAGAGCGAGTGGTCAGGGGAAGAGGTGTGAGTACAGGGGTGGAGAGAGACGCCTAGGGACTGGGGCGGAAGTGGGATTGCGTTGCTGGGGAAAGAGGTGGGCTGATGGGGGCGGACTTGCAGGGGTATGAGTGTGGAAGAGTGGGAGCCACAGGGAGACAGCTGCTTGCTGTGAGAGGAGCTTGTTAACAGACAATCTTGAGTAGAGAGAGAGGAGTATGAGGCTGGATAAACACAGGAGGTGGAAATGTGTTGCTGGAAAAGCGCAGCAGGTCAGGCAGCATCTAGGGAACCTGACCTGCTGCGCTTTTCCAGCAACACATTTCCATCTCTGATCTCCAGCATCTGCAGACCTCACTTCCTTAAACACAGGAGGTGTTGAATATAACTATTGCATTTTCAATTGTCTTGATTATTAAGTTAGAATGTATGTGAAAATTGAATGTTGTTTTCCAACTTTAATTTTAATTTTGGTGTTGGCAGAGAGCTTCAGCAGTGAAATAGTACATGTAATTTATCTGCATTTTCAAATGGCTTTGATATGGTGCCCATAATCGACTAATAAGTTTAGTGAATATAATACTGGGGCAAGTGACAATGGATAGCTCATTGATTTCGGACAGAAAGCTAAGAACAGAATTCAATGCTAGTTATTCGGAATGGCAGAGGCAGGAAATGGTATTCACAGAAATCAGAATGACTTGCTTTGGAATCAAAAATACAATTTTCTAAATTGTGATGATGCCAAATTGGGACGGAAGGTCAGCACTGATAGCTGTAATTCAGTAGTGGACATTAATGAATGTACAGAATGGACAGATAATTGTCTGATGAATTTCAGTGCAGATAAATATGCAGGAGTACATTCTGTGATCGGCATGGATGCGTTGGACTGAAGGGTCTGTTTCCGCTTTTTACATCTCTATTTCACTCTGACAGGAAGGTCATTTATTACCTGCATCCGTCACATTTAATCCTGAGGTTAAAGTTCAGTGTGAGAATGGACACCAGTTTGGGTATCTTTTCCCTACTCAAAAAACATGTATCACATGAAGATATGGGAAGAGATCGCTGAGTTGGCAGTTCACCTCTAATAGAACATTGATGTATTTGCAGCATTTCCTTTGCAGTGATTTTATTGTTGTCATTCATGAGGAACGTTAGTTGGTGGTAATGTTGAGAATTCGTCTGTACCTGAGTTAAAGCTGGATCTGGCCATTAAAGGGTTGTGCATGCTGGAAAGGTTGGAGTACGTTCTGTGTCTGACCCCTTTGCTCTGTGTTTATCTTCGGTCTCAGGACTGGGAGCACTGAGTCCGGACTAGAGGCTCCACCGGCGGAAGAATCTGGGACTGAGGAGCGATGCAGTGATGGTGGTGGGTCCCAGGAGCAAGCAGAGGAGGGGACCTCGAATCCCATGAAGCTCCCGCCACCAGAGCTGGAGGGAGGCCTGAGCCAGACGCCCGGAGTCTTTGCTAACCCCTTCACCCAGGAGCGGCGCCAGCGCCTGAGTCTGCTGGAGAAGCACGTGAGGCTGACAGCTGGCGTGCGCACGGAGGAAGCGGGTGGGGGCAGCAAGATCTGCCTGGCCTACCGCAAGGATGGCCGCTGCCGCTACGGCAGCAACTGCAAGTTCGCCCACGACAGTGACCTGCCAGACTACCGGCCTGGCCCTGCAGGCTCCCCACCCCAGGAGAACGGTGAGGTGCCTATGGGCAAGAGTGGCAGAAAGAGGCCAGGTCTGAGTGCAACTCCCACCCCCCCCAAGAGGATCGTGAAAAATTACTGGATCCAACATGCCAAGGAGGGGCCTGGCCTACTGTAGTCAGCTCAGCAGCAGAGAAAGTCTGAGCTCGTGGAACAGGCCCAATGTCAAGAGGGGCCTGGCCAACTGTAACAGGCTTAGCAGCAGAGAAAGTCTGAGTTCATGGAACAGGCTGAGGCCTTCCGTAACAGATCCAATACCAGCAGGGACGTTTCTGACTGGAATGAGGCTCCGAGAAAGTGTTGTGACTCAGTTTCTGGTAAAAGGGCTGGTTGTCAGGAAATGTTAGCATGCTACAGGATGGCTCGAAGGACAGGACAGCCCACTGTTACCAAAACCATCCCTACCAGCCAGTACACTGGGGGGCTGCACACGAGGTTGATCGCGGGAGCTAGCGATTGCCAAGGAGAGTATGGGACACTTCCAACTTCCAACCACGACTGGTTTGGTCTTGTGGTATCCAAGCTTTGATAGTCTTTCCACTCGTTATTAAGGCTGGCCGTGGGGTTACATCCCTGCTCTCTGTTTTGTGTGAATCTAGAATTCAGTCATGTGGGTAGGTAGGACTCCTGTCAGGCCTCATAGTGCATGCCGAGCCCTGGTTCCTGTCCTCCGAGCCTTGGGGGAAACTGGGGGTCAGGATCCAGAAAGACCAGTGATTACTCCATCATTTCTGCCAACTTCTCCCTGCTCTGGGCACAAGGCTGTTCAGGATGGAACAAACTTCATATCTAGGCTGGTGTGAAGATTGGCCATCAAGTTATAATGTTTCTCACCTTGTCCCAGCCCCACGAAAGCAGTGTGACTTCACAGTTCACTATTAACCTGTTTGATTGAGACTTATCCTCACATGTAAGGGCCTTTACCCCTGTAGAATTTACGTAGTTCTCATTTTGTGACTGAATAAAATGATTGATTCCATTGGCCTTAAACTTTGTCTGTCTCTTCCTTTCTATCATTCAGCTCTTTGTGTCCTTTTCTCTGTCCCTCTCTCTCTTCCCTGCTCCCAGCTCTTTACTAGTGTCCTATATTTTCCCTCCCTCAGTCTCTTCCCTGCCTCCCAGCTCTTTCCTAGTGTCCTTTTCTCCCTCCCTCCCTTCTCCCTCCCTCAACTTCCTCTTTCTCCTTCCCCGTCTTCCTCCCACTTCCCATTACTCCCTTCCACTTCCCTTCTCTTTCTCTCTCTCACTCTCTCCCTCACTCTCTCCCTCCCTCTGTCACATCTCCCTTGCCCCCAGCCACTTCATCAGACATGCCTCATTCCATTTGACTGTATATTCCTGTCTCTTCCCACTGGCTTATGTGTCAGAATGAGAGAGTAGAAACACAACACATCAGTGCAGATTAGCAAGAGCATAAAACATGGAACAATACAGCGCAGAACAGGCCCTTCAGCCCTTGATGTTGTGTTAACCTGTGTACTAATCTAAGCCCATCTCCCGACACTATCCCATCATCATCCATATGCTTATCCAAGGATTGTTTAAATCTCCCTAATGGGGCTGAGTTAACTACATTGGCAGGTAGGGCATTCATCACCCTTTCCACTCTGAGTAAAGAACCTGCCTCTGACATCTGTCTTAAATGTATCACCCCTCAATTTGCAGCTGTGCATCCTTGTACAAGGCAATGTCATCATCCTAGGAAACAGACTGTCACTGTTCACCCTATCTAATCCTCTGATCATCTTGTATCTCTTGAGTAAATCCCCTCTTAGTCTTCTCTCTAATGAGAACAGACCCAAATCCCTCAGGTTTTTCTCATAAGATCTTCGTTCCAGACCAGACAGCATCCTGGTCAATCTCCAATGAACCTTTTCCAATGCTTCCACATCCTTCCTGTTATGAGGCGACCAGAACTGTATGCCATCTTCCAAGTGAGGCCACACTAGCATTTTGTACAGTTGCAGCATGACATCATGGCTCTGGAACTCAATCCCTCTACCAATAAAGCATAACACACCATATGTCTTTTTAACAGCATTATCAACCAGCATTATCAACCTGGCGACTTTCAGCGATCTATGTACATGGACACCAAGATCTCTCTGCCCACATCCAGACTACCAAGAATCTTTCCATTGACCTAGTATTCTGCCTTCCTGTTGTTCTTCCCAAAGTGAATTACTTCCCATTTATCAGCGTTGAATTTCATTTGCCAACTCTCAGCTAAATTCTGCAGTTTATCCAAGTCCCTCTGCAACATTCTTCTACACTGTCTACCACTCCACCAACTTTAGTGTCATCTGCAAACTTACTAACCCATCCATCTATGCCTGCATCCAAGTCATTTATAAACATGACAAACAGTGGTCCCAAAACAGATCGTTGTGTGACATCACCAGTAACGGCTCCAGACTGAATATTTTCCATCAATCACCACTCGCTGCCTTCTTAGAGAGAGTCTTAAAATCCTTCCAAACTAATCCATAACCCTCCATCACCTCATCTGAACCATCTTGTTTCAAACCTCACATAAGCCTCCCTCTTCTGCTTAACAAGAGATACAATTTCTTAAGTAAACCACAGTTCCCTTACCTGATCACTTCCTCCCTGCCTGATAGGGACATACCTATCAAGGACACACACTATCTGTTCCTTAAACCAGCTCCACATTTTGATTGTCCCCATCCCCTGCATTTTGCTACCCCATTTTATGCCATGAGTGATAAGGGCATGGAATGCCCTGCATGCCAATGTAGTTAACTCAGCCAATGTTAGGGGCATTTAAACAGTCATTTGATAAGCATATGGATGATGATGGAGTGCAGTGGAGGCCAGGACATTCAATGTCTTCAAGGCAGATATTGATAAATTCTTAATCGCGAAAGGAATTAAGGGATACGGGGAGAGTGCAGGTAAATGGTGTTGAAATGCCCATCAGCCATGATTGAATGGCGGAGTGGGCCGATGGGACGAGTGGCCTTACTTGCACTCCTATGTTTTATGGTCTTATCCAGGTGGCTTTTAAATGTTGTAATTGCACAAGCCTCCACCACTTCCTCCGGCAGCTCATCCAATACATGCGTCACCTGCATGAAAACATTGCCCCTCAGTTCCCTTTTAAATCATTCCCTTCTCTCCTTAAACCTATGCCGTCTAGTTTTTGGACTTCCTTACCTTGGGGAAAAGAAGATACCTTGGCTATTTACACTCTTCGTGCCCTTCATGATTTTATAAACTTATATAAAGTCACCTCTCAGCCTCCAATACTCTAGAGAAAAGAGCCCCAGCCTATTCAGCCTCTCCGTAGAGGTCAAACCCTCCAACTCCAGCAAGATCCTTGTCAATCATTTTTGAACCCTTTCAAGTCTAACAGCTTTCCTAAAGCAGGGAGACCAGAATTGAACATAGTATTCCAAAAGTGGCCTAACCCATATCCTGTACAGCAACAATATAACTCTCCAACTCCTATACTCAATGCACTGTCCCATAAAGGGAAGCATACCAAATGCTGCCTTTACTATCCTATCTAGCTGTGACTCCACTTTCAGTAAACAATTAACCTGCACCTCAAGGTCTCTGTTAATCAACGCTCCCCAGAACCCTACCAGTTGTACAAGTCTGATTAGTCTTTCCAAAATGCAGCACCTCAAATTTATCCAAATTAAACTTCATCTGCCACTCCTTGGTCCATAGGCCCATCTGATCAAGGACTCATTATACTCTGAGGTATCCTTCTTTGCTGTCCACGACACCTCCAATTTAGGTGTCATCTGCAAACTTACTAACCATTCCTCCTATATTCCCACCCAACTCGTTTATTGTAAATGGCAAAAAGCAGTGGACCCAGCACCGATCCTTGTGTCTTAGTGCTGTTCACATACCTCCAGTCCAATAACAACCTTCCACCACCAGCCTCTGTGTCCAGTCATCAACTTGATTTTTTTTTTAAGACCAGATTTCCTAATCTCATAAGATGTGCTTCTTTTGATGTACCCAAAGTCAGCTAGGTAACTGAACATTTAAATGTACAGGTCGTTCTGCTATAATGCATCAGTGCGAACTTGGCTATAATGCGATTGATGAATTGTCAACATTGTTTGGACAATGCAAACTTTCTGTTGATTGGGTATAGCGATTTTCTATTAGCAATCTTTGACAGCGTGATGTTGCATAAGAGCACAACTGTATATACTTATAGCAGAACAACCTGTATGTGGTGCATAACTAGAAAAAAAAAATCTTAAAACATATAAATAGAACTGTACAGCGCAGGGATGGGCCCTATCTATGCATCTTATAATTTTATAGACTTCTATCAAGTTTACTCTTAGCCTCTGCTGCTCCAGAGATAAAAGCCAAGTTTTTTCTAACCTCTCCTTATAGCTTATTCCCTTTAATCCGGGCAGTATCCTGGTAAGCCTCTTCTGCACTCTCTCCAAAGCCTTGACATCCTTCCTGTGATGTAGTGACCAGAATTGAATGCATTACTCTAAGTTGGCCTGACTAAAATCTTACAAAGCTGCAACATGACATCCTTAGTCTTGTACTCAGTTCCATGTCATGTGTCTTCTTTACCACGCTATCTACTTGTGTGGCTACTTTCAGGGAGCTGTGGACTTGAACCCCAAAGTTAGAGTGATGCTAGAAAAGCACAGCAGGTTAGGCAGCATCCGAGGAGCAGGAAAATTGATGTTTCGGGCAAGAGCCTTTCTTGATGAAGGGCCTTTGCCCAAAACATCAATTTTCCTGCTTCTCGGATGCTGCCTGACCTTTCCAGCACCACGCTAATCTTGACTATAATCTCCAGCAGCCTCAGTATCCACTTGAACCCCAAGATCCTTCTGAACATCAATACTGTTCAGATCCTACTATTAAATATATACTTTTCCCTAATACTTGATCTCCCAAAGTGCAGCATCTCACACTTATCTGGATAAACCACATCTGCCATTTTTCTGCCCATGTCTGCAACTGATCTAGATCCTGCTGTATCCTTTGACAAGCTTCTACACTCTCCATAACTTCACCAATCTTTGTATTGTCTGTAAACTTAGTAAGTTACCAATCTACATTTTCATCCGTCATTGAAATATATCACAAACAGCAGAGGTCCCAGTACAGATGTCTGCGGAACACCACTAGTCACAGAACTCGAGCCTGGAAAAAAACCCTTCCACCCCCTACCTTCTATAGGTAAGCCAGTTCTGAATCCACGCTGCCAAGTCACCGTGGATCCCATGCATCTTAATCTTCTGGATGAGCCTACCATGAGGGACCTTGTTGAAAGCCTTACTAAATTCCAAGTAGGCAACATCCAATGTTCTCCCCTCACCGATCACCTTTGTCACCAAAGCTTCCATTTGACAACTATACCACTGAGAATCTTACAAACAGAAATTTGAAATGTTAATTCCCTGAATTTACAGTACTTCATTCCCTGACAAATCAATGTGTTTGTCTTACGTTTATACCAAACATGGCAGTCGTGTCCCAAAAACAACTGTGCAGAAAATACATCAAACCAACCTCCCCATTAACATTCTCTGCTCTGGGGAGAACAATTCCCACCTCCAAATGAAAAGATCCTCTTCCCTGCCATGAGGTAAGTGTTCATGAATTTATTCCAGGATCGTTATGCGGACTAGAGTATTGGAACAGGCGAAAGAGAGAGAAAAATAATCAAGAGAAATGACCTGAAAACAGAGATAAAGTTAGAATACTGGGAGTAGCCAGTATATAAGGAATCAGCTGTGATATGGAAAGTGTAAACAGAATATTGCAGATGCTGGAAATTTGAAAGAAACGCAGAGGAAGCTGGAGAAGCTCAACAGATCTGGCAGCATCTGTGAAAACAAAGAAATGAAAGGGATCAAACCCGGTCCAAATCCTGTTCAGAACTCCCACCATTTTCTGGTAGCTTGTGGTATTTCTTCGACAAGAAATAACACTTTAAGGAATTTCTGAGAAAGACAAGCCTCATGGGTTTGTGCCAGTTTCAGCAATGGAAATAATTCAAGAGAGGGAGAGAGATCACAATGAGGGAGACAGAGTCAGAAGGAGGCACAGGATAAGAAAAAAAATGTTCTGAGGACAAACGTGAGGTATTGGGTTTTGATAAAACAAACCGGGGCAGGACTTATTCAAAGTAGGAGCTTGGGAGTGCTGTTGAATACAGAAACCTAGGGGTTGATGCATGTAATTTTTTTGAAGTTTGCATCACATGTTAACAGGATGGTTAAGGTAGCATTTAATATTTGGTTTCATTGCTGAGACCTTTGAATGTTGGAGTTGGGATGTCATGTTGAGGTTGTACAGGATGTTGGTGAGGCCTCTTCTGGATTATTGTGTCCAGTTCAGGTCGCCCTATTTTAGGAAGGGCATTATTAAGCTAGAGTGTGTTCTAAAATGGTTCACCAGGTTGTTTCCGGGAGAGGAGAATTTGAGTTATGAGACGCTGGATAGGCTGGGACATTTTTTCACTGGAGTATAGGAGGTTGAGGGGTGACCTTATCAAGGGGTACAGGTAAAGTGATAAAGCAGGTGTCTTTTCCCTCGGGTTGGAGACTTCAAGACTAGGGTGCATATTTTTAAAGGGTGAGAAGAGAAAGATTTAATAAAGACAAGGAGCAACGTTTTTGCACAGAGTGGTTTGTGAATGGAATGAACTCAGTGGATGTGGTGGTTATATTTAAAAGACATTTGGATAAGGACATGAGTATAAATGCTTGAAAAAATATGGGTCAAGCACAGATAGTTGGGGTAGTTCATTTCGGGATTATAGTCAGCATGAACCTGTTGGACCAATGGGTTTGTTTCAGTGCTGTATGACTATGACATTCCAAAGTTTCGTCTAAAATTGACCTTGAGCTTCCTGTTGCCTGCCACTTCAGCAAACCAAGTTCCAGTGGGAACATAACTATCTCAGGTCTGCTGCAGTGCGCTAGTGAGGTTCATTGGAAGCTGGAAGAACGGCACCTGACTTTCCACTTGCAGCCATCAGGACTCAATACTGAGTTCATAATTTTAGAGCTTGCACCCCACACCCCAGACTCTGCTCTGACATGGGTTACTTTAAGCAACCATACATTAACTCACCATACATTGTCCCATCTAGTGTTTTTCCTTCCCTGACTTATCAACAAATTCCTTTTGCTCCTCTCTGGGCTCCATCCCTATCTATCAGCTCACTCCATTCCACCCCTTGTCATTGAGGAAAATACCACTTTTTTTGCCTCAGACACAATCTATTCTGAAGACGGCTCACTTAATTTGAATCGTTAATATTGTTTTCTCCCTACAGATGATGCCTGTCCTGTTGAGCTCCTTCAGCAACCTGATTCTGTTTCATTCTTGTTCAAAAGAGGAGGATTAGAAACTAACTTTTTCCAGCTCTCTCATATTGTATTAAATAGAAATAATAAGTTTGTGTTTTAAGATCTCCATGATCTAGGACTTCACAAAGGCAAAGAACTGCTGAAATTCAGTCTATTGTTGAAATGTAGGAAAAGGTGCAGCTAAATTATGAATAGCGTGACTCCACAAGCAGGACTTACGCTGGATTAGGCAACGCCCCAGTTCCAGTAATGAAATACCTCTGTGGGATCTTTTACAGCCAACGGGAAGAGCAGAATAGGCTCTGGCTTAGCATATCATCAGAAAAGTAGTTGCTATTAAGATGCAGTTTTGAAATCTATTTTTAAAAAGTCCACACGCATACGCTCTCACATCCTAGAATTCTATAATTTTCTTCACAAACAGTTCAACAGTTGGACACTTAAAAGCAGTTGAATATGCACTCAAAGGGTTACTGGTGCTGCTTCTCGATCCAAACTCCCAAGGTTTAGTGAGATATCCTTAACACACTCAATCCAAACCTGCTCCGTGTCTCACTCTTTTCTCATTCAAAGCTGCATGAGCCAACTTGGGTGACTTAGGGGGCACTTTGATGGTGCCTCATACTGAGTAAATCAAGGGTTCTGGAGGTAACGGCGACACAGACGGTAGAAGCAGTAAAAGTGAAGTGAGAACCTAACGGGGGGGGATGGACCAGGAAGGTTGTGCTGACAGTAGCATCCTGTAGGACTCCAGTTATCCAATCTTCAAAACAAAAAACATCTGCCAGCATCTTTCAATTTCAAACGTAAGCACAGACAGCACTGCAGCCTTTGTCTGTATATTGTAAGTTCCTAACATGGAAAATACAATGTGCATTCATTTTGCATGTAAGTAACTATGTTCCGTTTATTCTAAGAACACTTGGAACACATGGAGACTTGCTAGGTAAACAAAAAAAAGAATAGACACATACAAAAGACTACAGGAGGGAAATAGGAAGTGTAGACACTTCATGATAAAATAGCATCTGGAACACAGACAGGGAGTGGAAGCAGGACGTAAGGAAATGTAGATTCGCTCCAGGCTCTCAAAATTATGACCTGAAGGGAGAACAGGAGGAGTGCAGATGCTGGAGGTCGGAGTCAAAAAGTGTGATGCTGGAAAAGCACAGCCAATCAAGCACCAGAAGAGCAGGAGAATCGGCATTTCGAGCATAAGCTCTTCATCAGGAATGTGAGGGAGGCCCAAGGGGACAGAGATAAATGGGAGGGGGGATGGGGCTGGGGGGGAAAGGTGGCTGGAATGCGATAGGTGGTTGGAGGTGGTGGTGATACGTTGGAGCTGATGTTGGAGTGGATACATAGAAAAGAAGATGGATAAGTAGGACATATCAAGAGGGTGGTTCCAAGTTGGAGGTTCGGATCTGGGATAAGGTAGGGGAGGGGAAATGAGGAAACTCCTGAAACCGTGGGCGGCACGGTGGCACAGTGGTTAGCACTGCTGCCTCACAGCGCCAGAGACCCGGGTTCAATTCCCACCTCAGGCGACTGACTGTGTGCAGTTTGCACATTCTCCCCCTGTCTGGGTGGCTTTCCTCCGGGTGCTCCGGTTTCCTCCCACAGTCCAAAGATGTGCAGGTCAGATGAATTGGCTATGCTAAATTGCCCGTAGTGTTAGGTTAGGTAAATGTATGGGTGGTTTGCGCTTCGGAGGGTCGGTGTGGACTTGTTGTGCCGAAGGGCCTGTTTCTGCATTGTAAGTAATCTAATCTAAACATTGATCTCATGTGGTTGGGGGCTTTCTTCCTTCAGGCATCAGGTGGCTAAAATCTGATGGTGGAAGTGGCTCAGGACTTGCACGTCCTTGGTGGAGTGGCAGGGGGAGTTGAAGTGTTCGGCCACAAGGTAGTGGGGTTGTTTACTGCATGTCCCAGAGATGTTCTCGGAAACATTCCGCAAGTTGGTGTCCTGTCTCCCCAATGTAGAGGAGACCAGATCAGAAGCAACGGACACAGTAGATGATACGTATGGAGGTGCAGGAAAATCTCTGCCAGATGTGGAAGGATCATAGGATCCCTATAGTGCAGAAACAGACCATTTGGCCCAACACGTTCTCACTGACTCTCTGAAGAGATCTATTCCTCAACCCTGTTACTCTACATTTTCCTCTGACTAATGTACCTAAACTACACATTGTGGGCAATTTCATCATGGCCAATTCATCTAACCTGAACAGCTTTGGATGCGGGAGGAAACTGGACACACAAAGGAAACCCACACAGACATAGACACAATGTGCAAACTCCACACAGTCGCCCAAGGCTGGAATCGAACCTGGGTCCTTGGCACTGTGAGGCAGCTATGCTAACCACTGAGTTACTGTGCTGATCCTCTGGGGCCTTAGGTTGAGATGAGGGGCGAGGTATGTGTGCAGGTTTCACACGTCCTGCAGTGGCAAGGTCCCAGGAGGAGAGGGTGGGTTGGTGGGGGCATGGACCAAACAGGGGAGTCTTGGACGGAATGGTCTCTGCAGAATGCAGATCGGTTGGGGAGGGACATATATTTCTGATGGTGGGGCCTGTTTGTAGGTGGTGGAAATGGCAGAGGATGATGTGTTGTATCCGGAGGTTAGTGGGGTGAAAGGTGTGGACCAGGGGGTTCTGTCATTGTTGCGATTGGAGGGGTGGGGAATCAAGGGCAGGGAGTGGAGAAGATACGCTGGAGGGCATCATTGACTGCGTGGGAGGGAAAGTTGTGGTCCTTGAAGGAGCCGGCCATCCAGGAAGTTCTACGGTGAAATTGGTCCTCCCAGGAGCAGATGCAGCGGAGTCAGAGGAATAGGGAGTAAGCCCCCCATCAATCTACCCTCCACTCCTGGCAGCTTCCCTTGCCACCGCAGGAAGTGTAAAACCTGCCCTCACACCTCCCTGCTCACCTCCATCCAAGGATCCTTCTACATCCGGCAGAGATTTTCCTGCACCTGCACACACATCATCTACTGTTTCTGTTGCTCCCGATGTGGTCTCCTCTACATTGGGGAGACAGGATGCCAACTTGCAGAATGTTTCAGAGAACATGCCTGGTACACACACACTAAACAACACCACCACCCTGTGGCCGAAAACTTCAATTTCCCCTTCCACTCTGCCAAGGACATGCAAGTCCTGGGCCTCCTCCACAGCCAAATTCAAGCAACCTGGTGCCTGGAAAACGCTTCATCTTGCACCTTTGGTCCCTCCAATCACAGGGGATCAACACTGATTTCACCAGTTTCCACATCTCCCCTACACCCACCTTATCCCAGATCCAACCCTCCAACGCAGCACAGCCCTTTTGATCTGTCCTGTCCATCATCTTTCCCACCTGTCCACTCCACCCTAAGCTCCGATCTATCACCATCACCACCTCCAAACAACTATCGCATTCCTAGCTAACTTCCCCCTAGCCCCAGCTCCAGTTCTCAGCCCCCGAGTGCCTCCCCGACATTCCTGAAGAGCTTATGTTCGAAATGTCGACTCTCCTGCTCCTTGGATGGTGCCTGGTCGGCTGTGCTTTTCCAGCACCCCGCTTTTTTGACAACAGTGAGAAATGGACAGACATGCAGAGAATACAGACTCAAAGAACATATACATGCAGAAAGCACAAGCAGACACTCAAATGCAGTATGCAGGAGTTACAGATACAGGTAAACAGCACAGCTGGACAAAACATATTGAGGATACAGGCAGACATACTGTCTGAACAGCTGCGCTTTTCCAGCGCCACACTTTTTGACTGTGATGGGAGAACAAGCCAGACAACGAAAAATGGACTGGTACCACAGTAAGGGAGAAAACATGGTCACATACAGAATAGCAACACTATAACAGCACGCACAAAAAATTCCAACAAACAGGAATACAGACACGTGCACACAGTACATGCAATAGTCTGGCAGTAACTGCGAAGAGAAATCAATGTTAACATTTTGGGTCCGGTGATGCGGAAGGATCACCGGACCCGAAATTTAACTCTGATTTCTCTCCACAGATACCGAGGCCTGCTAAGATTTTGCAGCAACTTTTGTTTTTGTTTGATTTACAGCATCCACAGTTCTTTCAGTTTATTTTTCACTTACAATGGGCTGTTACAGCAAGTATAAGCAGATGGAAAAACAGTAGACAAAAACATTGTGGAGAGCACAAACAGAGATGAACACAGTTGGACCTGAGGAAAGTGGGCATGTAGAGTCTATAATCAGTGATCCAAGGGACACAGATGTACAGAACACACAAATGGGATATGCATATGCAGAGTACAGACATGCACATAGAGCAGGACCCGTAAAAAGACAACACAATGGAAGAAAATACTGTGTTTATTGCTCTTTTTTAATAGTTAATTATACAGATTTATTTCTACTAAACAGTGCTCACAGTGGAGTCTAATGGTTTCATCTATGCAATCCATAACGTGAAACAGTAACAAAAACCCCCGCGATTTCCAGCTCAGTATAAATCCAACTACAGCCATCAACTCCTTCCAATAGGGTCTGACTACAGGCCCACTTCACTACAGGTATTTACACCATCAGGAGCAGAGAGACCTCCGATCCAGCACGCACGCACGCACACACACAAACATGCACGAACAGGCTCACCGTTGTGCATGCTTTTTCACGTGCACACTCACACACACCTTTTCACATTCTCTCAATTACACAACCTCGTGCAGCAATTCTCAATAACCGTCTGGTACGAGCTTGTTACCCACCGCAGCCACGCCTCAGGACTCACCAGCATTCAGCGGTGCTCTCACCCCATCACCTCTTGTGCAGCACACGTTTATATGAACATGTGTACATACCCAGACCCCACTTCATTGGGACTCACCACCGTGCTCAGACACCTTTCACTCGGTGTGTACAGACACTCAGCTCTCCCCCCCCCCCCACAGCCAACATGTCTTTCTCTAAATGCTCTCCCTCTCATTGTCTCAGTGGCAACATCACTACTTTCTGATGGGGGTACAATATGGGATGCTTGTCTTTCAATCCTCTCAACCAACGGCCAACCCAGCCTCTGAGGGCCTCGGATCCCATAGCACTGAACCAACAGTATTGGCGGCTTGGGAGAATACCTTTCCCTTGCCGTGTTGGAGCTGCTTCCTCAGCAACCTGCCCTTTCATTGGAAAGGCGAGCACTCAGAACCCTAAGCCCCTCCTCAAGTATGAGCTGATAGACCCCGGCCCATTTCTTGTCTCTGGCCAACCCAGTGATCAGGAGCAGAACCCTTAGCTCATTTCCACACACCCTCTCACCCAGTGAGATCACCTGACAGCAATCAGTAAAGGCAAAAAACCTTGGTTTGGACTTCCCGTCTCCCTACGCTGAATCCATTTTGATCCTATGCAAGATGCCTCATCTCCTTGAGTACAAGATACACACGTGTCTGCACGCACACACACTGTGACATGCTCTGGATTTACTCTAGTGACGCTCCAGGCAGTTGATAAGCTGCCTTGCGAACGCAGTGGTAAACTTCAAGCCTGGTCCATCTATCTCTGCTGCAGCTTGCCCAGGAGAACGATCCAGGCGTTGGGAGGGGGCTTCAACAGGACTCAGGGCTATGGCTGGAGGTCTCTCCACGGCTCTGGGGGAGGCTTTTGGGGATGCCGTCTGAGCAACGGGTTGGGCCAGGAGAGGGGAGGGTGTCTGGGTTTGAATAAAGATGCCCCTCTTCCGATCCACACATGTACACCGGTTAAGTTGAATTGAGGAAAGTCTCCCTCCTCCTCTGTCTGTCTGTCTCTCTGGTACCCGCCCCTTCCTCTGTCACATCGAGGGGAAGGGGTGGGCATGTTCCAAATGGCACGAGTCTGTCTCAGGGCGCACTGCAAGGGTCCAGAACGGTACACTCCGCACTCTCCGCCAGAGCCTCGGCGATAACCAACTCTGGGTGGCTTTTGCTCTTGTGAGCCACCACGCTGTCCTTCTTCTCAAACTTCTTCCCACACATGTTGCAGGAGAACTGGTAGTTAGCGTCCGCGTCATGTTTCTTCATGTGCCAGTTCAACGAGGCCTTCTGTCGGCAGGTGAAGCCACAGATCTCACACCTGGGAGGGAGGGACAGGACAGAGAGGCTGGTTAGCTGGGTAATCCAAGATGGAGGACGGGAAAAAATTCTGGATGTAAGAGATGCTCCTTTTTTTTAAGTATTTTAGGTGCTGGAGGTGATTTCCCCAAATTCCAGGAGCAGCAATAACTGTTTTATATGCTGTTGCATTGCTTTGGAACTTTGGAAAAAAGAAGTCAAAAGAACAGCCGTTTTAAAAGGGAGAAGAACAGACAAAGGAAGCACATGGTGAGGTCATTGAGAGAGACAGAGAGAGAGAGAAGAGAGAGAGAGAGAGAATCTGAACAGTTACTGCCTTTGCCGTTTGAATTCATGTATCACTGGACAACGGAGTGTATCTGGGAAAATTAACAAACACTGAAATTCCCAACTAATCTTGGAGAATCTGTTGGGTGAAGTTCACAGCACAGAATCAAATAAGTTAACCGTTGTTTTAAGTGTAGCCTACAGAGAATCTGCAGTAGTGAGTGGAGTGGGTTTTTTTTTGATTATGTGTTTTTGGAGATTTGTCTCTTGATTAAACTTAAAATATAAGCCATAACTATTAATTTAACCTAGGGTAGTGTTTGTAAATGAATAAGACGGGGTTAATTTCTGGGACTGTAGATTGTGAAAGAACAAAAATGGCCTTTAATAGAGGGATATGTACTTCTTGACAGATGGGGCAGTTTAAAGAGAATTGAAGGGTTACTGCAGATTATATCTGCCATAATTGCTGTTGGCTGTTAATCTCATCAGATCAAATGGATCGGTTGGAGAGACAGTTAGAAGCAATGAGGAATTTGCAACAGCAACAGTATGTGATGGATGGCAGATAAAGTCACATAGATGGGTTAATTCCAGGAAGGGTAAGAGAGGTAGGCAGCTAGTGCAGGAGTCTTTTTTCGATATACCCATTTCAAACAGGTATGCCAGTTTGGAAAATGGAGGGGTGATGGATTCTCAGGGGAACGTAGCACGAACAGCCAAGTTTCTGGTATTGAGACTGACTCTAATGCAACGAGTGGTACGTCGGTTTCCAAGAGATCAATTGTGTTAGGGGACTCTCTAGTCCGAGGTACACACAGGCGTTTCTGTGGCCAGCAGCGAAAAAGAAGAATGGTGTGTTGCTTCCCTGGTGCCAGGATCAAGACAGGGTGCAGAATGTTCTCACGGGGGAGAGAGGCCAGCAAGAGGTCATTGTCAACATTGGAACTAACGACATGGGAAGAGAAAAGGTCGAGATTCTGAAGGGAGATTACAAAGAGCTAGGCAGGAATTTAAAAAGGAGGTCCTCGAGAGTAGTAATATCTGGGAAATTTGCTAGAGCTGCTCAGAAGGATTTAAACTAGTAAGGTGATAGGGTGGGACCCAGGGAGATAGTGAGGAAAGAGATCAATCTTAGACTGGTACAGTTGAGAACAGAAGCGAGTCAGTCAGGGCAGTTAGAGATAAGGTAGGATTAATAAATTAAACGGCATTTATTTCAATGCAAGGGGCCTAACAGGGAAGGAAGATGAACTCAGGGCATGGTTAGGAACATGGGACTGGGATATCATAGCAATTACGGAAACATGGCTCAGGGCAGGACTGGCAGCTGAATGTTCCTGGATACAAATGCTACAGGAAGGATAGAAAGGGAGGCAAGAGAGGAGGGGGACTGGCGTTTTTGATAAGGGATAGCATTACAGCTGTGCTGAGGGAGGATATTCCTGGAAATACATCCAGGGAAGTTATTTGAGTGGAACTGAGAAATAAGAAAGAGATGATCACCTTATTGGGATTGTATTACAGACCTTCTAATAGTCAGAGGGAAATTGAGAAACAAACTTGTAAGGAGATCTCAGCTATCTGTAAGAATAATAGGGTGGTTATGGTAGAGGATTTTAACTTTCCAAACATAGACTGGGACTGCCATAATGTTAAGGGTTTAGATGGAGAGGAATTTGTTAAGTGTGTACAAGACAATTTTCTGATTCAGTATGTGGATGTACCTACTGGAGAAGGTGCAAAACTTGACCTACCCTTGGGAAATAAGGCAGGGCAGGTGTCTGAGGTGTCAGTGGGGGAGAACTTTGGGGCCAGCGACAATAATTCTATTAGAATAATGATGGAAAAGGAGAGACCAGATCTAAAAGTTGAAGTTCTAAATTGGAGAAAGGCCAATATTGATGGTATTCGGCAAGAACTTTCAAAAGCTGATTGGGGGCAGATGTTCACAGGTACAGAGACAGCTGGAAAATGGGAAGCCTTCAGAAATGAGATAACGAGAATCAAGACAAAGTATCTTCCTGTTAGGGTGAAAGGAAAGGCTGGGTAGGTGTAGGGACTGCTGGATGACTAAAGAATTTTGAGGGTTTGGTTAATAAAAAGGAAGCATATGTAATGTATAGACAGGAAAGATGGAGTGAATCCTCAGAAGAATACAAAGGAAGTAGGAGTATACTTAAGAGGGAAATCAGGAGGATAAAAATGGGACATGAGATAGCTTTGGCAAATAGAATTAAAGAGAATTCAAAGAGTTTTTACAAATACATTACGCAAAAAGGGTAACGAGAGAGAGAATAGGGTCCCTCAAACATCAGCAAGGCGACCTTTGTGTGGAGCCGCAAAAATGGGGGAGATACTAAATGAATATTTTGCATCAGTATTTACTGTGGAAAAGGATATGGAAGATATAGACTGTAGGGAAATAGATGGTGACATCTTGCAAAATGTCCATACTGCAGAGCAGGAAGTGCTGGATGTCTTGAAACAGGTAAAGGTGGATAAATCTCCAGGATCTGATCAGGTGCACCCGAGAACTCTGGGAAGCTGGAGAAGTGATTGCTGGGCCTCTTGCTGAGATATTTGTATCATCGATAGTCACAGTGAGGTGCTGGAAAACAGGAGGTTGATTAACGTGGTGCCACTGTTTAATAAGGGTGGTAAGGACAGGCCAGGGAACTACAGACCAGTGAGCCTGATGTCGGTGGTGCGCAAGTTGTTGGAGGGAATCCTGAGGGACAGGATGTACACATATTTGGAAAGGCAAGGACTGATTAGGGACAGTCACAATGGCGTGGGAAATCATGTCTCACAAACTTGATTGAGTTTTTTGAGGAAGCAACAAAGAGGATTGATGAGGGCAGAGCGATAGATGTGATCTATATGGACATCAGTAAGGCATTCGACAAGGTTCCCCATGGGAGACTGATTAGCAAGGTTAGATCTCACGGAATACAGGGAGAACTAGCCATTTGGATACAGAACTGGCTCAAAGGGAGAAGACAGAGGGTGGTGGTGGAGGGTTGTTTTTCAGACTGGAGGCCTGTGACCAGTGGAGTGCCACAAGGATCGGTGTTGGGCCCTCTACATTTCGTCATTTACATAAATGATTTGGATATGAGCATAAGAGATACAGTTAGTAAGTTTGCAGATGACACCAAAATTGGAGGTGTAGTGGACAGTGAAGAAGGTTACTTCAGATTACAACAGGATCTTGACCAGATGGGCCAATGGGCTGAGATGTGGCAGATGGAGTTTAATTCAGATAAAAGCGAGGTGCTGCGTTTTGGGAAAGCAAATCTTACAGGACTTATACATTTAATGGTAAGGTCCTAGGGAGTGTTGCTGAACAAAGAGACCTTGGAGTGCAGGTTCATAGCTCCTTGAAAGTGCAGTCGCAAGTAGATAGGATAGTGAAGGCGGCGTTTGGTATGCTTTCCTTTATTGATCAGAGTACGAAGTACAGGAGTTGGGAGGTTATGTTGCGGCCGTACAGGACATTGGTTAGGCCACTGTTGGAATATTGCAATTCTGGTCTCCTTCCAATCGGAAACATGTTGTGAAACTTGAAAGGGTTCAGAAAAGATTTACAAGGATGTTGCCAGGGTTGGAGGGTTTGGGCTATAGGGAGAGGCTGAACAGGCTGGGGCAGTTTTCCCTGGAGCATCGGAGGCTGAGGGGTGACCTTATAGAGATTTATAAAATTATGAGGGACATGGATAGGGTAAATAGGCAAAGACCTTTCCCTGGGGTCGGTGAGTCCAGAACTAGAGGGCATAGGTTTAGGGTGAGAGGGAAAAGATATAAAAGAGACCTAATGGGCAACCTTTTCACACAGAGGATGTGGAGGACGCTGATATAATTGCACCATTTGGATAGGTATATGAATAGGAAGGGTTTGGAAGGATATGGGCCGCGTTCTGGCAGGTGGGACTAGATTGGGTTGGACCGAAGGGTTTGTTTCCGTGCTGTACGTCTCTATGACTCTATACACTCGAGATACGGAGGGCAGAAGGGGGCAGGAAGCCAATCAGAGTCATACAGCACAGAGAAAAAGGCCCTTCGTCGCAATTTGGCCATGCCCATGAAGTAGTTTGGTCCATATCCCTCTACCCTTTCCTATTCACATTTCTGTCCAAATGTCTGCCAACTGTAACCTACCTCTACCACTGCCTCTGGCAGCTCGTTCCATACGCGCATCACCCTCTGCGTGCAAAAAGTTGCTCCTTAGATTCCTTTTAAATCTCACCCCCCTCACCTTACAACCTATGCCCTCTACCCTACCCTTGGGGAAATATTGCCTATTCACCTCATGATTTTGTAAATGTCTGTAAGGTCCTTCCTCAACCTGATATGCCCTACTGAAAAAAAAAGACCAAGGCAAAAATGAGGACTGCAGATGCTGGAAATCAGTGTCTAGATTAGAGTGGTGTTGGAAAAGCAGAGCAGGTCAGGGAGCATTCGAGGAGCAGGAAAATCGACGTTTCGGGCAATAGCCCTTCATCAAGAATGAAGGCAGGGAGCATCCAGGGTGGAGAGATAAATTGGAGGGGGGGTGGGGCTGGGGGGAAGGTAGCAAAGAGTACAATGGGTGGATGGGGGTGGGGATGAAGGTGATAGGTCAGAGAGGAGGGTGGAGTGGATAGATGGGAAGGAAGATAGGCAGGTAGGACAGGTCATGAGGATGGTGCTGAGCTGGAAGGGTGGAACTGGGGTAAGGTGGAGGGGGAGGGGAAATGAGGAAACTGGTGAAGTCCACACTGATGCCCTGGGGTTGAAGTGTTCTGAGGCAGAAGATGACGAGTTCTTCCTGCAAGCGGCGGTTGGTGAGGGAGTGGTGGTGGAGGAGGCCCAGGGCCCGCATGTCCTCAGCAGAGTGGGAGGGGGAGTTGAAATGTTGAGCCATGGGGCAATGGGGTAATTGTGCGGGTGTCCTGGAGATGTTCCCCCAGCCGACCCAGCCTCTCCTTATAACTCAAACTCCCCAAACCCCAGTAAAATCCTTGTAAGTCTTCTTTTGCACCTGTTCCAGCTTAATAACATCCTTCCTATTGTGGTCAGGTTATTGTAGAAGGTAGACGATGAAGGAGAATTGGAAGCTGGGGTCGGGGGGAGTTGGTTTCACAGGCAGAATGCTGAGCTAGAGAGGAGCTGAAAAGCGAAAGGGGTTGGCGCAGACTGGGCAACAGTGGTGACCAGAAGAGAAAGGAGGTGCAAAGCAGGGAGGACATGGTGACAGAGGGGGAACTTACAAGAGAGTAGGAAGGAGAGAGTGCATGGAAATAACAGGGTTGAATGAAAATGGCAGCAGGTTCAGGGGCAGAAAGAGAGAGTGAGAGTGGGATGGTGGGGTCGGGGGAGGGAAACTGAGCTCTGGAACTCTGCACAAGTCTTTGGTACTTACTGCAGCGGCTTCTCTCCTGTGTGGATCATTCTATGAACGGCCAAATTATGAGAACTCTTAAAGGCACGGGCACAATACTCGCAGATATAATCCCGCTGATCTGTCAGACACAAACAGAATGATCAAGGACAACAGGCAAGGGACAGAGAGAATATCATGCCAGACAAGCAGCAGAGATGACTGCAGCAACACAGAATGATGATTGGTCATACAGAGGGAAACAAAGTCAGCATACAGGCATCAATTTCAAGTCTGAATATTGCAACCGATGAAGTTTCAACACTGGGGCGCCGCTAATTCCATTCCACGTCAGCTGGTGAAACAAGGATGGGTGGGGATATCGGCGCAGAGGAGGGGACAAAGGGAAAGAACAGCTGAAGTTCAGACTCGTCTGGCGAGAGAAACTGCTCTATGTGTTCATGAACGTGCCGGTGTAGCGAGGAGTCAGGAAGGGCAGATCCAAGAAAAGATATCGGGTTTCTGTGACAGCAAGGATTTTAGGAGGAGTTAAGGTGGATCATCCACTCTACTGTTCTGGTGGATGATGGTTGCACTGGTCCTGGAGTCCATCTAACAGGAATGGGAGCCTGGAGATGAAGATTTCCTATTAGCACTCATGACTGGATGTGGCAGAACTGGAGAGTCCTGAACCGACCTGTTCACTTGCCTGACATTAGCATACAATTGAGTTTAGATAGTGGAGTAGTCACAGTGTCACTGAACTCGTAAAACAGCGAATGTTCCAGGGAAATGGGTTCAAACCACAGCAACTGGTGGAATTTCAAGTCAATCGATAAATCTGGAATTAGAAGCTCAGTAATGATGACCATGAAAAGATCATTGACTCCTGCCAAACTGCATCTGGTTCACCAATGGCCTTCGAAAGGAGGAAAGCCGCAATCCTTACTGGTCTAGCATAGATGTAGGTACAGATCCGCAGCAATGTGACTGACTCTCAACTGTGAAACTGCCCAGCAACCCACTTGGTACCAGGATAATTGGGGATGTAAATCAGGTGCCAGTCTTAACAGCAACACCCATTATCCACACACACACACACACACACACAGAGAGAGAGAGAGAGAGAGAGAGAGAGAAAAAGGGGGGAGGAAGGGGGTAAGTGGAGGAGATAGGGGGTAATAAGGGGTGGAGAGAAAGAGAGAGGGGTCAGAGAGAGGGAGGGGGCCGGAGAGAGGGAAGGGGGTGCCAGAGAGAGGGAGGGGGGTGGCCGGAGAGAGGGAGGGGGGTGGCCGGAGAGAGGGGGGTGGGCGGAGAGGAGGGGAGAAAGGGAAAGTGGGAGATTGAGACAGAGAAACAGGGAGGGGAGAAAGAGAGAAAGAAAGAAAGACTACATGTTCAGCTGACATGTAGTCCTGTGTTGTACCTTCATCAGATTGGCAGCTCATTCTAAAACTCTGCCTGATACTACAGATAGCCCCTTCCACACACTTGCCTGAATTAGGATTGATCCCCGCTCCACCCCCCCTTCCCACCACCATTTGATGGCAATATGGAATAAAGGATGTGCCAAAGCCAGAAACTTATGGGCTGTGGAGGTAACCTTTCTGCTGCTGAGCTTTGAGATGCACCATCTGTTATATCCTATTTAATGTATTGGCAGTGCCACACAATATGAAGGACGGGGCCCTCAGTGTAAAGACAGGACTCCTTGTCCACAAGCACAGGCTCCAAACAATTCCATCATCATTAGAAGTATCTGCAAGTCGTAGTTTGTTGGGGACAAGCTCATCTATGTTTTCTCTCATTTTGGCTCTCTCATGATCTAATGCGACAGATAGATCCTTCAGGATTCAGCCAGGTTACTCAATATTGGTGCCACCAAACCACTCTTGCAATGAAGTACCCATGCTCAGAACACATTTGGTTCGTGCTACCCTCCACTCTTCCTCCAAGTACTGTTCAACATGGAGGAGTGCTGAGCCAGTAATAGGGAAGAGAGGGTGGGAGAAAAGGAGTTGGGCTTCCCTGCCCACATTTTACCTAATGTTTAGAGTCATAGTGCTGTACAATACAGAAACAGACCTGTCCATCCCAACCCAATATCCTAAATTAATCTAGTCCCATTGGCCAGCACTTGGCCTATATCCCTCTGAATCCTTCCTTTTCATATACCCACCCAGATTCCTTGAAAATGTTGTAATTGTACCAACCACCACCACTTCCTCTGACGGCACATTTCGTACACTTACCCCACACTGCGTGAAAAAGTTACCCCTTGGGTCTCTTTTACTATCTTTCTCCTCTCACCTTAAATCTGTGCCCTCTAGTTGCTGACTGCCCCAAGACAGGGGGAAAGACCTTGTCTGTTTACCATGTGCATGCCCCTCATGATTTTACAAACCTCCGTAAGGTCACCCCTCAGCCTCCTGACAATAATGAGACTACGTGGGTCTGCAGTGAAGACATTCCCAGGGATGACGCAGGCGCCAAGGATTTTGGCTGGAAGGCATGTCTCAGTAGGTTTTTTTAGATTAGATTAGATTAGATTACAGTGTGGAAACAGGCCCTTCGGCCCAACAAGTCCACACCGACCCGCCGAAGCGAAACCCACCCATACCCCTACATTTACCCCTTACCTAACACTACAGGCAATTTAGTATGGCCAATTCACCTAACCTGCACATCTTTGGACTGTGGGAGGAAACCGGAGCACCCGGAGGAAACCCACACAGACACGGGGAGAACGTGCAAACTCCACACAGTCAGTCGCCTGAGTCGGGAATTGAACCCGGGTCTCTGGCGCTGCGAGGCAGCAGTGCTAACCACTGTGCCACCGTGCCGCCCGCGCGTGTTACTGATCTGCAGACCAACTGCTCCTGAGATTGACGCAAAACCCCCCCAGAACGTGAGGGCAACTTGAACGAATCGCTGAGGTTAGGCATTCCTTTCTCAGTTCTGATACCAGTGCCTAGATTAATGTTGGGCGCCGTAGTCTTCTGCAGGGATTGTACAACTGAGTGGCTTGCTGGCCTATTTCAGAGGGCAACCAAGAGCAACCACACCACTGTGGTCTGGAATCACATGGAAGTCCAACTGAGTAAAAACAGCAGATACTCTCCCCTCACATTAATGAGGTAAATGTGCTTTTATCTCAATCCACTGTCATCATTACTGGTCCTAGATTTTTCTCCTGAATTTATTTATTGAACTGAAATTAACAAATTTCTTCAGCCACGATTTATCGAGATCATTAGTCTACTGGATGGCTAGTTCAGTTACATAACACGATCCTACCGCACTGGCTGTGGGGTTGATTTCATTGCTGATTAAGTTCATTTTGACTTGGACTGAAATGACCGAATGGGTTAGAATGTGGTATAATTCAGTATAATTCCAATGACATCTGTGCAACTTCTGCCTTGGTTGCTTAGCTTCTGAATAATGCAGGATCCAGAATATGAACCTGAAAACAGAGCCTCTCGCAGTCTGCAAAACAGGGTTCCATACAGACTCAGGCCTTAACACTTGGCAACGACACTCCACCCCCTCCCTCACACTAGCCAACTATTGATTCCGTGCCCACCCGCGATTGCTGGTACATACCCGAGTGGTGCTTTGTGTGCCGTAGCAGCTGCTTCTGAAGTCGGAAAAGCCGGCCACAGGATGGGTGTGGACACACGTACTTCTTCTTCAGCATGTGCTGATACCTCATGTGATGCTGAAAGAGGTTGACACACATTATCACCAGCCTGAAGTACAAGGTTAACACGACAAATCCATTACACAAGACCACAATGCAACATCCCACGCACAGCTGTAACAGTAACTCACCGTGACACGAGGAGGAGACATGCACAATGCAACTTTATATCGCACAAGGAGCAACTATAACGCCAACTAACAGCAACACACTCAATAAGGCAACACACACTGAGACGATAGTTTAACAGCAAGTCACTACCACAGAAGGATGGACATATATAACCACATTCACAAAAGACTATATGAATTCATTTACCAGCAGAGTGACACTGTACTGCTGGTCTAGATTTTACATCAATCTTACAGCATGCAGTTTAACAGTTTAACAAGCACCACTTGGTATGATGTGTGTCTGTTCGTGTCTGTGTTTGCCTTCGCATCTCTGCCTGTGTCTTGACCTGTGTGTGTGTGCCTGTGCATCTCTGCCTCCCCCTGCCTGTGTGTGTGTGTGTGTGTGTGTGTGTGTGTGTGTGTGTGTTTGTTCGCGCGCGTGCTTGTGTGCAATCCACAACTTGAACAGATGACTTGTCCAATATTCAGGTAGGGACACTAATCCCGGTTTCAGAGCTTTTTCCTTTTGAATCACACCTTAAACAAGAGGGAAAGTGAACCTTCAAATTTCTGAGGAAGCAAACAGCTTGAAACTACATTAAAAAGACCAGTACTTCAATTATACAGGGATGGTGGGTGACTTTGCCCAGGGAAAACTGTCCCAATCAAACACTCAATAAAATAATCAATAATGGAAGGGTTTTTTTTTGGGGGGGGAGGGGGAGGGGGAGGGGGAGGTTGGTGGGAGAAATGGGGAGGCAACACCAGAGAATGATTGCCCCTGGATTTGAGACAGACAGAACATGCAGTGATCCTGCTTCTCCCCAGCTCCTCCCAATCACTGACTCCCTCTCCATCACGGTGAAGCAGCAATTTTGATTGGTCCCACAATGTCATGGAGACCTAACTAAAAGGGAGGGGAAGGTAGATGGCTGCAGCTACTGGGGCCCAAATTTCCACCATGATTGGGCAGAGCTTATCGTTCTACTGGTCATCCTGGCACCACCTAATTCTGTTTAGGTATTTTGACTTGTCGCTCGAGGGTTGAGTGAGTACGTATTTGGTTTGCCGCCTATATCTGCCACAAAGTCAAGGGTGAGCTTGAAGATTGTTCACCGAGAAAGGACTTTAAACTACATTTACACTGATTACATTCTCCATCGACAACTTGTCTCATTTCAACAACAAATCTCTTTCACTAAGTTCCTTTTACATTGTTACTTAAAATCTGATTCTCTTAATCCTGAACTTCATTTAGTTTTGTTCATTCCTGTTAATTGGCTTCTTGCAAAGTAGTTAGAATTCTCAGTTTGGAAGCAAGTATGGAGACTTACTGGTAGTAAATTAACATATGTATCTTATTTACAGATATTTAGTTGATATGAATACATTTAGTACGTATGTATACATCTTTGGTTATTATGCTGAAGATGAAAAGTCTAAAACAATACAAAGTCATGTCACTGGTATGACTACACGATTTGATAAACAGTAGTGAGAATGAAAGTGAGAAGGAGCTCTTGGGGAAAATTGCAAGGAAAATAAAGAAGATAGACCCTTGTAAAAGACGCAGAAGCATCTAAACTCGGATCACGGTGTGAAATACTGCAGGTGGGCTACAGGAAATAAATCCCAGCGTGCAGCTCTTTCTGTGCCTTCAAAGTAATTGACTGACTAAACAGTGCACAGGGTTGTCCCCAGAGTTTGGAAAAAGTTGTAGCTGGAGGATCCAAGCCATCAGGGCGATGAAGAGCTGAGCTGGGCTGCTTCTGGAGAAGTCGCGATCGTGGTGAAAACCATGGCCATCTCAGGATGGTTGGGAGCGCCCATCCGCTTGGAATTACAGCTAAATTCTTGAACAAGGAGCGAGCTAGAATTCTGAGGAAGTTTAAACCATAAGGCTTAGCATAAGTTGGCCATTTAGCATTTTGAGGGCTCCTCTGCCATTCAATGGGATCATGGTTGATCTGATAATCCTCAACTCCACTGTTTTGCTTTTTCCCAATAACCTTTGTTCCCTGACTGAAAAATTGATCTCAGCATTGAACACACTGAAGGACCGAGCCTCAGCCACCTTCTGCGGTAGCGAATTCCACAGATTTAATACCCTCAGCAAGTAAATTCCTTATCTGTCTCTTCAGTGAGAGACCATTTATTCAGAGACTATGATCTCTGGTCTTAGACACTCCCACAAGGGGAAGCAACTTGTCTCTAACTCCCCTGTCAAGTTTCCTACGAATTTTGCATGGTTCAATAAGGTCACTTTTTAAATTCCAATCCAACTTCTTTAAGACGGTCCCTCCACACCAGGTATCAGCCAAATAGACAGCATCCAATGCCAGTTGAATATTCAGTTCTCCGTTTGAATAATAGTCAACTTATTTATTCTTCCAGCCAAAGTGCATAAACTCACATTTCCACCACATTACTCCCTATCTACCAAGATTTTTTCCCCACTCACTTAACCTGTCCACATCCATCCTTTAAATCCTCATCGCTGGCCTCCCAAACTGTTTTTTTTCAGGCCATTCACAAACTCAGGAAGAGTACATTCACTTTTCTCATTCAAGTCATTTCTATTTATTCGAAGTGAGTGTTGCGCTAGCACTGATTCTTGTGGTACTCCACTAGTTCGATCTTTATGTCTTCATTGTCTACAAGAATAGTGCCAAAAGACTGGAGGATAGTAAACGTTGTCCTCTTGTTCAAGGAGAGTAGAGACAACCCTGGTAATTATAGACAAGTGAGCCTTACTGCAGTTGTGGGTAAAGAGATAGGATTTAATCATCACCTAAAGAGAAATAAGTTGATTAGGAATAGTCAACAAGGTTTTGTGAAGGGTAGGTCGTGCCTCACAAACTTTATTGAGATCTTTGAGATGGTGACCAAATAGGTGGATGAGGGTAAAGCGGTTGACGTGGTGTATTTGGATTTCAGTAAGGCATTTGAGAAGGTTCACCATGGTAAGCTATTGCACAAAATACAGAGACACAGGATTGACGGTGATTTAGCGGTTTGATTCAGAACTTGGCTAGCTGAAAGAAGACAGAGGGTGGTGGTTGAGGGAAATATTCATCCTTGAGTTCAGTTACTACTGGTGTACAGCAAGGATCTGTTTTGGGGCCACTGCTGTTTGTCATTTTTATACATGATCCAGATGTGGGCGTCGAAGGATGTGTTAGTAAATTTGCGGATATCACGAGGGTCGGTGGAGTTGTGGATAGTGCAGAAGGATGTTGCAGGTTACAGAGGGACATAGATATGCTGCAGAGCTGGGCTGAGAGGTGGCAAATGGAGTTTAATGCGGGAAAGTGAGAGGTGATTCTTCGGAAAGAGCAACAGCAATAAGAGTCTGGGCTAATGGTAAGATTCTTGGTACTGTAGATGAGCAGAGAGATCTTGATGTCCTTGTGCATAGATTCTGAAAGTTGCCACTCAAGTTGATGGGGCTGTTAAGAAGGCATACAGTGTGTTCACTTTTATTGGTAGAGGGATTGAGTTTTGGAACCAAAAGGTCATGCTGCAGCTGTACAAAACTCAGGTGCGACTGCATTTGGATTATTGTATACAGTTCTGGTCACCACATTATAGGAAGGATGTGGAAGCTTTGGAAAGGGTTCAGAGGAGACTTACTAGGATGTTGCCTGGTATATAAAGAAAAGCTGAGGGACTTGCGGCTGTTTTCAATAGAGAGAGAAGGTAGAGAGGTGACTCAATTGAGACATACAAGATAATCAGAGGGTTAGATAGGGTGGACAGTGAAAGCTTTTTTTCCATTGGATGGTGATGGCTAGCACAAGCGGACATAGTTTTAAATTAAAGGGTGATAAATATAGGACAGACGTCAGAGGTAGTTTCTTTAGTCAGAGTAGTAGGGGCGTGGAACACACTGCCTGCAACAGTAGTAGACTCGCCAATTTCAATGGCATTTACATGATCACTGGATAAACATATGGATAACGATGGAATAGTGTAGGATAGATGGGCTTCAGATTGGTTCCACAGGTTGACGCAACATCGAGGACCGAAGGGTCTATACTGCGCTGTCATGTTTTATGTAGTTTATGGATTGCTTTCTGAGATGACCTGCCCTGCTTACCCCAACTCTATGTCTTCCGTTATTAAGCCAATCCTCTCTCCACGCTATGTACTATCTCCAACACACTTATTTATGAAGAAGCCAAAGGTGTGGTACTTTATTAAACACCTTCTGAAAATCCAAGTGCATCGCATCCACTGCTTCCCTGTGTCTCTCCTGCTAGTTACCTTGTTCAAGAACTCTAATAAATTAGTCAGGCATTATTTCTCTTGCAAGAAGCCACACTCACCCTGCTTGATTATACAAATATGCACTTCTAAATGCTGTAATATTACATCCTTTAGGTTTTAACATTTTCCCTACAACAGACATTAAGCTAACTGACCCACAATTTTTTTTTCCTTCTTTGCTTATTGAACAGAAGTGGCAGCTTTCTAATCCTCTGGGACTTTCCAAGAATCAAAGGATTCCTGAAAGCTTAATACCAGTGCATCGACAATCTCGGTTGCGACTTCTTTCAATATCTTAAAATGTATCCTATCAGGTTCCATGGGACTTATCAGCCTTTAGCCCCATTAGTTTCCTTCCCAATTTTTCTCTAATATTAGTTATTGTATTTATTTCCTCTCCTCCTTTTGGCTGTTGATTACTTAGAAATTTTGGAATGCTATTCATGTCTCCTACTATGAAGACTAATGCAAAGTATTTGCTCAACTTACCTGCTATTCCCTAATCCCCATTATTTCCCCAACCTTGTTCTTTAAAGGGCCTATGTTCACTTTAGATTGCTGCCTACAAAGAACAAAGAAAACTTACAGCCCAGGAACAAGCCGTTCAGCTCTCCAAGCCTGAGCCGCTCCAAATCTACTGTTGAAACCTGTCGCCCAATTCCTAAGCAGCTGTATCCCTCTGCTCCTCACCTACTCATGCATCTGTCCAGCTCACATGTCTGGATTGAACTCCATCTGCCACTTTTCCGCCTAACTCTCCAGTCTATTTATGTTCTCCTGTATTCTCTGACAGTCCCTTATGCTTTCTGCTATTCCACCAATCTTCGTGTCATCTGCAAACTTGCTGGTCATATCAATAGTGCCCTCTTCCAGATCATTTATGTATATCACAAACAACAGTGGTCCCAGCACTGACCCCTGTGGAACACCAATGGTCATGAATCTACCGTGCCTGCCTCTACCACCTCTGCCAGCAACGCATTCCAAACACCCACCACCCTCTGTGGAAAGTACTTGCCGTGTGTATCCCCCTTAAACTTTTCACCAATCACCTTGAAAACGTGACCTCTCGTTATTGAATTCTTCACCCTGGGAAAAAGCTGGTCTCTATCTACCCTGTCTATACCCTTCATGATTTTGTAAACCTCAAACAGGTCCCCCCTCAATCTCCTTTTTTCTAATGAAAACCAACCTAACCTATTCAACCTCTCTCCATAGCTAGCACCTTCCATACCAGGCAACATCCTCGTAAACCTTCCCTGCACCCTTTCCAAGGCATCCACATCCTTTTGGTAATGTGGTGACCAGAACTGTACAGTGTTCTAAATGCAGCCAAACCAATATCTTTGTACAATTTTAACATGACCGGTCAGCTCTTATGCTCAATAGTAAGAGGTAAAAACAATGACTGCAGATGCTGGAAACCAGATTCTGGATCAGTGGTGCTGGAAGAGCACAGCAATTCAGGCAGCATCCGAGGACAGGCAAAATCGACGTGCCTGATGAAGGGCTTTTGCCCGAAACATCGATTTTGCCTGTCCTCGGATGCTGCCTGAATTGCTGTGCTCTTCCAGCACCACTGATCCAGAATCTTATGCTCAATACACCGTCCAATGAAAGCAAGCATACTATATTGTCTTCTTGACCACTCTATCCACCTGTGCAACCTTCAGGTTACAATGGACCTGAACTCCCAGATTTCTCTGCTCATCAACTTTTCCCAAGGCTCTTCTGTTCATTGTATAATTTGCTCTAGAATTAGGCTTGCCCAAATGCATCACCTCACACTTGTCTGAATTGAACTCCATCTGCCACTTTTCCGCCTAACTCTCCAGTCTATTTATGTTCTCCTGTATTCTCTGACAGTCCCTTATGCTTTCTGCTACTCCACCAATCTTCGTGTCATCTGCAAACTTGCTGATCATACCAACAGTGCCCTCTTCCAGATCACAAACAACAGTGGCCCCAGTACTGACCCCTGCGGAACACCACAGGTCACCTTTCTCCATTTCGAGAAACTCCTTTCAACTACTACTGTCTCCTGTTGCTCAACCAGTTCTTTATCCACCTAGCTAGAACGCCCTACACACCATGTGACTTCACTTTCTCTATTATTTTACCATGGGGAACCTTATCAAACGCCTTACTAAAGTCCATGTATACGACATCAACAGCCCTTCATCTATCAACTTGGTCACTTCCTCAAATAACTCTACTAAGTTGCTAAGGCACGATCTCCCCAGCACAAAACCATGCTGCCTATCACTGATAATCCCATTCTTTTCTAAATATAAATAGATCCTATCCCTGAGTACCTTCTCCAGCAACTTTCCCACCACTGACGTCAGGCTCACTGGTCTGTAGTTACCCGGAATATCCCTACTACCCTTCTTGGACAGGGGGACAACATGAACAACCTTCCAGTCCTCTGGCACCTCACCTGTTTTAAACCTTTTCTAGTTTAACAACATCTTTCCAACAGTAGGGTGACCAGAACTGAACGCAGTATTCGAGAAATGCTTCACCAATGTCTCTTACAGCAGAAACATGATGTCCCAAACTCCTTTGGTCAATGCTCTGACCAACGAAGGCAATTGTTGGATAATTGCACAGGCCGAGGCTTCTTGATTATAACCCCAGGGTGCTCAGGTGTGCCTCAAGGAGCGGAGGAGCCTCAGCCCTTGATCTTTGTCCAACAGGTATGAGATTCTTACTCCCTGTATGGATGAGGAAAAGGGCTATTCTGAATTA
Organism: Chiloscyllium plagiosum; assembly: GCF_037043375.1. Taxonomy (NCBI): domain Eukaryota; kingdom Metazoa; phylum Chordata; class Chondrichthyes; order Orectolobiformes; family Hemiscylliidae; genus Chiloscyllium; species Chiloscyllium plagiosum. Next base: position 18,721,329 of record NW_028270178.1, on the reverse strand, counting down.
GTGCTATGTAATGAGTCAGACTTTATAAAAGATCTTAAAGTAAGAGAACACTTAGGAGGCAGCGATGATAATATGGTAGAGTTCAGTCTGCAGTTTGAAAGAGAGAAGGCAAAATCGGATGTTATGGTGTTACAGTTAAATAAAGGTAGTCACATGGGCATGAGAGAGGAACTGACGAAAATCGACTGGAAGCAGAGCCTAGTGGGGAAGACAGTACAGCAACAATGGCAGGAGTTTCTGGGTGTAATTGAGGACATAGTACAGAGGTTCATCCCAAAGAAAAGAAAGATTATCCAGGGGAGGGAGAGGAGACAACCATGGCTGACAAAGGAAGTCAGGAAATGTATCACAGAAAAAGAGAGAGCCTATAAAGTGTCTAAGAGCACTTGGAAATCAGAAGATTGGGAAGACTACAAAAACAAACAGAAAATAATAAAGAGAGAAATGAGAAAGGATGGGATCAACTACGAAGGTAAGTGAGCCAGTAATATTAGAAGTGGTAGTAAAAGTTTATTTCAATACATGAGAAACAAGCGAGGGGCAAAAGCAGAAATTGGGTTGCTCCAAATTGATGCAGGAAGTCTAGTGATGGGAGATAAGGAAATAGCTGAAGAACTTAATAAATATTTTGTGTCAGCGTTCACAGTGGAAGACATGAGTAATATCCCAAGAATTAAGGAGTGTCAAGAGGCAGAGTTGAGTATGGTAGCCATTACAAAAGAGAAAAAGTGTTAGAAATGCTGAAAGGTCTAAAAACTGATAAATCTTCTGACCCCGATGGGCTATATCCTAGAGTTCTGAGGGAGGTGGCTGAGGAAATAGCGGAGGCGTTGGTTATAATCTTTCAAAAATCACTGGAGTCAGGGCAAGTCCCAGATGATTAGAAAATCACTGTTGTAACCCCCTTGTTCAAGAAAGAATCAAGACAAAAGATGAAAAAATTACAGGTCGAATAGTCTAACCTCAGTTGTCAGTAAAATTCCAGAATCCATTGTTAAGGATGAGATTTTTAAATTCTTGGAAGTGCAGGGTCAGATTATAACAAGTCTGCATGGATTTAATAAGGGGAGGTTGTGCCTGACCAACCTGTTCGAATTCTTTGAAGAGATAACAAGCCAGTTAGACCAGGGAAACTCAGTGGATGTTATCTACCTCGACTTCCAAAGAGCCTTTTATAAGGTGCCTCACAGGAGGCTGTTGAGTAAGGCGAGGGCCCATGGTGTTCGAGGTGAGCTACTGGCATGGATTGAGGATTGGCTGTCTGACAGAAGGCAGAGAGTTAGGATACAATGTTCTTTATCAGAATGACAACTAGTGACAAGTGGTATCCTGCAGGGTTCAGTGTTGGGCGCAGCTGTTCACGTTATATATTAATGATAGGGATCAAGGGGGCATTCTGGCGAAGTTTGCTGATGATACGAAGTTAGGTGGACAGACCGGTAGTTCTGAAGTGGTGGGGAGGCTGCAGAAAGAATCAGACAGTTTAGGAGAGTGGTCCAAGAAATGGCTGATGAAATTTAACGTGAGCAAATGCAGGGTCTTGCACTTTGGAAAAAAGAAGACAGGCATGGACTATTTTCTAAATGGTGAGAAAATTCCTAAAGCCAAAGTACAAAGGGATCTGGGAGTGCTAGTCCAAGGTCGACTTGCAGGTTGAGTCCGTGATTAAGAAAGCAAATGTAATGCTGTCATTTACCTCAGGAGTGTTGGAATGTAAAAGCAGTGATGTGCAACTGGGACTTTATAAAGCTCTGGTTAGGCCCCATTTAGAATAGTGGGTCCAGTTTTGGGCCCCACACCTCAGGAAGGACACACTGGCACTGGAGCATGTTCAGCGGAGATTCACACGGATGATCCCTGGAATGGTAGACCTAACATACAATGAACGGCTGAGGATCCTGGGATTGTATTCATTAGAGTTTAGAAGGTTGAAGGCAGATCTAATAGAAACTTACAAGATAATGCATGGCTTACAAAGGGTGGGTGCTGGGAATTTGTTTCCGTCAGGATCCGTGGGCACAGCCTTAGAATTAGAGGGGGTCAATTTAAAACGGAAATGAGGAGACATTTCATCAACCAGATAGTGGTGGGCCTGTGGAATTCATTGCCATGGAGCGCAGTGGAGGCCGGGACATTAAACGCCTTCAAGGCAGAGATTGAAAAATTCTCAATCTCGCAAGGAAGTAAGGGATCCAGGGAGAGTGTGGGTAAGTTGCATTGAAATGCCCATCACCATGACTGAATGGCGGAGTAGACTCGATGGGCTGAATGGCCTTACTTCTACTCCTATGTCTTTTGGTCTAATGGCCTCACCTACATTCACACCCTGTTGACGCTGATCATCAGCCAATTTTGAATTATGTCATCTAATTATATAACTGCTCTGTGAAACAAAGTATCCAGCTAACTCTCCCCCTCCCTGATGTTGAATGATGTCTACAGCTCCTCAAATTGGATCCAAAGTTAATAAAGCTGCAAATACTTAGTCCAGTTGTGTTCGCTCTGGATCACATTGGTGTCCAACAGGCCCGACATGTTGCACCAGAACACATCAATGTCACATCACCACAATCATATGGGATTTATTTTGGAAATTAATTACTCTAGTTTATTCGCCTTTTACATTTTACTGTATTGAAATTTTGCTTTTGTAAAATAAAACCCTTGAAAATCACCAGTTATCAAACCAGACCATTGACTGAACTTATGGCTGAAATGAGTCCGACAGGCTGAGCAGACTGTCGTACAAATTGCATAAACTTGATATATCTTGCAGTGGACGCTGGGCTATCTGCTTCTTAAATGTGTAATTTATAACACCTTGATCATAATTCAGCGTTCTTGTTGATTTTGTTTGACTGGTAAAGCAAAATTTCGAAGTGAAATCTTACCCACTGGTCTTTTTCTTTCCTCAACTGGCTCTGAAAAGTTCTTCATCTGAAACATCCACTCTGTCTCACTCTCCATAATTGCTGTCAAACCTGCTGAGTATTTTCAACGTGCTTCAGCCAGGTGATCTTGAGCTTTAGCTACAAATAGGGGCTGAATAAGCTCGGGCTGTTTTTTTTTGGAGCAGAGAAGGTTGAAGGGGGACGTAGTTGAGATGTGTAAGATTTGCTGAAAGATTTGTAGCTTGGGTGTCGATGGCTGTGGTTGTGAGTATATTCGCCGAGCTGGGAAGGTGATTTGCAAATGTTTCGTCCCCTGTCTTGACGACATCGTCAGTGCTTTGGAGACCCATGAAGCACTGCTGTACTGTCTCTTCTGGAATTTATTTGGTTCCGTTCCGGCTATTTCCGGTTGATCGTTGTCATTGCTGGTATATTGGGTCTAGGTCAATGTGCTTGTTAATGGAGTCTGTGGATGAGTACCATGCTTCTAGAAATTCTCTGGCTGTCCTCTGCTTAGCTTGTCCTATGCTTGTTGTGTTGTCCAGTCGAACGTTTGGTCCTTGTCATCTGTGTGTATGGCTATTAGGGACAGCTGGTTGTGGAGTTTAGTGATGGTTGGTTTTAATGGATGCGGATTGCTAGTTGTCTGCCTGTTTGCCCCAGGTAGTGTTTCATGCAGTGTTTGCATGAACTTTTCTGAAGAGCATTTATCTTGTAAATGAAGGGCACAGGGTCTTTTGTTTTGGTGAGTTCTTATCTGAGTGTGACTGCCCTTTTCAGGGCTGGTATGAATCCGAGTGATCGGAGAAGTCCGGATGTCAGTTCAGAGACTTATTTTTAATATAAGGTAGCGTGGCTCGTGTGCTGGGCTGTGGCACGTCCTCGTCACGTTGTCTGTCTGTTTCGGCATCAGAAGATGAAGTTGCAGGGATATCCGTTCTTGGCAAATACTTTGTAGAGGTGTTCTTCTCTTCGCAGGTCGGGAGTGCTACAGCATTGTAACCCTTTTGAATAGGACACTGAAACAGCCTCTCTTCTCTGTGTTTGGATGGTTGCTGTTGTAGTAGTGATGGCAGAAAGAACACAGAATGGTGAATGCACCACAAAGGTGTGCAGAAAAGCCACACACGGAGCAGATCCTGAACTACAGCAGCAACCACTCAAACACACACAGAAGGTGGTATGTGTATGGAATGAGCTGCCAGAGGAAGTGATGGAGGCTGGTACAATTGCAACATTTAAGAGGCATTTGGATTGGTATATGAATAGGAAGGGTTTGGAGGGATATGGAACGAGATTGGGTTGGGATATCTGGTCGACATGGACGGGTTGGACCGAAGGGTCTGTTTCCATGCTGTACATCTCTATGACTCTCGAAGAGGGCTACAACACACTGCAGCACCCCCAACCTGCAAAGAGAAAGAAAACACCTCTACAGAGTCGTCACCGAGAATGAATATCCCCGCAACTTTATCCGTAGATGCTGAACAGACAAACAACGAGGACATGCCACGACCCACCTCACTAACCATGCTACCTTACATAAAAAAACGCCTCGGAACTGACTTCTCCGACCATTCAGGACCATGAGAGCCCATAAACCGACCACCGCGCTCAGACAACAACTCAACAAGACAAAAGACTCTATATCCATCACTTGCAAGATTAACGTAATTTACAAGATTCCATGCAAAGACCGCACAAAACACTGTATAGGACAAACAGGCAGACAACTAGCAAGCTGTATCCACGAACACCAACTAGCCACTAAACGCCATCCATATACACAGATGAGAAGGACCACAAATTCGACTGGGACAACACAATGATCATAGGACAAGCTAAACAGAGGACAGCCAGAGAATTTCTCAAGGCATGGCACTCATCCACAGACTCCATCAACAAGCACGTCGACCTGGACCCAATATACCGGCCATTACAACGAACAGCTGGAACCAGCAACCAGAAGCAGCAAGAACAGAACCGAATAAACTCCAGAAGACACAGTACAGCAGCGCTTCACAGGAGGCTCCAAAGCAACGTCTGCAAATAAATATCCCAGCCCAGCGAACATGCCAACAACCATGGCAGAGATGTATAAGATTGAGGGACATGGACAGGATGAATAGAAAGCAGTTAATCCCCTTTGTTGAACAGTCAGTAACAAGAGGTATACTTTTAAGGTGAGAGGCAAGAGGTTTAGAGGGGGCTTGAGGATTTGTTTCACTCATAGGGTGGCAGAGGTTTGGAATGGACTGCTTGGGAGAGGAGTTGAGGTGGCAAACCTCACAACATTTATAAAACAAACTTGGATGAGCACTTTAAGTGTTCTAACATTCAAGGCCATGGGCCTGGTGCTGGAAGTTAGAACGAGTGTAGCTTTGGCAGTGCAGACTTGATGGGCTGAATGACCTCTTTTGTACTGTTATGATTCTATGCAGTTTTTAATCACAAAGTTTATACCTTTTCTACGTGCGTGACTTTGCAGTTTAACGTTAATTCCTTTACTTTTCAAAAATCTATCTTTGCCTTAAAAATGTTTACCGAGGTAGCCTCGACTGCTTCACTGGGCAGCGAATTCCACAGATTCACAAACCTGAGCGTAAAGAATTTCCTCCTCAACTCAGCTCTAAATCTGCTGCCCCTCAGTTTGAGGCCGTGCCTCCGAGTGTAGTTTCACCCACCAACCTCCCTGCTCAATCTTATTTATTCCCTTCATAATCTAGTGCGTTTCTATAAGATCCCTCCCATCATTCTTCTAAATTCTAAAGAGCATAGACCCAGTGTACTCGATCTTCCTCAAACGCCAACCCTCTCAACTCTGGAATCAACCTAGTGATTTTTGTTTCTGTAAAATAGAACCTTTAAAAGTCGCCAGTACCAATCCAGACGTTTGACTGACCTTCGGGCTGAAGTGAGTCCTGCAGGCTTAGTAGACGGTCTTAGAAATTTCACAAACTTGGTAATACCTTGCAACAGATACTCGTCTATCTGCTTCTGAATGCGTAATGTCGAAAACATTGATTGTAATTCATTGGTGACTCTTATTTAATATTTCTTGATTTTGTTTTGAGTGGTAAACCAGAACTACGAAGTGAAATCTTGCCTATTGATTTTCTCATTCCTCAACGGCTCTGAACAGAAACCCTTTGCCTGAAACAGCCACTCTCTCTCGGACGCTCCACAAATGCTGTCAGACCTGCAGAGCATTTCCAATGTTCTTCAGCCAGGTAAGCTGATTCTAAATCCTGGTAACGTTGCACACTGTAATCCTCCTACTACTGCTTCTTAGCCTAATCCCATTCTAGATCCGAACAGCACAGCTGTATTCTAGACAAGGGCTGAACGATATTGACATTCAGCCTCTGCAGATGAAGACATCTGAAAGAAAGCTTCTTTGTGCAAAAAAAAAGCATGGTGTATGCCAACCAGATTAAGTTTGCACTGACCTGCAAATACCTTGGATTGGCGAGGATAGTTCCACAACCTTCCATCTCACAGCGCACGTACTGAATAGGAGGCTTCTTCCTGAGGCAGAGGAAAGAGCAGTTTGACCAGGACATTCAGTTACACCTTTTGCAGGAAAACCTAGACTTCTCTTCCTCTTGCATTCTCCCCAACCTTCCCAGCCACTGTAATGAGATCAAGCAGGTCTGTGGTATATTTCCATAGGTCTTGCTGCTCCCCCCATGGTAAAAACGCACCGAGCCCAGTGATACACCAGTCACTGTCCCCACCTCCCCGGCAACAGACTTACCGCTTCTTGGGTGGACGAGGTCCTCTATCTTCTTTGGATCTTCGTGGCCTCCTGACAAGGAAGAAAGTAAGGTGTTAGCCTTGCAAGTTAAGTAACATCACTGCAATCTGACAGTACAGGAGTTCATTCAATCCACTGGTGGTGCTGCCCAACGTAGGCTCACTTACAACCTTACAAATCAGTCTGTTATGGACCAGACCAGTCCCCCTCAAAACATTTCAAGGAAGTAGCCCGGACCCTAACTTAGCTTGCTGCTTTAAGAAGGTGTGGAGCAGATTATCCAGGAGTGATGCAGCTGGCCCAATCACTTAGGTTTAAACAAGTGATTTACAAGATTATCGAATGAAACACGAACAAAAGAGAACAGAATACAGAATAACTTAACCTGCCTGAAAACCCAACAGATCATCCATTCTGATGCTGTTCCAAATACTTGCAACAATCCCCCATAAATGCCCCTTGACAGAAAAGGTACAATCAAATACAGGGTCTTACGTGGGGGGGGGAAGAGAGCGAGAGAGAGCGAGAGCAAGAGCAAGATGGCAGAGAGATTCAGCATGGAACTCTTCCTTTGACCAGCAGCCTCAAACAAACTGACTGCTTGCTCTAAACAGGCAGACTGCTAAAACCCAAACCAGAGATGAGCTGAGCTGGGAGAACTGGCCACTCCCCTTTCATTGTACAAGTGTTTTTGTTTAAAAAACTTAAAAGTTTCTTCAAGTCAATCAACCCCAGAGATTTCAGAACCTGTGTCATCAAGTATTTTTGGAAAAAAATACTGACAACACAACCTTGTCAAGGAGCATAGTCTCAAATCTAAGTGATTCCCGCCACATTCTAGGCCTTAATGTATCGTGCAGCTAATGTTCTTCTCTCTCTGCTTACTTTACCAGTTATTTAAAACTGATGAGACTCATTTACGATAAAACTCTTCACAACTTTGCTCACTTCCAATAAAACCCCACTAGCCACCTTTGCTGAAAAGAGAACAAACTAATTATTGCCCACCAATCCACCATCAACGTCCCCCATTCCTATTCAGTGTCGAGAATTTTGAAGGCACAGGTATTGCCACACTATTGTACAAGGGTATAGAGAACAAGAGAAAACATTTGGCTGCTTAAGATCTAAGCAGTGAAGTCCCAGGAGAACACTGGGGATATGCAGGAAACATAGGAGGAATACCATATCATAGAATGCCCAGTGTGGAAGGAGGCCATTTGGCCCATTGGGTCCACACCTCTGAACAGCATCCCATTCAGACCCACACCCCTACCCTATCCCTGCAACCTCACATTCCCCATGGCTAAACCACCTAGCCTGCACATCCCTGGATGCTACGGTTAATTTAGCATGGCCAAACCATCTAACCTGCACATCTCAGGACTGTGAAAGGAAACTGGAGCACCCAGAGGAAATCCACACGGGAGAACGTGGAAACTTCACACAGACAGTGGCCCGAGGCTGGAATCAAACCCGGGTCCCTGGCGGTGAGAGGCAGCAAGGGCAACCACTGAGTCACCATGTCACCAGTAAGTGATAACGTAGACAGGAAAGAACAGCTAATCATAGGGCAACAATTAGATAAAACATTGCTCAGGGAGCAAGGTGAGAGAATGGATAGGAAACGTCCAAGAAAAGATAAATAGTTTTGAGCTCACTTCAAGAACAGATATGATAGAGCAGCTTTTGCAGCTTAATACAAAGTATGACACAATACCCGTTCGAGAGATAATTAAGCAGGCAAATTTGGGACAGAGAATTGATTTGGACTTCATAAAGGTACCACTCAGGGGTTTTCTCCCAAATTGGCAGGCTGTGACAAGTGGTGTCCTCGAGCAGTTTTGTAAACAGAGAAGTTACAATAGAGCCACAAAATTCATATTTCTGCTGGAGTTGAGTATAGTGCACAGTCCTGGGGACCACTTTCAGAAAGTGTGGTGAGGACTTGTCACCAGAAATGAGGAGCTCTGGTATATGAAGAAGCCTTCCAGCAGAGAAGGTTAAAAAACTTGGGCTTTCCAAAATGAGGGGTATTGGCACGAGAGGCCATTTTAACCTCCCGAGCTCTTTTCTTAATCATTCACAGGATGTGGGCATCACTGGCCAGGCTAATGCTTACTGCCCATCCTTAACTGCCCAGAGGACAGATAAGATGGCACTGCTATAGGTCTGGAATCACTTGTGGCCGCACCAGGCAAGGATAACAGATTTCCAAAAAGGATTTCACCTTTGAGGACATTAGTGAAGCCGTTGCCTATTTTTGCACCAATCAACAATGGTCACTATTAGACTCTTCATCCCACATTTTTACTGAATTCAAATTCCACCGTCTGTCATAGTGCGATTCAAACCTAAGTCCCCACGGTCTCTAGATTAATAGTCCAATGATAACGACATCATATCAACTCCACAAATGGCTCTGGAAACTCCGTATAACTCAAGCCCAACTATCTTCGATGTAAACTTTGTTTTGCAGCCTCAACAGGGCGTTGACGAACATTAACCAAGGTGCACACTTGTGAGTCGGTGTAGTGCAACAAACAGGCAGGCCATTAATAGCAGAGAAAAACAGGGGGGTAAACATCCACTTTCACAACTTGCACACGGTGCACACAGTATGACACAATACCCGTTCGAGTGCTGAAGAGTTTGCAAAGATTTAGCATATTTTTCTGCCTGCTTTTCCATTCAACATTGCTGTACGTGCACAGCCGCGCACATTTCTATAAGTAAACGTCTGACCACAACTTGTCGCATTGCCATCTTGTGAATGCACATCCCATGACTGTCAGTTTTTGCCTTCCATGGATTAGTCATATCAGTGCTCCTCACATCTGCACACTCAGTTGACAGGTGAATGGAATGGGGATGAGGAAGGTTACATGAGAGAGGAGGGGGACACCACTAGAACCAAGTGCAGGAGGTGGGATCATTCGGGGGCAATACAAGGCAACACTGCTCCCTCGATGAGGGCAGTGGTGGCTAACCTTTGACTCTTAGGAGGTTCCACCTGCTCCACCGTCTCCACTTTCTCCTTCTCTTTCCGTGGTTTCCGCCTCGGCTTCCCACGCTCCCTGTGAATTGGAACAAATCGGAAGTTGAGTGCTCTGAAAGAGAGTTAGGCTCGTCGATTCACAATCTGCAAACACTGCCAACGAGATAAAAACACTGCGCAGGGGGCAAGGTGAAGGGACAGATAGGAGAGGCGGAAGATGTGAATGGGACAAAGTAGGAAAATGTGACAAGATGTGCCTTGAAGGAGGATTTGTGCTGTCCTGTTTCTCTTGAAGAAGAGCTGAGTGAACTTGCTGCTAGGGTGTCTACTCCATGGAAAGCAAACAAAATAACTTTGGGCCTTTTCTTTACATTAGTCAAAAGCAGCATGAGGGGGTGGAGTCAGGCTCACAGAGATCCAGGGTTTTACCTTTTGCTTTCAGCTATTGAGGTTCAGCTTTTGGAGTTGAAGCTGTAAAATGCTTGGGGTTTCTCTCTGCTGCTAGATTCATTCTTTCGGTCTTTCCTCTGGCCCGGGTTGGAAAAGAAAACAAGTGAGGGAAAATCTGTTTTGCTGAATTTGCCTTGGCCAAGGGTGTGTTTATGGGATGCAGCCATGTCGGACAGTTGATGAGTAGTAGTTAAATAATATTATTTTGTGAAGTCTTTTAATAGAGCTCAAGTTCTAACAATTCTTTTGTCGTTTGTTTGTATTTTAGCCATAGTGTAATGTGTCGCGTAAAGCCTAGTAGGTTTGACCAATCGTATCACATCTGGAAGGCAGCATCTTGGACTTGCCTTCAAAGTAAGGTAAAAGTTAGGGTTTAGGCTGTTCCCTTGGTATGTTTTGAGAGGGTTTGATCTGGTCCATAACAACAAACATGAAGCGGAGAGACAGAAGGGTTGCTGGTAAGGGAAGCTGTTTACAGAAGGCAGAACAGCTGCTGACCTGGGCAGCAATGAAGGCAAGGCTGGCAGAAAGATGGGCAGGAGAGAGGATGACAGCAGAGATGGGGGCAGAAGAGGCAGCACAGAGATCACAGTGCCAGGACTGCAGCCGAGCCTGGGACAAGTGACGGTCTAAGACAAGTGCGATGAAGCACAAACTCGGGCAAGGAGAGAAAAGGTGGAGAGAAACAAACCAGTCAAGCCCCTCAGCTGTGGTTACGTAAAGTGTGTTGGGATTCAAGGCCAAAAGACAGAAGGAACAGGATGGGTGGAGCAGGTCATGGAATGAGAGTCCAAAGGGATTTGCTTTGCCCTCCAGCTAGTTACCTGTGTGGTGACGGCTCATACATTTCATCTTTGGGATCATCGTGGAATGGGATGTCATCGTCAGTCTCCACCAACTCTGGTTCGTCTTCCTCACTAATAAAGCAAGAGGAGCGACCAGTCAGAGGTAAGAACAACACTCATGGCGCTCTCTAACCCAGTAATGACAGCTTTCAATCTCCCTCGACACTCACTAAAAGCAAAGTTCATCACCCAACAGCGTCACCTCCCCCCCCCCCCCCAAACAGTCAAACCCTCGCATCACCCTTATATCCCGGGTCTGACTCCTGCTTCACCCTCATGGTCTGGATCTGAGCTCATAGTCCCCAATCCGACCAGTCTCCAGTCAAACCCTGTGTCACCCCATGCCCATGGTTTAATGCTCAAATCAGCATTCTGTCCGCAATCCATGCCGTCCCAGTTATCATCTCCGCATGTGGCCATATCCCTGGAGTAAGCCGTCCACTCTCCCCCCAACATACTGTGAAATGATACCCCACTTCACCACCACAATATCTGGAACCAAACCTCTCAGAACGGTCAGACAAGAGAATCACCCCAACGCCACGCAACCTTTGTTATACACCATACCTCCCGAGCCCCCTGTTTCTGCACCCCAAAATTCCCCTAAGCACAACACTATCGGACAATGGACCAAGTCTCCAGCACCCCTGGAGGGTGGGGGGGGGGGGGGAGAACAGGTTCTATCACATTGCTATATTTAAGGACAACTGGTTGGAAAGTGCTAAATGGTCAGGGAGAGGAATGACTGAGGAGGCAGGGCAGGGGCTGTCTCCTACCTGTTTTCCAATTCTGGCTCTCTGACGGAATTAGGGAGACCAGCGGCAGCAGCTAATCCTGGGAAGAGGAAAGAGGAGAAAAGTCAACTGGGGAGAAAGGGAAATAGGAAGATGCTGGGTAACACTGGTGTTACTTCCATTGTTCTCGTGCCAAGGGAACATTATGTCTTATCTTGGGCACTCATATCTGGACATCAAGTCTGATGAAAAGCAGCAGTTTTATCAGTACTCCCACTGAAAAACTGCACTGCTAACTCCTCTCAATCCCACCAACTCAAACTCATCTTAAATAGCTCTCTCTGAAGGCGAGTCTGATACATGCAGCCATAGGGTGATTCAGCCATAGGGCTTTAATGTCTTGCACGGCAATGCAATTTCATTCTCCACTAATAGGTGAACGTGAGAGGATTAATTTTCACATTGGAAGCTGCAAAGCAGCACTGTTTCGATAAAGCTTTTGGCTCTGTTTGGCACTAGTGCTTGTGCAGGTTTTACCGTCCAAGTTGACCATTCTTGTTTCCTTGTTTGTCAACTAAAAGAACCGAATGCTAGACATCAGAGACAGATTCCAACATTACAAGTGACCCAAAAATATGACCGCTTGAAGAGAAAAATATACTTTATAACATTACGGTTTCACGGGATTAGGACAGCACTGGCTGGCCAGTATTCAATGCCCACCAATAATTGTGTCCCAGGTGGTGTGAGAAACTTGGGTTTAACATCACTGTTAAACATGGGTTTGAGGACACTCACAGTGCTGTCAGGAGGGGACATCCTGACTCTTGACCCAGTGACCATTTGACTGTAGAGGCTGCAAGTTTGGAAGATGCAGTCGAAGGAGTTTCAGAGGGGGAATTGCTGCAGCGCAAAGTGTCAATGTCACACACTGCAGCCACTACACAGTCCAAAGATGTGTAGGTTTGGTGAATTGGTCAGGTTAAATTGCATTAGTCAGAGGGAAATTGGTCTGCGTGGGTTACTCTTCGGAGGGTCGGTGTGGACTGGTTGGGCCGAAGGGCCTGTTTCCACACTGTCGGGAATCTAGTGACAGTGGGGGGAGACAGGATGCAGTGCTTAAATTGGTGTTCAGCAAGTGGGCTACTTTAACCTGCATGAGGCCAAGCCTCTTGTGGATTTTGGAACCACACTCAACTTGACAAGCAAAGGGGTTTTGGCATGCACACATGGTGGGGTGGTGTGTGTATGGACGGCTATGTGGGGGTCAGAGAGTGTACATTTTTACCCAACAGCACTGAGGGATCAGTGATTTGGTTCCAAGTCAGGATGGAACCTTGCAAATGTTGATGTTCCAATGGTTCTGCTGGCTTGCTATGCTGGGCAGTCAACATCACAGGTCTGGGAGACGGTGTTGAAGGAGCCTCAGCGAGTTTCACTCATGCAGGTCCAGTTGAGTCTTTGGGTGGAAGGCTATGTGCGGAGGTTTTGGAGCAGGTGGGACATTGAGGCAGATGATACAGGCAACACGTTGACACGGTGGCTCAGCGGTTAGCACTGCTGCCACACAGTGCCAGGAACCTGGGTTTGATTCCATCCTCGGGCGACTGTCTGTGTGGAGTTTGCACATTTTCCATGTCTGCATGGGTTTCCTCCCGGTGCTCCAGTTTCCTCCCACAGTCGAAAGATGTGCAGGCTTGGTGAATTGATCATGTTAAATTGCATTAGTCAGAGGGAAATGGGTCTGGGTGAGTTACTCTTCGGAGGGTTAGTATGGACTGGTTGGGCCGAAAGGCCTGTTTCCACACTGGAGGGAATCTAATCTAATCTAATTTTGTAAACTTTATTCACAGGATGTAGGTGTCACAGGTTGGCTGGCATTGATTGTCTATCCCCACTTACCCAGAGGGTAAGTGCTCTCGTTCTGGAGTGTCTCTCTCTTTCACACACACGCAGACTGACAGACACACACACCCGTTACATCAGATAACGGTTGCAGTTTCCTCCCCTAAAAGGCATTAGTGATCCAGATTTTTCTTTTTCCCTGCCAATCAACCATGGTTTAATGGCCATCATTTGACTGTTGATTCCTGATTCTTTTACCAAAATCAAATTCCACCATCTGCCACTCATTAACTGAGTCTCTGGATTAATTGGACTGGAATACTATCATTACACCATTGCTTTCTCTGTGTCATCTTTCACCATTTCATGAGAGTTTGTGCTCTGAAGCCATCCAGCATCCACCACCAACACCCCAACATGTAATTGAGAAAAAGGAGGTTACCGATTTGTCTTCAAACGTGGCTCACTGGTCCAACAGACAATGGTAATTATACTTGACAACTCAGGGGGGCCCCATTTACAAAGGTTAAAAGTCTCCAAGACATGGCTGCTTTGATCAACTAGCCCAAACCTCCAAGCCTGGGGGAATATTCAGTCTGTTGGCAAGTGGTTTCCCTCAACTTTGTGATCCACCTGCTACGAGTTGCAGATGTGGGGTCATAAAGCCTTTTATCCAGTCTTGGCTTTGTATGGATTTATTATCCTCAGTCTCAGGGCTGTATTGACCACAATTATTATTTTGGACTGTGGACCAAAATGTGAAAAGGATTGTCTTAAACCAAGGGCTGTGGAAGCTGCAATTTGAAAAAAAAGTCAAGCTACTGGAATTCACTCAGAACTGTATTTTCACAGTTGATTTGCTCAGGCAGTAGGGGTGGACAATATCTAAGAACCAATGGATGAACCATGGATGAGTGCAAAGCAAACATTGTCCAGCGACAGACTGTTGACTGGTTTGTGCAATTGTGGAGGCGAGAGATATCACAGCATGACAACACAAACCGAAGTCTCCAGACAGTAACAGGGAAAGTCTCTCTCTCTCTCTCTCTCTGTGCAGCGAAGTGACAAAAACCTTGAAGACACAGAGGGAGGCAAGAAGCAGATAACTATACACCGATTAGCCCAACATCTACTGTTGGAAAAGGTTTGGAATCAATAAAGTAAAGAACATTTGGAAAATCATAACTCAATCAAGTGTATTCAGTTGTGAAAAGAAAATCAGTAAATCTAACTTAGTAGACATGTTGGAGGAGATCTCAAACATAGTGAATAGAGAGAAACCAGTAGATGTGCTGTACTTGGACTTGTAGAAGGTATTTAACAAGGTATTTCACATAAGGTTAAGTCATAAGATAAGAACCCACTGTTAGAGGTAGTATTATGGCGCGGATAGAGAAATTGGCTAATGGGCAGGGAAAAACATGTGGTGGCAAGGGCTCTTTATCAGGTCAGCGATCTGTAACCAGTGGGTTTCCACAGGGATCAGTGCTGGGACTAAGTGTTTATAATTTATATTAATGACTTGGAGGGAGAAAACAAATGTACTTCGCCCACATTGGCAAACACCACAAAATTAGGTGGCGACGTTTACAAGAGAGATGCAAAGAATTTCCAGAGCTATTGACAGGTTGAGTGAGGTACAAGCTCTCCGAGAGCAGCTCTTGCCAGTTAATTACGCTGGTTTCTCCACTTGAGCAAAGTTGAATAATTGATTTTTTTTAAAAATGGGATGCAGCTCTTGTGGTACTGTCCCTTCTTCTCGGCCAGAAAGTCAGAATTCAACTCCCACCCTCACCAGTATTGTGTGTCAGAACATGTCTAAACAAGGCCAGTTGAAAATTCTTATAAAGACAGGGACTTGTCAGTGATTGTGAAGTGTGAAGCTGAGAGTTGGGTGAGGAGCGGAACTGCAAATAATTTAAAAAAAACACAATTAATGGAATAAAGTTGGCACTTGAGTTGAAGTGTCATGAGCACAACACTTGGGAGATCTGGGATACCATAGCAATCCACGGTGACCACATCAGTACTGTATCCACAAGAAATGACTCAAGAAGCTTCAGTTCAGAGATTTTAAGTTGGAGGCAGAGCTGCACATAATATGTTACATCAGGAAGGGGACAAGTCGCTTGGTCACTGCACTCTAGAAGGACGTTAACACCCTTTTCGGTTAGCATCGTCTCATCTAGTCCCTGATCAAGGTCATGAGGGTGTGACAGGTAGAGGGACCAACAGATTAGGTCTCAGCCCTAGCAGCTGTTCAGCAGCTTGCCCGATGAGCGAGGAGATTGGAATGCGGCGCAGCAGACTGACCGTGGCACCATGGTACAGGAAACAATTTAAGTGGGTTGAATGAAGAGGAACGTGGTGGCGGGAGACAGAGGTGATCGATTGCGCGAATCCATAAAGCTCGATTGCCCGCCAATGCCAGGGTTCATGAATATCTACTCATGGCTGGAGTGGAACTTGTATTGGGAGAGCAAGCATCCAATCATAATGATCCATGCAGGTACCAAAGACAAATGAAAACTTTGCAGCTTCAGCAGCGTGGCAGTGAATTAACAATATTGACAAGCAAAATGAACAGTAATCATCTCCCTGAGGGAGATGGTGATACAATAATGCAGTGTGACTGAACCAGTGTGTGTAAGTCACAAACTAATGTTCCAGGGCCAATCCATGATAGTCATTAATAGAATTACAATTTTTCAGATTCATTTTCATGTGATGAGGGCTTTGCTGGCGAGGCCAAGATTTATTGCCCATTCCTAATTGACCAAGAGCGCAGTTAAGAGATGCCACTGGGACTCCAAGGTGGGATTGGACTCTGACTTCTCACACGTGCTCTTGGCCCGCCATCATCCTCAGCCCATTGCTGTGGGTCTGGAGTCACATGTAGGCTAGACCAGACCAGGCAAGGGTGGGCAGTTCCCTTCCCTAAAGGGCATGATTGAGCCAGATGGGTCTTTCTAACGATTGACAGTGGATTCGTAGTCATCATTAGAATGTTAACACCAGATTGTTTTAATAGGTGAATTAAAATTCCACCATTGGCCATGGCACGATTTGAACGTGGATCCCCAGAAAGTTACCTAGGTCTCTGGATCAACAATCCAGTGATAACAGAACTACGCCATTGCCTCCTCGTTAATTGATAAATCTGGAAATAGAAAGGTAGAACCAGTAATGGTAACGATGAAACCATCAGTGTACAAACTCATGAGTCACTAATGATCTCTGAAGAATCTGCTATCCATACCTGTCTAGCCACGCGACTCCAGAATCTCAGCAATTCTAAACTGCTGAGATTCATAGATTTCTCCATATCCAAAACAACTGCCTGGACAGCGCAAGAAAATGGTGAAGATCAGCCATGATCATACTGCACGGCAGAGTGGGCCCAAAAGGCTGAACTCCTGTTCCCTATTTACAATGAAGCAAATGTCTGCTATTCTGCACACCTCCATGTGAGGGCCCCCACGCTCCGGTCTATTACATACATAAGAGACAGAGCACAGAAAGAGACTCTTTAGTCCAACTGATCCATGCCTTCCAGGTTTTCCAAACTACACCAGTCCCATTTGCCTGCGTTGGCCCATATCCCTCGAAACCTTTCCTATTCACAAATCTGCCCAGATGTCTTGCAAATGTTGTAATTGTACCCGCCTCTACCACTTCCTTTAGCAGCTCAAGCGATATACACACTAACCTCTGTGAAAACATTGCCCTTTCAGGTCTCTTTTAAATCGTTCCCCTCTCACCTTAAAATCTACACCCTCTAGTTTTGAACTCCCCTACCCTCGGAAAGGCAGCTTGGCTATTCATCCTTTCCAGGGCCCTCAAGATTTCATAAACCTCTACAAGGTCATCCCTCAACCTCCTACGCTCCGGTGAAAGAAGTCTCAGCCTCGCCATTTAACTGAAACCCAACAGTCCCGGCAACACCCTTGCCATTTGTTTCTGCACAACCTCTCCAATTTAATAATATCCTTCCAATAGCAGGGTGACCAGAACTGGACACAGGATTCCAAAGGTGGTCTCACCAACATCCCACACAGCGTATCACAGACACACCAACTCCTGAACTCAGTGCTCCGACTGATCAAGGCAAGCATGCCAAATGCTATCTTTTCCAGCTGCACTCACCCGCCAGTGAAATACTCTCATCCTTCTGGTCAGGGTCTGGCACCGACTCGCAAATGAGCTGCATTGTCTCGGTCTCTGCGGCCGGCTGTGTATCAGCAGGATGTTCTCTGGACAGCTCCGCACTGTTGACCACGTGCGTGTGAATTTCTGGGACAGCGTACGCAGATGGTGACGCCTTCTCCCAGTACTGAGACTCCCACTGGGGCTCCAAGGTGGGATCGGACTCTGGCTCCTCACACGTGCTCTTGGCCCGCCATCGTCCTCGGCCCAATTTAGTCTTCATCAAAACCACAGGGGCCGTCTTCAGCACTGGAAGCTCTGGCACAGGTTCTACTGCAATGAGTGAGAGAACGAGACAGGTGGTGAGAGAATAGGAGACGGCAGAGGGTGAGAAGAAAAAAAAACAGAAACAGGGAGACGGAGGGAGAACATGGGGGAACTGAGAGGAAGAGACAGCAGAGAAAGTGGAAGAAAGTGTGAGGGAAAGAATTTGAGAAGAGAAAGATGGAAAATGACAAACCAGAAGAGGGGGTGATCTAAAACACCAAATTGAGAGAGAGAGAGAGAGAGAGAGCACAAGGGGTGGGGGCCGAGTGGGTGGAGCAACAGGGCAAGGGGGGGGGAAGAGAGGGCATGTGGGAGGGAGCGAGACAGAAGAAGAGGGCGCGCGGAATGGAGGGAGAGAGGGAAAGAGGGGGCGCACCAGAGAGGGGGGGGGCGAGCCAGAGAGGGGGGGGGTGAGCCAGAGAGGGGGGGGCGAGCCAGTGAGGGGGGGGGGCGAGCCAGGGGGGGGGGGGGCGAGCCAGAGAGGGGGGGCATGCGCGAGGGGGCGAGCCAAGGGGGGGACACGCGCGAGGGGGCGAGCCAGAGAGGGGGGGCACGCGCGAGGGGGCGAGCCAGAGAGGGGGGGCACGCGCGAGGGGGCGAGCCAGAGAGGGGGGGCACGCGCGAGGGGGCGAGCCAGAGAGGGGGGGCACGCGCGAGGGGGCGAGCCAGAGAGGGGGGGCACGCGCGAGGGGGCGAGCCAGAGAGGGGGGGCACGCGCGAGGGGGCGAGCCAGAGAGGGGGGGCACGCGCGAGGGGGCGAGCCAGAGAGGGGGGGCACGCGCGAGGGGGCGAGCCAGAGAGGGGGGGCACGCGCGAGGGGGCGAGCCAGAGAGGGGGGGCACGCGCGAGGGGGCGAGCCAGAGAGGAGGGAAGCGCGAGGGGGCGAGCCAGAGAGGAGGGAAGCGCGAGGGGGCGAGCCAGAGAGAGGGGGCGAGCCAGAGAGAGGGGGCACGCGCGAAGGGGCGAGCCAGAGAGGGGTGGAGGGTGGGGGGGGGAAGCGCGCGAAGGGGCGAGCCAGAGAGGGGGCCACGCGCGAAGGGGCGAGCCAGAGAGGGGGCCACGCGCGAAGGGGCGAGCCAGAGAAGGGGGGGGCACGCGCGAGGGGGCGAGCCGGGGGGGGGGGGGGGGGGCAAGCGCGAGGGAGCGAGCCAGAGGGGCGGGGGCAAGCGCGAGGGGGCGAGCCAGAGAGAGGGGGGCATGTGCGAGGGGGCGAGGCAGAGAGGTGGGGGAGGGCACGTGCGAGGGGGCGAGCCAGAGGGGGTGGGGGGGGGGGCATGCGAGAGGGGGCGGCACGCGCGAGGGAGAGAGCCAGAGAGGGGGGGGGGGGGGCACGCGCGAGGGGGCGAGCCAGAGAGCGGGGGGCACGCGCGAGGCGGTGAGCCAGAGAGAGGGGGCCACGGGCGAGGGGGCGAGTCAGAGGGGGGGGGGCACGCGCGAGGGGGCGAGTCAGAGGGGGGGGGGCACGCGCGAGGGGGCGAGTCAGAGGGGGGGGGGGCACGCGCGAGGGGGTGAGTCAGAGAGGGGGGGCACGCGCGAAGGGGTGAGCCGGGGGGGGGTGCATGCGTGAGGGGGGCGAGCCAGAGGGGGGGTGGGGGCACGCGCAAGGGGGCGAGCCAGAGGGGGACGCACGAAGGGGTGAGCCAGAGAGGGGGGGCACGCGCGAAGGGGCGAGCAGAGAGGGGGGGGCACGCGCGAGGGGGCAAGCCAGAGAGGGGGGCACGAAGAACGAAGACTGTGAAGACAGTGGAAAGAGAGCAGTCAAACGGGGGCATGGAGGGAGATCGAATGATGAGCAGCAGGAGGAAGACAGCAGAATCTGCTTCACTGAGAGCACGATGATGAGTGAGAACGTGATAGTGGAGTGGGGGAAGGGGAAGAGAGCAGGAAGAGAACGACAGATCAAAAAATAACTTGACTGGGCCTCGCAATGCCTTTCACAACTAATGATGATCTGTAATGTCGGAAACATGCTCAACAAGTTTCCACAAATAGCAACGCGTTAATGGTCTGATACTCTTTTTTCGAATCATAATCCAGGGAGATATATTGCCTCAGATACTGGGGATAATGCTGCTTTTCTTTGAATTAGTGGCAAGTTATCTTATATCCAGCCCAACTGGCAGACCATGCCTCAGCTGACTGACTCAAATGCAGTACATTTCTTAAGTGTCAAAATTCATTTCTATGCTCAAGGTCTGGAGTTGGGATGTGACCACGAAACCACATATTCAGGAGGTGTGTGCGCTGACAACTCATCCGTCCAAACAGAAGGGGAGAGAGAAGGTAGATCGATGGGTAAATTATGCAGCAGTGTGGGTAGCGCAGGAGAGCACAACAGTCAGAAACGGAAGGTATCACAAGGGGAGGAAAGATTGCTAGCCAGGGAGTGGGAGGGGGAAATAGAATGGAGTATTTGACATTGTGAATGAGCAAGAGCATGCCAGAGAGTCCACAGGGAACCACAGAGAACCAGAGTGCAGATAAAGTCAAGGCAAAAGGTGAGATAGAGCAAAGTAAATGGTTAGTTCTTCAGGGTTGGATCGCTTTGCAGCGAGACTTGACTGAGTGGCTGTTTACTGAGCTATAAATTTTGATAAATATTACATCAGCTGTGAAGTGCAGGCACTTGCACTGAACTGCTGACAATGCTGCAATATCTGCCCCGGTACTGCTGTTACCAGCTTCTAAAGGTCCTCAGTGAACATGGAAGCAGTCCAGTGTGCCCTGCATGCTGAACTGCAGTTCACCAGTTCATCATGCGTCACAGAAGACAAACCAACAGAAATTGTACCATCCTCTGGCCATATCACCAAATGCTGGCAGACATTTCAAGTGGCAGACCGAGTTTCTTTTAAGAGAAAGATTTCCATTGTCTCTCGTGTTTTGTTATTGGACCTCTGCACCAGTTCAGGTGGTGATAGAGGTGCACAATCCTTTATCCGAAATTCCAAAATCTTTTTCGTGGAGTGAGAGTGTCATTTTGGTGTGTGAACAGGTGACCCAACTCCACACCCACTTGAAGCACATCACTCATCTGTGACGTGGCAGTGTGGCCCAACACTGACAGGGATCAACTGCGTCTCAGCACTCGTACTACTCACACGTGCATCTGCTGTTAGCTAATAGTTTTTTAATTTCACTGTGAAGATGTCACGTATTCCGAAATTTGAAAAGTTCCGAATTCCAAAAAGGCCCCAAGGACCCTGTAGTGGGAGCGAGGCAAGATATGAACAAACATTCAGAAACAGACGGTGCAGCCATTCACCCTCTTGACTGTAACTTAAAATCTGCATTCTCGCCTCTCCCTTGCAACCCGCCATCCTGTTGCTAATTGAAGTACGTCTACCACTGCCTTCAATATATTCGCCACCTCTTCAGGAAAGCAGCTCCAAAGACTCAAGACCTTCAAAAACATTGCCCATTTAAACAGAAACAAGGCAATATCTGATTTTTAAATAGTGACTCCTCCCTCCAGATCTTCCCAGAAGAGGAAGCATCCATCTACATTGTCAAGAACTCATGATTTTGTAGAATTATAGCATAGAATCCCACAACTGCAGAGGCAGGTCATTCGGCCCATTGAGACCACACTGACCCTCCGAATAGCATCTCATCCCACCCAGACCCAGACCCACTCCACTCCCCTACCCTTTCCCTTTAACTCTCCATTCCCATGGTTAATCCACCTAGCCTATGCACCCCTAGACACGATGGGCAATTTAGCATGGCCAGTTCACTTCACCTGCACATTTTTGGACTGTGGGAGGAAGCCAGAGTACATGGAGGAAACCCACATAGACAGGGAGAACATGTAAACTCCACACAGATACTCACCCAAGGCTGCAAGTTTTGGATACTTCCATCAAGTCACTTCCAATTTTTCCCTAATAAGACAATTCCAGGTATTGGTTTGGTAAACCCGCTCTGAACTGTACATTCACGTTTACATTATTCCTTAATTAAAGGGACTGAAGCTGCACATAGTATTCAGGTTGTGGTCTCAGCAGTGCCCTGTTTCACAAGGAATATCATTCCCACTTCTGCATTCAATTCTCCTGGTTTTCCTAATTACTTACTGTACCTGCACACTACTCTTTTGTAATTTGTATATGAGAACATCCAGATTCCTTTGCATCTTAGGGCTCTGATCTCTCACCATTTAATATGTTTTTTTATTCTTTTTGCCAATTGGACTGTCACATTTTCCCACATTACACTCCATTTGCCACATCCTTGCCCACTCATCTAACACATGTAAAACATTTTAGAGACTTATGCACTCTCCACAACTTACTTTCCAATCTATGTCTCATCAGCATTGGACAAACACCTTCTGCCCCTCATTCTAAATCATTGATACAAATTGTGAGTGCTTGAGATCCAAGAACACATCCCTGTGACACACATTATATCGTTCCCTTTTGTGCTAGCCAGGCTACATTCCATGATAATATCCTCCCCACTAACACTTTTTTTTTAGAACCACAATAACCACTGAACATAGAACAGTACAGCACAGGAACAGACCTCCTGGCCCATCAGGTCTGTGACAACCATGATGGCATTCCAAACTAATCTCAGCTGCCTGCAAATGGTCCATATCCATCTATTCCTTGCCAGTTCATGCTGACCAGATATCTTTAGATTCTCTACAATGCGGAAACAGGCCCTTCGGCCCAACCAGGCCACACAGACCAATTCCGTCTGACTAATGCACCTAACACTACGGGCAATTTACCATGGCCAATTCACCTGCACACCTTTGGACTGTGGGAGCACCCGGAGGAAACACACGCAGACACGGGGAGAATGTGCAAACGCCACACAGACAGTCGCCCGAGGCTGGAATCGAACCTGGGACCTTGGTGCTGTGAGGCAGCAGTGCTAACTACTGAACCTTCCCTTAAATTAACCTAGTCCCATTCGTCAGCATTTGGCCCATACCCTCTAAACCCTTGGTACTCATATACCCATCCAGATGCCTTTTAAGTGTTGTAATTGTACCAGCCTCCACCACTTCCTCTGAAAGCTCATTCCATACTGTACCACCCTCTGTGTGGAAAAAGTTCCCTCCCATGTCCCTTTTACATTTTCCCTTCTCACCCTAACCTATGCCCTCCAGATCTGGACTCCCTCACCCCAGGGAAAAGATCTTGTCTATTTACCTTATCCATGCCCCTCATGGCTTTATAAATCTACACAAGGTCACCCCTACGATACTCCAGGGAAAATCGCCCCAGCCAATTCAGCCTCTCCTTATTGCTCAAAACCTCCAATCCTGGCAACATCCTTGCAAATCTTTATTGAACCCTTTCAAATGTCACAACTTTTGGACGTGCTGGCGTTGAACTGGGGTGGACAATGTTTACAAGTCACCCAACACCAGGTTATTGTCCAACAGGTTTATTTGGAAGCACTCTCCTTCGAAGGGGCAGTATCTCGAAAGCTAGTGCTTCCAAATAAACCTGTTGGACTATAACCTGGTGTTGTGTGATTTTTAACCCAAGTTTCACAACATCCTTCCGATAAGAGGGAGACCAGAATTGTACACAGTACTCCAAGTGGCCTAACTGATGTCCTGTACAGCACAGGAGACCAAATAGCTACTTCAGGGGATCTCTGGGGGGGCAACTGAACAAGCACCATTTACCCAGCTTCCTCCTTTCGAGAGTAAATCCAATTCCTTCTGAATTCCTCAATTCAACTCATCCCTAACAGGTTCAAAACCATTTGCTGCATGACAAAGTTTGCACACGTCCACGGCATCATTTGCCAATGACCATAAAGTCAGTGCCCCCTGATCTTCCATTCTTCTACTAACTGGAATAGTTTCTCCCTTTCTACTCTGTCCAGACCACTAATGATTTCGAAGGCCTCTGTCAAACCTCTTCTTAACTATTTATTCTTGAAGAAGAACAGTCCTAACTCCTCCAATCAATGTGTGACTGAAGTTCTTCACGTCTGAAATAGTTCTTGTGAATCCCTTCGGCACCCTCCCTAAAGCCCAGCCAAGAACTGGATGCAGTACTGCAAACAAAATGAAACTGTTGTTTTATATCAGTTGAGCATAAATTCCTTGCTTTTGGACTGCAGTCAGTAGCAATTGTCAGAACACTTTCAACGGTTTATGCATATATAAGGTGCATCCCCCATTAGAACCTTTACATTGCATCTTGTTTCTTGCAAAATGAATGGCTTTGCAATTCCATGTATTGAATTTAATCTGCCGTTTTTCTTCTTATACAATCAAGCTATCTCCATCCTTCCAAATTTAGACCAGAAGTAGACCATTCAGCCCATTGAGTCTGCTCTGCCATTCAGTGAGATCATGGCTGACGTGACAACCCTCAAACTCCACTTTCTTGCCTTATTCCCTTTACTGGGAGTGGTGAAAGTGTGAGAGTTCGATGACTATCGCTGCTCACTAACATTCAATAGGTAAGGTTATCAGGACTGAACAATTCTGCTATGTATTTTATTTAAAGGAGGTGGCGAACCCGACTTTGAAACTGAATTAACATCGTATTAGGAGATTCCCAAAATTCATGTGACTAATCTTGCTCATTCACAACAGCCAAAATAGCTGCCCGAGCAATGTGTCCCCCTCAGCATCATTCACAAAGAAAAATAGTTAAAATTTAATTAATTATTGGACATGGAAATGAGACAACTCAAAGTTTCTGAAGAGGAGGAAGGCAGGCTGTAAGGACAACCAAAACAAAAACTGTTGGAAAAACTCAGCAGATCTGGAAGCATCTGTGGAGGGAAAGCAGAGTTAACTTTTCGGGTCCAGTGATCACTATTCAGAAATTCTGGCTAACTGACAGAAGGCAGGTAAAGGGGCCATTTTCCAGGGTGAAGCAAACTGATTATGGATTGTTGTGCTGAACCAGGCTTCATGGAGAACAACCCTGCAGTGCTGTAAAAGCAAAATACAGGGACCCCCTTCCCAGAACCTGTCCTGCTCAGACCAGATGTGGGAGAAACCTCAAATCATTGCATTGCAAAAGCCATTGCAGCTTGAAATTTTAAAAAATCTTCTCCCTGGCGGGAGAAATCTTCAAGTAAGTCAGGCCCGCAACCATAACAGATCGAACGTCTGTCTTTAAATGTAGCTCTGATCTGTACTTACTCTGAAGCTTGGTAAGTGTACTTTGAGTTAATAAATTATCACTTTTCCCTTAGCAACTGCATTCGGTAGCTATGCAGTAAACTAACCTTTGATCTTGTGTAAGACAAAAGCTTTGTTGTTGACAATTTTAAAACTGGACTCCTCAAAAGAACTAAAACGGGAGCTAAACAGGGCCAGAGTACCAGCCGTTTGAAAAAAAAAAGCAAGGTGGTGGTGGGAAAGGGATTCCAAACTCTCGAATAAATTGTGATTCGGTCTGCGCTGGGGTCAGTGGGTTTGGGATGGGGGGAGGCGGGAGTGATGGCGATGGGGACAACTGAGCGGGAAACATACTTGGATCAAGTCCATCATCGGGCAGCTCTTCGTCCGAGCACTCGTCCTTACACGGGATCACCTTCCAGCCAGGCCGGGCTCCCCTGCCGCCCGGCCCCTGCTCCTCCAGCTCGCACTCCACAATCCGCAGGGAGGCGACGGAGTGGGACGGGTGGCCCTCGCTGCTCTCTCCTCCTGCCTCCTCAGAGTCCGAGCCATGCGCTGACTCCAGTTCCGGGTTTGGCCCACTGCCTCCCTCCTCCTCCTCCTGGTTATCGGGTGTGGTGGTGGTCGCGGCCAACGTGGGGGATCCTCCAGCCTCGGCGTTTCGCCGCCGGTGCCGTCGTTGCTGCCCTCTCCTTCTCAAGTGGTGTCCCGCCGCTCGCCAGCGGTAGGTATGGCCAGCCTGGCAGGCCCAGACGGCCACGGCAGGGGTGGTGCCGCCGGCCGGCAGGTACCTCAGGCCGGGTGGGTGGGGACAGCCCCGGCAGTGGCTGTGCGCCCAGCCCACCAGCTCCCCCAGGGCCTCGCCGCAGGTATGCAGGTCCAGCCGGCACGCGGGGCCCTCGCCGTTTTCTGCGGAGGAGAACAAGAACTCGAGGTCACCGTGCCGGCACTCTTGGAGGGTGGGGTGGTGGGGGCAGAGCACAACCCCACACATACCGTCCCTCTCTCTCTACCCCCTCCCTCCCAACCACACCACCACCACCAGGCAATGCCTGCTTCCTGAAGTGGGCAGCATCCTGCATTACACCATCAATCCTGGTAAGGCTGCTCTCTCCGGTCACAGATGAAACTCAACGTCCAGAGCCTCGACCAACGGGCTCCACGAGAACCCAGGCAAAACCCAACAAAGGGACCTACCAACGTCCCTCCCTCCCCCGTCCTGCCGTGTAAAGAATACACCCAGTCCTCAAACCATTTGACGTGCTCTTTCTGTTCATATGCAAATCTCAGGGATTCTCTCAGCAAATCTCACTAACTTTATTTGGGACACATCTTAAGACCACAAGCTTTAACTGGACTTACTGCTTGGGCCCCGATCTGGGTGGGTCTGTCAGTTTTCATTTTGCCTGATTATAATGCTCCTGTCAGGCCTCACAACAGGACCGGAGCCCCCTGGGGTGGGGCCTCACGACAGAACAGGAGCCCCAGACATTACGGCAGCTCTGAGTTGCCCTTTACGACATGGCGGGAGCCCTTAGTGGGGCTTCACGACATTCCCGGAGCTCTCAGTGGGGATTTATGACAAGACTGGAAATGAGGTGCTTTCGACATTACGGGACCTCTCAGTGGTTCTGCAGCAATTGCCGCTCCAGCAACACACACACACACACACCTTCCCTACCCAATGGCTGGATCCTTTGGCAGCCAAGCACCCGTTCACCACCCGGAAAACTGACCTGACCCAAGGGCTCCTGCTGTGCACATTATACCCACACTCGCTGTGGGCCCCTGTTGTTGCTATCCCACCCCGAATACTCCACACATTCTCCCTCCTGCCCCACTTTGTTTCCACGCTATTCTGCTGTGTACCCCACGTCAGGTGGGTTTCCTGACCCAGGACTCTTCCCCTGTGACTGTTGCTCCAGCTACACACACTTCAGTTCCTGGAAACAATGCTTTACCATGAGAGCTCCAGCGCCCGAACTGATTCACCTGGCAGTGATGAGCAGATTTTCCCAGCTCTGGGAAACTTGCTTCAAGTTGGTTACTCAATTTTCCCAGCTCTGCCCAGCTATGGACTACAATTAAGGGTAGAAGGAACGCCAGGCTGACCCAGGGCACACGAGTCCAGTATTCAGGCCACTGACCCTTTCCAGTGGTGGGAAGACTCCGGGATTGCCCTCAAGCTCCAGGATTGATGGTATTGCACCAAGTCACACATGGCATCTCGCGTTGGTAGCGAGCAGATACCCAGAGACCCACTCCCTCTGTCCCTCCCGAGGAACGAAAGTGAATCGGGGAGCTCTGCCAGACTCATGTCACAGAACTGCCACGCTCCTTGATTCTGGAACCTGGCTCAGGCTTGAGAGTGCAGAGAATGGACACAGAAGCAATATTGCTTATGTTTCCTGTGTGGGGACAGAGATGGAAGACGTGGGGAACTAGCAGAAGGCTGGTAAAAGGAATTACGACACATGATAGAGAATGGGGGGGCAGTGCTGTGTTACAAAATACCAAGCACCAATTTAAACAAAAAAAAAAGGGCTGGGCACAAAGAATCACCCTCCCATTTCCAAACGTCCCAGCGAAACTTTAAATAAAGCAAGGTGAATAAAATGCTCAGGTATTTATACAAAGCAAAATTGAGACTGAACCGGGTTCCATTCTCCAGCACTACCATCCATCACCTCTAAAGGACAACTGAAGCTGTATTGAAGTGTGCGCAGGTCGGGTGCAGACACCAGATTCCTGATCTGGGTCCACGGTGAGGAGCCCTGAGCCTCCCGTCCCCACCCCGCACCCCCACCCAACCAACATCCTGAGCTCGAGAGCCCACGCACACTTGAGCCAGATTCAAGCTGTCCTTGAACGAGCACAATGACCAACGACTGCAAAACACAAGACTGAACACAACACCAACCAGTGCCCGCAGGATGGCACTCTCTAGCAGAGTGGGTGTGCCAGCCGGCGGTGACAATGTCAACAGCAGGATGAGGTGAACGAGCGATGGATGGGGGTTGGAAGACGAGCTCTCAGGGCCTCAACACCAGAGCCAACTGATAGCAGCCATAAAGGACAAAATATTCCCCACCACTGACATCCTCCACCACACCACCTCCCCCCCCCCCAACCAAAAACACTGGCAGCAAGAGGCTGGGCCACACAGGTCTTATGGAAATTGCCTGACACTACCCTCCCCGCAGAAACTCACTCTCCACTATGCCTGTCAGTCACCTCCACATCTGCAAATCTCATCAACCCATCACTATGTTCCCAAAGGTCAACTGCATTTAGGCCCTAAGGAATTGGAGTTGAACATGCAGAAGAAATTGAGAGCTGAGAGGTGAAAATGGTTTAAGAGCAGCACTGGCTTTCAGGTGTATCGGCTGCTCAGTGCTTGGGCTGATGCCACGAAAGACATATCAATTAAGCCCCGAATGCTGCCCCTCTATTCTGGCCGTGTATTTTTCTCTTGAATATTCATCCAAGTCCCTCTAGAAAAGGGACTCCAGTCTGCTTCATGTAGCCTTTAAAGTGCGCAATTCAACTCACTAGTTGGATTGTTAACTTAAATAGCCATCTCCCTGTCACTTATTATTCTCGTCAATGGCCTTCCATCTGCATCCCCTCTCCTGATGGTGGAAATAGCTTCTCCCTATTGACTCATTGAGAGCCCCCCAACATTGACAATGTCCAGAATCCAAGGCGAAGAACTCAGCTTCTCCAGTCTCTCCCAATAATTGAAACACACCCCTTCACCCCAATTCTGGTTCCGTTCTTCGAATTCTTTTGCCAGGGTTTTGATGTTGCGTCTCTCAAGTCCCAGGTCAAGAAGGATGATGTGAGAGCTATCCAATGACTTATATTGGCTTAGGGCAGCTTCCTTCTCCTTGCGCTCCACGTCCAAGACTCTGCTCATCTTACCCGCACAGCTTCTTCAACTCTACGTCCTTTGATGGGAATTGGGTTCCAATTGGCGACGCTGCTAGTTCTTAAATGCTCGAGAAGACGAACGCGAGCCACCATCGGGAACGCAATGACCCGCCAGGTCATTTCTGAGGCCAGGCAACAGTCAACCATGGGTCTGGAGTCTCATGCAGGCAAGATCAGGGAAGGAAAGATGTCTCAGCGTTAGCTACCCAAAATTTTTTTTTTAAAATGATAAGGGCTTTCTTACCACGAGCTGCCACAGCGGTGACCCTGGGGCCTGTGGACTGTCCAATTCAGCAGCTTTGCCATGGCACTACCATGTCTCTGCTCAGCCTGCCTTTTACCTTTAATGATTAGTATATGAGAGCCCTCCGAGTTCTCTGTCCCTCTCTCCCCCACCACTGTCTTTTACTTTTTACTGTTTAGGTTAAGTTGCCTTATCTTCTTGCACATTCCAAATCACATTGCGCGCACTCACACTGGCAGTGCTGGCCGACGCGGTCTCGGAGCTCAAATGATGGAACAATTCCACACAAATCTTACAGATCGGTGCAACTTACTGGAGCACCTTCCAACACATCCCTCTCTCTACAGCAGTTTGGGGGCTTTATGTAGCTCTGCCAGGTTCAGCACGACAAGCCAAATTAAATGCCCAATTGGACCTGCTCCTCTAACACGACATTAAGATGACAAGGGGTTGCAGCCTGGGAGCTCTGCAAACAATGTATAAACTGACACCAACATCCCGTGATTGCAGGAGCTGGCGGGTAAGGGGTAATGAATGGAACATGAAATCCGCTTACCTCTGTGAGCAGTACCAAATCGCTGCAGATCTCTGTAACAAGAACAAAGAACAAAGGAGTGACAGCTGGTGGGGCAACCATCGGGCATCATTCACAACAAAAGGAGAAAAAGAAACATGGCAGGATGTTGGAAACCCGAAATGAACAACAACAAAATGCTGGAA
Organism: Chiloscyllium plagiosum; assembly: GCF_037043375.1. NCBI lineage: Eukaryota > Metazoa > Chordata > Chondrichthyes > Orectolobiformes > Hemiscylliidae > Chiloscyllium > Chiloscyllium plagiosum. The sequence continues at coordinate 18,691,328 of NW_028270178.1, read as the reverse complement.
ATAATCAGATCAGGCAGGGCATCTGTGGCAGGATTACAGAGGAGAAGAGAAAGTAACATGGAAACAGACAGAGAGAGAGAGAGAGAGAGAGAGAGAGAGAAAGAGAGGAGAGAGAGAGAAAAAGGGGAGGGAGAGGGAGAGAGGAGGGAGAGGGAGAGAGAAAGGAGAGGGAGAGGGAGAGGAGAGAAAGAGAAAGCAGAGAGAGAAAGAAAGAACGAAAAGAAAGAAAAAAGTTGGGGGGGAGAAGAGAGAAAGAGAAAGAGAGAGATAGAGAGATGGACAAAGAGAGAAAGGGAGAAAGAAAGAGAAACAGAGTTCACGTTTCCAGTCAATAGCCTAACAAGTTCTGATGAAAGGTTACTAACCTGAAACGTTAACTTGGTTTCTCTCTCCATTGAAGCTGCCAGACCTGCTGACTATTTCCAGCATTTTCTGTGACAATAAATAACTTGCATTTACATAGCGCCCTTTGACATTTTAAAAAAAACGCCTCAAGGCGCTTCACAATGCAAAGTTTTGCTAAAAACATTTCGATATTGAGCCATAGCAGCAAAAATGAATTCAGACAAAAGAAAAGCTTCAAAGCAATAAGTGTTAAGACACACAACGAGAAGATAAAGGGATTCTGTTTATTGTTTTACCACCCGTCATCATTCGACACCTCCACAATCTGTCTGTCTTGCTTTTTCCATCCCACAGCTCTGCATTTATTCTCTCTTGGATATATCTAACTGCACTTGAGACTTGATATTGAATTTACTGCCACTATTTATCCACAAAGCCCATTTCAAATCACAACAACTTAAGTGACAAAGACAACTCTCCTCCTATAATTCTGTTACTGAGCTTCAATCACTGATGGAACAAGTCACTTTCTATCTGCTTTTTTTCAAAATACATGCTCCATCATTTTGAGCACGTTGAAGAGATTTCACAAATTTCTGTATTCTCTCAGGGAATTTTAAAAGTTGGGAGCACAAGTGGCAGTAGTAGAAACTAACTCTACAAGTCCTAAAATAAATGCTGCCTTCTAATAAGATTACCACTGGACTGCAAATTTGGATCCACCTGATCCCTTTACCATCTTAAGTTTAAAAATCTATAAACTGGGAAGCTCTTTCCACCACCTCTGCATCAGGAGACTAATGCTCAAGTCCCTCCTGCTCCAGAGGTGTTTTATAACATCTCTCATGAAGCTGATGGGAAATATATGTTTAAAAACCTCGATAAATGCCAGAGAAGTGAGCACTAAAAGTTTTCTGTGGTGAAGAATTCCAATGATTCACCAACTTTTAAGTGATGCAGTTCCTACTAATCTTTGAGACAATGAGAACTGCAGATGTTGGAGAGTCAGAGCGGATTAACAGTGGAGCTGGAAAAAGCACAACAGGTCAAGCAGCATCAGAGGAGAAGGCGAATTGATGTTTCAGGTCAGAACCTTCTCCTCTAATGCTGCTTCACTTGCTGTGCTTTTCCCAGCTCCACTCGACTCATCTTTGCCCTATCAGGCACATCCCGTTTCCCATATTTCTCACTGCAGTCCAAGGAACACGCCTCTCGGCATCTATGTTGTGAAAACTCTCTCTGCTTCACTGGGATCAACCAGTGCATTGTCACCTCTCAGAGCTGCAACATCTCACCGCTCGCACTACTGAAGTGAAGCCCTCTGCACGCTTTGAGGCAGAACCGATGACTTGCAAGGGTTTAGTGTCATCCTTGGTTTGCTGTGAGGTATGGACGATCCTACTGGATGACCCCCCACCATACTTGGCTTGCTGCCCTTCAATACACATGCAGAGAAATCACTGCTCCCGGAGCCATCTTAGAGTCCTATCTTTCAACTTGTATGGCTGCTTGCCATTTTGCCAGGCAGAGTATCACTTCATGGTTCTCAAAATTAAAATTTCATCAGACTGCTCCATCTTTGCTCTCTCCTGGACATCCCTCCCACCCGTTTGATGCATTCGGAAGCTTTAAGATATTTGCAAACTCATATTCTGTCTTGCACACCCACAACCAGGTTGTTGGTGTACAGCAAACTTTGTTTTAACTGGCACCTTAACAACCAGCATTCTTGATAAACTGCCAACTTGATAAACAGGCAAAAGTTATACACCTCAAATACCACAATCTACCACGATGCCCAAGTATTTGTGTTGTAAGTAAATTACGACAGTGATGTGTGTATCCCCGCTCTGACTCTCCAACATCTGCAGTTCTCATTGTCTCAAAGATTAGTAGGAACTGCATCACTTAAAAGTTGGTGAATACTGTGTGTTTTTACATGTATTTTATGTGTTATGTTGGTGTTTTCACACAACATTTTTTTTGAGGGATGTTGGCATTTTGAAGGTTTATTGCGGTTATGCGTACCTCTTGATTATCCAGAGAATTTAATCAACAAGCATGCATGGTTCCTCAAGTGCTGGTTAACCAAAGGTCTGCCAAACCTCTGAGAAACTGCTGGGAGATACCACTTCACTTCCGTCTGAAAAGCAACCAGCCACCACTAAAACAAAACAAAGAACTGTGGATGTTGGGCACTTCATCAGATCGGTCGATGGACCCAAATGTGTAACTCTGCTTTACCACAGAGCTGCCAGATCTGCTGAGTTTCCTCCACAATTTCAGTTTTTTAGTTTCAACCATTCATTTTTTGTCCATTTGAATCCATGGATTCCCAGCTCCTCGAATTATGTGAGCTTATAATTTGCCAACAAATTGGAGAAGTGGCACTTTTTAAATGACACAGACGTCACTTCAGTCACCCTACCCTTATCAACGTTTTATTTTAGTGCGCTTCTCTGTCCAAAGAGACCCTTCACCACATGCTCTGGCTCTGCAAACAGGACCAATCCCTGGTTTTGTGCATGGATCACAATAACATAACTTGGCCAAATGGCGGGCTCCGGATTCAACCACAAATTGCATTTAGACATCACCTTTATTCGACTGCAACATCACAGGAATGTTCACCATCAAAAATTAAAGATTGGCCTGTTTGAGGATGAGGAGAAAAACTACTTAAGGAGGTGGCCGTACAAACAGTGGATACAATGATAATTACCTTTCAAGATTGCACAGACTGATACAGTTCCTGAGGATTGGAGGATTTCGAATGCAGCCCCACAATTTATGAAGAAAGTAAACAGGGAATTATAGACTGGTTAGCCTGACATCAGCACTACAGTAAATGTTTTTGAGCAGCAGCTAAAACATATCTCCAAAGTGATTCAGGCTATGGGAAGAAAGCGGAAATGGTGCATGGAATTAATGATCAGCATTGAACGGCAGAATAGGTCTGAAGGGACAAATGACCTACTCCAGCTTCTATTTTCTGTTCCTGTAGGAGGGTGGGTTATTACGGAATATATTAGCATGAGTTTAGGACCCGAGCAGTTCAATGTTCAATCAAGGATGATGGATTATCAAAATCAGGGACAAACATGAGGTTAGAACCATGGGGCTCAGCATGTGAGAGGCAAGTGGACTGCACTAGTCAGAGTGCAGCTCACCACCACCTTAAGGGCAATTGGGGATGGTCAATAAATGCTGGCCCAGACAGTGACACCCACATTCCGTAAAACAATTTAAAAAGAATCCAGGGACATATTTGAAAACAAAGATAAGAACTTTTAAAGTAAAGGTGCGGCTGGACTCAGAACCAATGTAGTTAAGTGACCACAGGGTGGCTGGGTTGTGTTGCCAGGTAGGATAAAGGCAGTGGATTTTGCCAAACTCAAGTACACAGCCCTAAACTTACCGATCCGTTTTCTCTCCATCAGCCAAAATATTAAGCTCCCAGACCAGACAAACAAGTGCTCCCTTTGACCTCCTTTGTACAATGGTTATTTAAGGAACACTAGCACTTTTGTTATACCATGCAAGATCCCATTACTATCTGGAGTCAGAACCTTTGGTTCTCCTTTAAAGGAACAGTGCTCGTATTGTCAGTCGACTGGATGGAGATTGCTGCTTCCTGACACTGTTTTTTGGTTTCCTTTAACAAACTGTCTATTGTTTATTCCAAGTCCTGCCGCTCACTATTGCATTTAAAGACACAGTCATCTTCTTCAGTGGTTCAGCCCCAGCTCCTTAGTTTGGGAGCTTTCCTGGAAACATACTGCAAAAGGGACCACTCAGTCCATTGGGCATGTGCTAGCTTCTTGAAAGAGCTATCCAACAACACCTGCTCCCCTTCTGGTTGCATCTAATTCAGTTAACAGGATACTAAATACCTTCAAGTTAAAGGAAAGTAAAACAGATTTCCTGAAAGCACAGTGGTCATGTCCCTATCTATAAGTTAAAAACAATGACTGCAGATGCTGGAAACCAGATTCTGGATCAATGGTGCTGGAAGAGCACAGCAGTTCAGGCAGCATCCGAGGAGCTTCAGCACAATCGACGTTTCGGGCAAAAGCCCTTCATCAGGAATAAAGGCAGAGAGCCTGTAGCGTGGAGAGATAAGCTAGGGGAGGGTGGGGGTGGGGAGAGAGTAGCATAGAGTACAATGGGTGAGTGGGGGAGGAGATGAAGGTGATAGGTCAGGGAGGAGAGGGTGGAGTGGATAGGTGGAAAAGGAGCTAGGCAGGTTGGACAAGTCATGGGGACAGTGCTGAGCTGGAAGTTTGAAACTAGGATGAGGTGGGGGAAGGGGAAATGAGGAAGCTGTTGAAGTCCACATTGATGCCCTGGAGTTGAAGTGTTCCGAGGTGGAAGATGAGGCGTTCTTCCTCCAGGCATCTGGTGGTGAAGGAGGCCCAGGACCACCATGTCCTCGGCAAAGTGGGAGGGGGAGTTGAAATGTTGGGCCACGGGGCGGTTTGGTTGATTGGTGCGGGTGTCTCGGAGATGTTCCCTAAAGCGCTCTGCTAGGAGGCGCCCAGTCTCCCCAATGTAGAGGAGACCCCAAGCCTCATCTTCCGCCTCGGAACACTTCAACCCCAGGGCATCAATGTGGACTTCAACAGCTTCCTCATTTCCCCTTTCCCCACCTCATCCTAGTTTCAAACTTCCAGTTCCCTTGACTTGTCCGGACTTGTCCAACCTGCCTACCTCCTTTTCCACCTATCCACTCCACCCTCTCCTCCCTGACCTATCCACCTTCATCTCCTCCCCCACTGTACTCTATGCTACTCTCTTTCCACCTCCACCTAGCTTATCTCTCCACACTTCAGGCTCTCTGCCTTTATTCCTGATGAAGGGCTTTTGCCCGAAACGTTGATTGCGCTGAAGCTCCTCGGATGCTGCCTGAACTGCTGTGCTCTTCCAGCACCATTGATCCAGATGTCCCTATCTATGTCTGAGCTTTTGTCCCACAAACTACAGAGTTGTGCCACAACGCAGCCTTTCCTTATGAATATAACGAGTGAACCAAATCAGATGAAGATGAACACTTTTGACTGAAGCTGCTTGTCTTTTCGCCTTATTTTTACTGCAGTGCTAGACTCCAACGTTTATTTGTAAAGCCTGCTTTTTCATTGAGGTATTTTAAAAAATTATTCATCACTATTCAAGACTGGATGTACAAGGAATGTAGAGTTTTGATCTGATCCATTCTTAGGAAAATCACTTAGCTGCCTATCTTGCCACACATCGTAAAGAACATGTGGCAGTTTTGTCTTATATCTTGACCAGGACTATGCCTCATGTTTACAGGTGCCTGGTACAGTTGCTGACATGCTCTCCTGCACTTTTTGTTGAAGCAGGGTTGACCCATGAGCTTGGTGATACTGCTCAAGTGGATTACATACTAAGCCATGAGGTGACAGACTGTGGTTAAATAAAATTCTACTGACCACCCATAGTACCTCATGACGCAGCACCTCAAATTGTTAGCATGAAACATATATACATTTAAGAGTTTGGAACCAGTGGCATGTGCCTTTTGCCCAAATGTGAAGGGGTTTCAAAATTAGCTCATCATGCTTTCTGCTGCCGTACTTTTTTTTGTCAAATTCAAAAATTGAGACACCCTGGAGTGCAACAAGGTTTTGGCTTTGTTGGGAGTTTTCACAATCGAACAAAATAAAATGAAGTGCTTTAGGTTTTCAGTAAAAGGATCAGTTTTGTTTGGCTCAGGTTAAACTCTCAGCTCCCAAAGCCTTTTGGTTTCAATTTCCAGACATTTTGGTGGGCATTAGATGTGTAAAACAGTTTCGTCTGAAGAAACAATGGTTCAGAAATGTTGAGAAATAGGCTGTCTCAGTGTAAGGAGTTCAATTTGAAAAATCTAAACAAGATGTGTTTAGTTCTTGATGTTTGATTCCCTCTCCCTGTTACTGATGCAGTCTAGCAGCTAAGTCCTTTGGGACTCCTTCGATTTGGTCAACAGCGTTGCTGAACCACTTTTAGTGACTGAGATTCTTTCCCTTGGTGTTCATTCTGTGGCCTTGCCTCCCCACCCAACCTACCCACAGCGCTTCCTTGAAGTGAGGATGAACACAGAGAAGCACCATTTTTAGCATGAGAATTCATTGGCCCCAGAGTCAATGTGGATGATTCCCAGGGCAGGCAGAGCATTCACCGCTGTGCCACCACCACTGGACTGATCATGCCCAGGGACGGTGATGGTGTTGCTTGGGACTTGGTAAGATATGACTCTGTGGGAATGACTGTGTCGGGCACTTGCTTGACCGATCTGTGGGTCTGCTACTACAATTTTGGTGAAAGTCCCCACATGTCAGCAAGGATGACCTTGCAGAGGCAACAGGACAACACGCACCACAGTAGTTTTGTTTGGCAGACTTTGTTGATGCTGGGCAGTCCATCTGGTTTCACTCCTTTAATCACCCTTGCAGCACTTAGACACAATTGACTGGCTTGTTCGACCATTTCAAAGTCAATTAAATTGCTATAAATCAGGAATCATATGTTGGCTAGATCAGATAAAGACATCATGGAAATATATATGGCAATGCACACGACTCTTCGGTGGCCTCATAGTTCAAGGATAATTGGGGATGGGCAACACAGCAGCAATACCCATATCCCAAAGAAAGAATAATAAAAAAGAACACTGGAAAGTACTCCACTACTGCGATAACAGAATAACACAAAAAATGTACAATACATGAAAAAATCAACAAGGTTCCTTATACTGCTTCAGCACAACTTGCTAACATGGCATATTTCTTTATCATTCCCATGGTGAACAAACAGATAGTTAGTGTCTCTAGGCATAGCATCATTTATTGCCCATTCCACATTGCTCCAAACAAGGAGGGGGTGAGCTGCAGCCACCTCGAACAGGAATCAACCCACAATGCAGGGAAGGAGGGAGCTCCAGGTCTTTGATCCAGCACAATTCAAATAGCAGTCTTAAAAGGAATAAAGGGCTTTAAAATGTGAGTGCAAGAGCTCCAGGTCAATGGGTAATGAGATTTTATCTCTCCACCCTTCAGGGTCTCTGCCTGTATTCCCGATGAAGGGCTTTTGCCCGAAACGTCGATTTTACTACTCCTCGGATGCTGCCTGAACTGCTCTGCTTTTCCAGCACCACTCTCATCTAGACAATGGGAAATGAAGATGATCAGGAACGCAATAGAGGCCAGAAGTCAAGGCATGGCACAAACAGTTCGCAGGACTGGAGAGGATTACAAACAGGGGTTTGAATATAAGGAAGAGTATTTTATTAACAAAATTGCATCCAATAAATATCGCTGAACGAAGGAACGGGAATTAGGGAACAGGAGGCAAAGATTTGATTAGGCTCAAGATTGGCCTGAAAAACTATCAAGGGTGAACTGACAAGTGGCAAATAATATTGTGTTACCCAGGTACCGAGCAATGACCATCTCCATCAAATCACTGACCCCTTACATTAAATGGCACTTTTAAAAAAAATAATTCACCAGATGAGAGAATCAATGGGTTCGGCAGTGTTTATTATCCATTCCTTAATGCCCAGTGGGTTACGAGTCACCCAAATCGCTGTGGGTCTGGAGTATATATAGGCCAGACCAGGTGAGGATGACAGCTTTCTTCCCTAAAGGATGTTAGTGAACCAGATGATTTTCTTTTCCCAACAAATGACTTTCTTTTCCCAACAAATGACACTTGTTTCATGGTCATCACTGGTCTCTTAAAGACAGATTGTTATTGAATTCAAACTTCACCACCTGCCATGGGGTGAGATTTGAACCCTGGTCGCCAGATCAATACCCGTGTCTCGAGGTTAACAGTCTAATAATAATTATTACAAGACCATTGCCTCACTATCATTTAATCACTCACTAACCACATCACAGGGGTTGACCAGAAACAAAACTAAATTCACTATATAACTACAAGAGCAAGTCACAGGCTAGAAATCTTGCAGAAAGAACCTTATCTCTGCCCCCATCTACAAGGCGCAAGAACAGCAATATGGTGGAATATGCCCCAATTTCCTGTATGAGTGCAGCTCCAACAACACAAGAAGCTTGACACCATCCAGGACAAAGCAGCTCACTTGAATGACACAGACAATCACTCCCTCCACCAGTGACACTCAATAGCAGCAATGGGTGCCATCTCCAAGTTGCATGGCAGGAATTGAGAGGTTTCTGAAACAACCTCCAAACCCACAATCACCACCACCACCATCTAGGAGGACATTGAAATATTCCAGATTGCCCTTCCTACGGGCCCTCCACACCTACAACTGAACAGCAGCACTTAAAACAGTCATCTCACCGTGCATTCACCAGTGCAGTTAGGGATGGGTAATAAACACTGGCACAGCCAGCAAAGACATCATCCCACGAATGATAACAAAGTGGGATGAAAGGTGATAAGAACCATAAACATTTCTCAAAAACATCACGCAAAAGTGAGGGGCTCCATGCTTACGCATTCAAAAGTAAAGTGCTTTGGGACCGCCAAAGGTCAAGAAAATGCTTTAAGAGTCATACAGACCCTTTGGTCCAACTCGTCCCTGCCAATCAGGTTTCCCAGACTAAACTAGTCCAAATTGCCTGGGCCTGGCTCACATCCCTATGTGCATACCTGACAAATGTCTTCAATTTTTTAAAAACTATACCTGCATCAAACATTTGCTCTGGCAGTTCATCTCACACATGAACCATCCTCGTCCCTTCAAAAGCCCTCTTAAATCTTTCTCCTCTCACCTTAAAATTTTGACCTCTGGTCTTGAACTCCCCTACCATAGGTAAACAACCATTGCTGTTCACCTTATCTATGCACTTCATGATTTTGCAGACCTTTATAAGGTCATCCCTCAACCCTGTTGCTCCAGTAAAAAGAACTCCCAGCCTATCTCGCCTCTCCTCAGAGCTCAAACCCTCCAGTCCCTGTAATATCCTTTTGTGCACCGTGTAATCAACTACAAGGGCAAGCAGAACCTGTGCACAGTACTCCAAAAGTGGCCTAACCAACATCCTGTACAATCACAGCATGACATCCCAAGTCCTATACTTAATGGTCTGAGCAGTGAAAGCAAGCACACCAAGTGCATTCTTTACTACCCTGTCTACCTGTGAAGGAACGTTCAAGGAACTCTATGCCGAGGGGTTGAGGTGCCTTTGTTCGACAATTCTGTTCATGGCCCGAGCATCAACTGTGTAAGTCCGACCGTCATTCACCATACCAAAATGCAACATCTCGCATTTACCTTAATTAAACTTAATCTCAATTAAAATCAATGGGCCAATCCTGGACCCATTGGTCCAATTGATCAAGATCCCTTTGTAGTCTGAGATAACCTTCTTCACCAATTTTGGTGTCACCCACAAACTGGTAATTATGCCTCCTGCATTCTCATTCAAACAGTTTATATAAATGACAAACAATAGCGGACCCAGTACCAATCCCTGCAGAATACATCTGGTTACAGACCCCCAGTCCAAAAATCAACCTTCCACCGAAACCTTTTGATTCGTATCATCAAGTCAATTTTGAATACAATTGGCAAAGTCTCCCTGAATTCAGTGTGATGTAACTTTATTCACCAGTCTACCATGCGAAATGTTGCCAATGGTTTTACCTTGCTAAAGTTCAAACAGACAAGGTCTACCACTTTGCCCTCATCTATCTTACTGGTCACATTCTCAAAACATTCAATCAAGTTTGTGAGACACGATTTCTCATGCACAAAGCCATGCTCAATATCCCTAATTAGTCCTTGCCTCTCCAAATACACGTTAATCCTGTCTCTCAGAATCCCCTCCAAAAACTTACCCACCACTGACTTCAGACTCACTAGTTTACAGTTCCCAGGCTTTTGCTTTTTAACAGGAGATAAATTAGCATCACCTTGGCTACTGAAGAGCAGCCACATATTTCTGAAAGTCAAAAAGTGATTGATTCTTCGAATAGAGGAATATATTGAAAAAAAAAACTCCAATGAATGTGTGCACACAGCTACTGAAAAACAGAAATCGCGGTCATGATTACTGGCCATTACCTAAAGGATGATGGCATCACTGACAGAAATATAGAAATGTTGAAGAATGAAGGAAGAGTATGCCATTCATCCCAGCTCCTTCATTCAGTATAATCAGACGGATCCACTGTCCCAATGCTGTACTACTATTTTCACCTCACATTTTGATATTATCATGAGAGACTCCTGGAAAAGGGGTGCACAGCTGTAACATTTGATCACACAATCAGGGTACATGGTCTTCTAAGATGAGGATGCCAAACTTCAGGTTTGATATAAAGTTCCCTCTACAAGGTCTATCAAGCACAGATATTGTGTGGGGTTGACTCCAAATGAATCTAAACCTACAAACACAAATAAAAACCCACAGGTGCACGAAAAGGTCATAAAGCCACTCAAGGTCCTCCATCCTTCAATAGAGTAAGGTAGATATCTTACACATACTCCACTTTCCTGCCTAATCTTCAAATCTCTTGATTCCCCTGCAAGTCCAAAGATCCATGAGTCTCAGTCTTGAAAATACTTGACAACTGAGCAAAGATCATCTGGGGTGAAAATTTGGAGATTCAAAACTCTCAGATACAGCGTAGCAAAGTAATGCACCCTCTACATTGTCTCAACCAAACACTTGTAGGGGCAGGAAAAACATGGGGTCAGATGGAGACTTTGCTCTCTTTTGCACTACTGGGACTTACACTCCAAATTAGGCACAACAAATTGAACACAGAAATACTATCCCAAAAGCCTTCACAGAGGTGCTTTGTTTCACGAAAATGAGGGTTTGGTGCAATGGCAAAGGGCTTTAAGGAGATAAAAAGGAGTACAGTGTACTAGCTTTTTTTTATTCCAAAGGAAAGATATACTTACCGTAAAAGATTCACTTGATGTATTTGGAAAGGCAAGGACTGATGAGGGATAGTCAACATGGCTTTGTGTATGGGAAATCATATCTCACAAATTTGATTGAGTTTTTTGAAGAAGTAACAAAGAGGATTGATGAGGACAGAGCGATAGATGTGATCTATATGGACATGGTAAGGCATTCGACAAGGTTCCCCATGGGAGACTGATTAGCAAGGTTAGATCTCATGAAATACAGGGAGAATTAGTCATTTGGATACAGAACTGGCTCAAAGGTAGAAGATAGAGGGTGGTGGTGGAGGGTTGTTTTTCAGACTGGAGACCTGTGAATAGTGGAGTGCCACAAGGATCGGTGCTAGGTCCACTACTTTATATCATTTACATCAATGATTTGGATATGAGCATAAGAGGTACAGTTAGTACGTTTGCAGATGACACCAAAATTGGAGGTGTAGTGGACAGCGAAGAAGGTTACCTCAGATTACAACAGGATCTTGACCAGATGGGCCAGTGGGCTGAGAAGTGGCAGATGGAGTTTAATTCAGATAAGCGCAAGGTGATATATTTTGGGAATACAAATCTTAGCCGGACTTATACACTTAATGGTAAGGTCCCAGGGAGTGTTGCTGAACAAAGAGACCTTGGAGTGCAGGTTCATAGCTCCTTGAAAGTGGATTCGCAAGTAGATAGGATAGTGAAGGCGGCGTTTGGTATGCTTTCCTTTATTGGTCAGAGTATTGAGTACAGGAGTTGGGAGGTCATGTTGCAGCTGTACAGGACATTGGTTAGGCCACTGTTGGAATATTGCGTGCAATTCTGGTCTCCTTCCTATCGGAAAGATGTTGTGAAACTTGAAAGGGCTCAGAAAAGATTTGCAAGGATATTGCCAGGGTTGGAGGATTTGAGCTATAGGGAGAGGCTGAACAGGCTGGGGCTGTTTTCCCTGGAGCGTCGGAGGCTGAGGGGTGACCTTATAGAGGTTTACAAAATTATGAGAGGCATGGATAGGGTAAATAGATAAAGTCTTTTCCCTGGGGTCGGGGAGTCCAGAACTAGAGGGCACAGGTTTAGGGTGAGAGGGGAAAGATATAAAAGAGACCTAAGGGGCAACTGTTTCACACAGAGGATGGTACGTGCATGGAATGAGCTGCCAGAGGAAGTGGTGGAGGCTGGTACAATTCCAACATTGAAGAGGCATTTGGATGGGTATATGAATAAGAAGGGTTTGGAGAGATATGGGCTGGGTGCTGGTATTTGGGACTAGATTGAGCTGGGATATCTGGTCGGCATGGATGGGTTGGACCGAAGGGTCTGTTTCCATGCGGTCCATCTCTATGACTGATTCCTGGAAGGAGTGCTCTGTCCTATGAGGAGAGGTCAGTTAGAATGGGTCCATATTCACTAATGGTTTGGGAGGCTGAGCAGCTACCTTGTTGAAAAGTAGAAAGTAATGGAATGTTGCAAAGGTAGTTGCTGTTTAAGTTTGTTTCTCTCAAGCTAAGATTTACAGAGCCCCAGCTTAACAAACTGCCTATCGGGACCGAGGTAATGAGAAACTTCTACACACTGATGTCATGGCTGCTTGGTCATAGACTGTAACCAGCACTGAGATCATCACTATTGTTATTACAATAAGTCATCTGAAGTGGGGTCAGGTCTGCATACCATGTTTCCCCATTGGCATTGCTTTCTTTGGAGAGAAGGTGGCTGAGTGGAGATTTGATAAAGGATTTTCAAAATGATGGATAGAATAGATGAGCTGTTCCTGCTTATAGAGGAGACAAGAATGGGAGGGGGCATAGATTTGGAGCAGCCCATAAACCTAGGGAGGACGATGAGGGGGGAAAAACAATACAAGCAGTGCATTCTAGATTTCAAGCACACAGGTCCACCAAGTGCAAAAGTAAACGTTTCACGTGTCACTGATGAGTCATTGGCCAATAACCTCAAATTACAGCCTTCACACCAACAAGAATAAGTTGATCTTGGGCGACTCTGTCCAAACCCTTCAATTCTGACTGTTTCCAGCAAAGTTTGCTTCAACAATCTCCATGTAAAGTAGCCCTGACTTCTCAACCCTCTCCATTTGGAACTAAAACTTGGATTTGGACTTGTATTGTCAACTTGACATATTTTTGTACTCATCTTTTTTCTGCTTCATAAGTTCTTGCTGTCTCAGTGCTCTGTACTTGGCTGCTCCATCTTGGGCACATGAACCATTTCCTCATTAAAAAACAGCTAATTGTTCTTTTTTGCACAATTTTGCTTGTGACAGCTTTCCCTCCAAATGTAGAATTTGGCCTACCTCCAATGTGGTTATTTTAGACAACGTTGGAAACATTAGGTTAGCGCTGATCACTGATCCCCCAAAGTTCCCTCACACCTGATCGACCGGATTCAGAGCATTCCCAACCAACCAGAATCCTTCCTCCGTCAGCCAGAATAGGCACATCAAAAATAGTCTCCCAAATACGTACAATAAATACTTTCTAACACGATTTGCCCCTTTCCACATTCAGAAAACTGAAGTCGTCCGTTATCACTAAACTGTAGTTTCTGCATCTCTTCAGAGTTTCCCTGCAGATCTGATCCTGAATATCTTTCCCACCAGTTGAGGCTGAGTACCCTCATGCTGCTCAGGTGTGCATGGCAAAGGATAGTGCTCCTTCTGGTTTGTTTGATAGTCAATCCCTCTTCGAAACAGTCATTTCCATGAGTCTGAAAGGAACACTCATGCCTTCATCATCAATCTCTCCACCTTTGGGTACACTTCCCCAACTCCCCCAAACATCAGTCATCCCTTTCCAAAGCACAGAAGGCCCTGGACACCGGGTGACTCACCCACCTCCACACGTGCTCTCCACTCACCGGATCTCCACCGGCTCCTCGCCTTCTTCAGGATGGCCTGTGCTCAGCTCCGCCCCACCGAACGTGAACGAGATGCAGCTCCGCCGGCGGGGATATTCCGACTTGCGCCTACGCTGGGCTGGGGAGGAACCCGGTCTATCGCGGGGCAGGCTCTGCAATGTTGTTGGTGGGTGCTGCTCCTGGCCTCGCACACCGGCCACCGACACCAGCACCTTCCCTGACTCGTCTGCGTCCGGGCCCCAGGCCTCCACACGCTGCCACACCAGCCCGCTGGCCTGCCTGTCGGTACGGTCCCACTCAACTTCCTGGCACAGCACGGCCTCCTCTACCCGCTGCCGTTGTTCATCTATGATCAGGATCCTCCGCTTCTCACCAAATGAGTGTGTGAGAGAGAGACAGAGAGAGAGAGAGACAGAGAGAGAGAGAGAGAGAGAGAGAGAGAGAGAGAGAGAGAGAGAGAGAGAGGAAGGGGAGAGAGATACACAACGTTAGTATCTGAATGGGAACCACATTAACACATCAAAAACCAGTGGTCTCATCAGCAAAACAAGTCACTGTGACTGGTGCATCCTGAACTACAGTCAATGGGAGTGCTATCCATCTATATCTATTCAGAATCTCAATGGAGTCTGGACACTGAGTCAATACTCAAGATTACACGCACTATTCTTTTTCCTGACTCTCTCCTGGATGTGCCTGCCATTGAGCCAACATCTGCTGCCCTTCCTTGAGGGACTGGCTGGGTGATTTTATTTTTCGCAAAGAAATTAAGAGCCAACCACAACAGTGGATCTCCGGACACAGGTCGATTAGACTTAGGAAGGATGGCAGATACCCCTCCTTGAAGAGGACAAGAATGAACCAAATCCTTTAAATTGATTATGACCGTCATAATGTCAAGCAGGGATGGGCAACAAATCCTAGACAAACCAGCAAAGTCCACAACTCATGAACAAGCGAATAAATAATTAAAATAAAAAAAAAACAGAAGTTGCCTTGGTCACCATTACCTAGAAATTCTAAGTTTAAAATCACACAACACCAGGTTATAGTCCAACAGGTTTTACTGGAAGCACACTAGCTTTCGGAGCGTCGCTCCGAAAGCTAGTGTGCTTCCAATAAAACCTGCTGGACTATAACCTGGTGTTGTGTGATTTTTAACTTTGTACACCCCAGTCCAACACCGGCATCTCAGAATCTAGAAATTCTAGACTTTAATGGAATGAATTTCAATATCATTAACACCATGAAGGAATGCATCCACATTCAGAAAGGCCTGACCTTTGGATCAACAAATCAGCATCAAGGGATCCCATTCCATTATTTCGAGTCATCGGGAAGTTAATCCAGTCCTCCTTGTCAATGCGAATCTTCAGACCATTACCAAGAATTCAGTTATCTTTTATCATTAGCAGGCTGGTGGGGCGCTCCTCTACACAAACTGGTTGTCCCGTCTGTAACGAACCCTCAAAGTCAATACCCACACATGATGCCACTCTGCTACCTCAACTTCCACAGATCTACATACTCGAATTCTTTTCAGGATGTGTGAGAGACTCAATCAAGCGCATGGTCTCGTAGAAGTGGTAAATTCAAACAACAGTTTGCTGAAAGCCTATGAGTGACCCAGACACTGCACAACAGCCGCAGGACCCACCATACGGCAGTCTATCCTCATGGATCAGACATTCACACTGCATAATGATGCCCTCTTCACGGCTGAGACCTACAATGTTCTGACAGTCCATCAGTTTTACACACTTGAGTCCACAGTGGTATTTTGCACTGGACTAATAATCCAGAGATCTGGCTAATGTATTGGTTGGCATGGGTTTAATCTCACCATGACAGCTGGCGCTATTTAATTAGTTATAACCGGGAATCGATAGCATCTGTAATAGAATCAGCAAAGCTGTACATTTCGAAAACCCAGTGGGTTGATTTATGTTCCTTTGGGGAAGGAAATCTGCCATGCTTGCATGGTCTGGTGTAATGTGACTCCAGACTTCCAATGAAGTGCTTGTATCTGAATAGCCCTCAGTTTACTACAGAGGGAAAGCAGGAGGGCAAAAAGGGGACATGCTTTGGCAAATAGAATTAAAGAGAATCCGAAGGGCTTTTACAAATACAATTAAGGACAAAAGGGTAAAGAGGGAGAGAATAGGGCCCCTGAAAGATCAGCAAGGCAACCTTTGTGTGGAGCCACAGAAAATGGGGGACGATAGTATTTTGCACCAATGTTTACTGTGGAAAAGAACATGGAAGATATAGAATGTAGAGAAATAAATGTTGACATCTTGAAAAATGTCCATATTACAGAGGAGGAAGTGCTGGATGTCTTGGAACGGTTAAAGGTGGATAAATCCCCAGGGCCTGATCAGGTGTACCCGAGAACTCTGTGGGAAGCTAGGGAAGTGATTGCTGGGCCTTTTGCTGAGATATTTGTATCATCGATAAGCACAGGTTATGTACAGAAAGACTGGAGGTTGGCTAACATGGTGCCACTGCTTAAGAAGGGTGGTAAGGACAAGCCAGTGAACTACAGACCAGTGAGGCTGACATCGGTGGTGGTCAAGTTGTTGGAGGGAATCCTGAGGGATAGGATGTACATGTATTTGGAAAGGCAAGGACTTATTAGCAATAGTCAGCATGGATTTGTGCATGGGAAATCATGTCTCACAAACTTGATTGAATTTTTTGAAGTAACAAAGTGGACTGATGAAGACAGAGCGGTAGATGTGATCTGTATAGATTTCTGTAAGGCATTCGACAAGGTTCCCTATGCGAGACTGGTTAGCAAGGTTAGATATCACAGAATATAGGGAAAACTAGCCATTTGGATACAGAACTGGCTCAAACGTAGATGACAGAGGCTGGTGGTGGAGGGTTGTTTTTCAGACTCGAAGCTTGTGACCAGTGGAGTGCCACAACGATCAGTGCAGGGTCCACGACTTTTGGCCATTTATATAAATGATTTGGATGTGAGCATAAGAGGTATAGTTAGTAAGTTTGCAGATAACACCAAAGTTGGAGGTCTAGTGGACAGTGAAGAAGGTTACCTCAGATTGCAATGGGATCTTGACCAGATGGGCCAATGGGTTGAGAAATGGCAAATGGAGTTTAATTTAGATAAATGCGAGGTGCTGCATTTTGGGAAAGCAAATCTTAGCAGGATTTATACACTTAATGCTAAGGTCCTAGGGAGTGTTGCGGTACAAAGAGACCTTAGAGTGCAGGTTCATAGCTCCTTGAAAGTGGAGTCGCGGGTAGATATGATGGTGAAGGTGGCGTTTGGTATGCTTTCCTTTCTTGGTCAGAGTATTGAGTTCAGGAGTACGGAGGTCATGTTGCGGCTGTACAGGACATTGGTTAGGCCACTGTTGGAATATTGCATGCAATTCTGGTCTTCTTCCTTTCGGAAAGATGTTGTGAAACTTGAAAGGGTTCAGAAAAGATTTACAAGGATGTTGCCAGGGTTGGAGAATTTGAGCTATCGGGAGAGGTTGAACAGGCTGGGGCTGTTTTCTCTGGAACGGAGGGGCTGTGGGGTGGCGTTGTCGAGGTTTACAAAATTATGAGGGGCATGAATAGGATAAATAGACAAAGTCTTTTCCCTGGGGTGGGGGAAGTCCAGAACTAGAGGGCATCGGTTTAGGGTGAGAGGGAAAGATATAAAAGAGACCCAAGGGGCAACCTTTTCACACAGAGGGTAGTACGTGTATGGAATGAGCTGCCAGAGGATGTGGTGGGACTAGATTGGGTTGGGCTATTTGATCGGCATGGACGGGTTGGACCGAAGGGCCTGTTTCCGTGCTGTACACCTCTATGACTCAATGACTCTAAATGGCATCGTAAAACATGCAAAATCAATCAGAATTGGGCAACAGACACCTATCTCATCAGCGACATCTGTATTTCAAGGAAGAATTCTGTAAAGTTTCTCTGCTGTCCCAAGACACACATACTGTATGACAGTACACTCTCACAGCTTGAAACGCTCACAATGCACTCCCCCATAACCATAAACACAGCCCAGGACCTCTCAATGTATGAAATGCACAAAGACTTGGTCCTTGCAGCCTACACACACTCATCGCAGCCCAGTGGCCAACAGAACTCAAAAACAGAGCCCTCATTTCTGCCCTGATGCTCACAGAATACAACAGCTCCTTAAAAGTCCCACAGTCTTTAAACAATAGCCAGAAACCCTTGCACTGTAACCCAAAACAGCCCAAGAAACTCATGAAGCACGAAAGCCTCATGACACAACCCTTGTGACCATCACACTGGACGACAAACCCCTCCAATCACAGCCTCAGGACCTCTGTGCTGCACACCAGCATGAATCTCCGCCGCTGGATTCTCACACTTTTGATTCCTTCCTCCATATTATTGATCTTGTCTCACCTCTTGAAACTATCAATGCTTTGTTACTGAACTACTGACAGTATTCGACCAGATACAGGTCACATGAAATACTTTCATAAAACGTCGCTGCAGTTTCATCAGACTGCGAAATACGAAAAAGCTGATGAAACGTCAGGTGATGTCTCAAAAGGTACAGAATGACAAGAGGCAATAAAAGCCCAGAGTAGGGCAGGGTTGTGGTTCTCCCACGTATTATGGCCTCAGAGCAGCTACAAGACACATTACAGGAGGACGAAGTCTGAGGAAATACAAATATGAACAAAAGTGGTTAGTTACAATCCAGGCAATGGGGACAAAGGTGTGCTTTTCTGATTGAGGGATGGGGCTAGGTATAAAGTAGACTAAGCTATATCATCGTGCAATATCTTCAGCATTGAAACAGGCCCATGCTTGTCCAGAAACAACTCCTGTAAGCCACTCCCTACTCCCACCAACAAATCTTTTCATTGTTTTCTCTCCTCGAAATCACATCAGCCATCTGCACATCCCTGGACACAATGGGGCAATTTAGCATGGCTAATCCACTTAACCTGCACATCTTTGGACTATGAGAAGAAACTGGAGAACCTGGTGGAAACCTACAAAGACACAGAGAGAACATATAAACTCCACACAGATGGTCACCCAAGGTGGGAATCAAACCCAGATCCCTGGCAATGAGTGTAGAGGTAGCAGATTTCAATCAACGCTATTGGAAGTAAACATGTAATAGTGGATATTTTCACTGCAACTTTGACTCCAAGATGGGAAGGTGCTGACAGTTCATTTGGTTGGGCAGCCAGAAAAGGTCAACAGGATGGGTCTCAATGCCCGTTTGGTCAACGTGAACTTGGGGCCTGCCTCTTTCCTCAGCACATGGTGAAGGTTATAACTGATGTTTGCATGAACAAACAAGAGATGCAATGCATTGCTTGAAGAGGGCTTACAACCAACAAGGTCACAGGAATTTTAAAAAACTTCACAAAAATGTAAATTGCAGCATGACAGAGAATGAGCAAGGAAGTGGAGTGAATAATTCTTACAATAACCTGGCACAGGCTGAATGGTCTTCTCCTGAGATTGCGTTCCTTACTTTGCGACTGGCACACGTACTGTAATTTATATACAGATCACTGTACTGATGATCAAGAGTACAATGATGGCACAGTAACTGACTGCCTTGCCTTTCGGTAGAGGATATGCCTGGGCAATTTTGCACACTGTAAAGTAGATGCACTGCTTGGCTAGTAGCACAGCAAGAACTGGAGCACACATCTTCAGTGCTATTGGCAGTATGCTGTCAGAGTCACTGGCATGTGCAGTAGAAAAAGCTTTCAATAACGGCCAATTAATGTGGCTGTGCCTTTTTTTATTTATCCTATTTTTCTCATCAGCCTATGCAGAAATGTTATTCCTGTACATACCTCTGGAGCATGAGAGACTTGAACCCAGACCTCCTGGTCCAACGGTTAACTAGTGGCTCCTGCTCTGATATCTAGCCTTTCTTGATATCACACAGTCAATCAACTCAGCTAGAGACTGTCATGTGAAATGCTAGGGCCCTCTGCAGAAGGCCAAATTGGATTCAGAATCTGGGATCACAGTCTCAGCAAACATCGTAGACTGTTTCGAAGCGAGACAAGGAAACACTTTTCTTTAGGTTACAGCGTGGTCAATCTGTGGAAATCATTACCACAGAAGGTTGTGGAGGTGAAGTCAAAATACATTCAAAAATAATTTGGTAAATTTTTAAATATTAAAAGCATGAAGAGGCACGGAGAGTAAAAGGGAATATGGCATTGAGACAGAGGATCCACTGTCATCATAATGAATGCACAGCAGGCTTGAAAAGCCAAGTCATCTATTGCCGGTTTCAGTGAACTTCTGGTTTAAGATTATTGCAAATGCTTCAGCCTTCTCTTTTGCACTGATTTGCTGGACTCATATTTGAAGGATATTTGTAGAGCCGCATACTCCACTGAGTTGTTTGAGAGAGTAAGTGTTAACATCACATCCCTCCTCAACCCAGTATGCACACTGTGGGTAACAGGTAAGCTTAATTCCTCATGCCACTCATGCAGAGTAAAACAGACAGTATTAACACCCATGCCCCTCAGATTAAATCTCACCAAGTCCCCAGTCCTGCAGAAAGTCACTGACAGAATTACTCAGTCTCTTATTCGTAATCTCACCATATTTCCCTCATTCTGTGTATGTCACATGTGCCCCACACAAAGCATGACATCATTAACCACCATATCCCTCACACAGACTGACAGTAATAAGCCCTGCACTTTTCACACTGAGGATAACAATATCAATCATCCCAAGGGCCCTCACATGGAGAAACAGATAGTATTCATCCCAAGTGGAGTATAACTAACATTAATCCCTGATATCCATCATATTGAGGGGAACAGATAGTATGAAACCCTTACAATCTCTCAGAGGATAACCAACAGCATTAATCTCTGCTGTTCTCAGACTAATTCCCCCATCTGCCAGACACCGAGGGTGACTTACATATCACACTTGCAGAGAGTAATACAGAGAGTAGATGACAGTATTAAGCACAATGACAGCATCCAAGAGTATTAATCTCAGTACACCTCAGAGCAAACGTAACTGACAATACAAATTACCCCTCAAGTTCCCTTTCATTACAAGTAAAAGATGGCATTATTCCTCTAAGACCCTAACAAAGATACACAGAATATTAAATCCCACCCTATCCCTCACACTGTTGACAGCAATAAAGCATTTATGTGTTTGTCTCCAAATATAAGAGAGAACATTACTCCAACATGGAATCGCAAAATACAGAAGAGACTCTCTCGTCCTTGGGACTGTACCATCAGAAATACACCAGTACTTACACGAGTCCTACTTTCTTTCACTAGGCTCATGTTATGACAATTCAAGTGCTCATCCAAGATCTTTTTAAAGATTGTGAGGTTTCTTCTGTTGCTTTTAAGTAATGGACAGTATTAATTAACTCATCCTTCAGACTAAACAGACTGTATTAGTCTGATGCCATTCAGAACACGCGACAGTATTATTTAGCACATCACATCCTGAGAATAAGACAGTATTAATTGCCAAGATCCCAATTGCAACTAAGATTTAATCACCCTCAGTTCCGTATCCTAATCTTCCCATTTTCTTCATGCTGAAGTAACAGTGTTATTCACCCCAATACCCCACGAATAGTAACACTAATAATTCCCCATAATTTCTGTAACACTGAATGACTTATTAACCATCCCAGATACCTCACATTGAGAAAAACAGACAGTATTAATTTCTAAGATCCATGAAGTCTGAAACACTGTTCATACACACACAACTCTTATGCTGAAAGTGAAAGGCAGTACTCATACCCACGTTTCTCACAGTGACAGACAATATTAACCCTCCCATGTCAATCATACAGTGAGAAATGGGCAGTACTAATCTTGCATCCCTCACAATGTGAGAGATTATTAATCCAGGTATCTCACAATAAGAATAATGGATAGTATTAATCCCCAGGTCCCTCACAAACTGACAAAATTACATCACCCAGCCCCTCATTCTGAGACTAAAGGATAATATTATCCACCCTCAGAGAAATAGCATTAATATTCTGATAGTCAACACGGAGTAAAGCAGACAGTACTAATCAGCTAACGTACCACATGCTGAGAGAAACATTCAATCTCATGCCTGTCACTTGCAATGAAAAACAGTTTTAATCTAGACTGATGTCACACTGTGGGTAGTGTTAGGAATACTCACCATGTCACTCAGAGTAGGAGTGACAGTACTAATCTCCATATCACTGAAATGGATTAACAGACAGTATTAATCGACCTGTTACACCAGGAAGACAAATGTTCATCCTTTCGTCTCTCATCTGAAGAGTGTTAATAAAAACCCTTTGCCCTTTGCACAGTAACTCAATATAAATCCTGTGTCTCTCACACCTAGTAATAACCCTTACCTAATTTTCACACCAATAATGAGACAGTATTAATTCATGTATCGCAGAGTAACAGACAGCATCAATTCCCCCAAGTCCCTTACACTGGGTGTAACAGACAGTACTAACACTCCACGTCCCTCACCAAGTGTAACAGGTAGTATTAACCCCCATGTGCCTCACACACAGAGAAACAGACAGCATCAGTTTCCTACATCACCCCCATCATGCCCTGGCGGTAATAATCTGACAGTATCACTTGCCCTGATGTTAATAATCTAACAGTATCACCTCCCCTGCAGTAATAAGGGTCAATGGGCTGAGAAGTGGCAGACGGAGTTTAATTCAGATAAATGTGAGGTGCTGCATTTTCGGAAAGCAAATCTTAATGGTAAGGTCCCAGGGAGTGTTGCTGAACAAAGAAACCTTGGAGTGCATGTTCATAGTTCCTTGAAAGTGGAGTCGCGGGTAGGTAGGATAGTGAAGGTGACATTTGGTATATTTTCCTTTATTGGTCAGAGTATTGAGTACAAGAGTTGGGAGGTCATGTTGCGGCTGTACAGGACATTGGCAAGGCTACGGTTGGAATATTGTGTGCAATTCTGGTCTCCTTCCTATCGGAAAGATGTTGTGAAACTTGAAAAGGTTCAGAAAAGATTTACAAGGATGCTACCAGGGTTGGAGGATTTGAGCTACAGGGAGAGGCTGAACAGGCTGGGCCTGTTTTCCCTGGAGCATCAGAGGCTGATGGGTGACCTTATAGAGGTTTACAAAATTATGAGGGGCATGGATAGGATAAATAGGCAAAGTCTCATCCCTAGGGTCGGGGAGTCCAGAACTAGAGGGCACAGGTTTAGGGTGAGAGGGGAAAGATATAAGAGAGACCAAAGGGGCAACTTTTTCACGCAGAGGGTGGTGCGTGTATGGAATGAGCAGCGAGAGGATGTGGTGGAGGCTGGTAGGATTGCAACATTTAAGAGGTATTTGGGTGGGTATAGGAATAGGAAGGGTTTGGAGGGGTATGGGCCGGGTGCTGGCGGGTGGGACTAGATTGGGTTGGGATAACTGGGGCAGCATGGACGGGATGGACCGAAGGGTCTGTTTCCGCGCTGTAACATTCTCTATGACCTGACAGTGTCACCTGCTCCGACACTGCCCGGACAGTGATAACCAGCAATAATCCTGGTGACTGCCGCTGACCTGCTGCTGCTCTCTGCCCGAGGCCTCGCTCTGCTCCTGGCCCGCCGGGTAAAGCGAGCAGTCCGTCTGTCCGGCGGCAAGGCCCGTTTCCTCAGGCTCGGCCTCCACCTTCACCATGCCGCCGCCTCCTCCTCCTCCGTCCTCCTCCTCCGCTTCTTCCCCGTCCTCCTCCTCCTCCTGCTGCTGCTGCTGCTCCTCCAGCCCCAGCTCCTGTTTGACGGTGCAGGGTGCGGCCAGGCCTAGCTCCGCGCGGCCTTGTGTTTCAGGCTCGTGTCGCCCCCTGAGCCTGCTCCTCCCCCGGTGTCTCTCCTCCTCCTCTTCTTCCTCCTCCTCCTCCTCCTCCTGTCCTTCACCTTCAGGCTGCTGCTGCTGCTGCTGCTGCCGCCGCCGCTCCTCACCCCCGGGACCCGGGCCCGCCCGATGACAATGAACCGAGGCCCCGCTCCGGTTCTCCGCCGCCATGTTGCTCACACTCTCCGGGGAGGGGAGGGGGGAATACGTCACTGCGCGCGTCCCCGAGCGCGCGCGGGGACGTACGGCGCGTGCGCGTCCACTCGCCCTCGCTGGTTCCTCCCAACAAAGGGGTTCGCCTCCGACAAACGACGCAAGCGTCGCGGTGCATCCGGTGACGGACAGCTCCTGTCCCCGCCCCCTTTCCCCCCCCCCCCCCGGGGGAGAGACCAACTCCGCCAAACCGCGCATGCGTCGCCGGACCCCAAGGGCGGAGGGAGCGTCATTGACCCCGCCCCGATATCCTATCAAGTCCCTCCTGCGGGCTTGGTGAACGGCGCATGCGAGGAGGCGCGCCGCTGATGGACAGCTTCTTTCCCCTCCCAACGAAAATCACTTGAAGGCCAGCCCCCGGAAGCATCATCCCGTCAAACAGCGCGCGCGTCCCGGCCTGACGCTGATGGACACATTCCTTCCCCGCCCCGTTTGTCTGTGAGCCCCGCCCCTGCGCGTCATTGCGCGCGCCCTTCAACAAACAACGCATGCGTCGGGGCCAGACGATGATTGACACTTACTGTCCCCGCCCCCTTTCCACTGAAGCCCCACATCGGGAGGGACAGTCACAGTGGAGCAAGTGACAGCAAATAGTCCAAGAGTCACACATTCTGAAAGCGGCACGGTAGCTCAGTGACTAGCACTGCTGCCTCACAGCACCAGGACCCATGTGGAGTTTGCACAGTCTCCCTGTGTCTGCGTGTGTGTCCTCCCACAGTCCAAAGATGTGCAGGCTAGGTGAATTGGTCATGTTAAATTGCCAATGGTGTTAGGTGCATTAGTTAGGGGAATGGGTTACACTTCGGAGGGTCAGCGACTAGTTGGGCCGAAGAGCCTGTATCCACACTGTAGGAAATCTAATCAAATGCCTAAAGTCATAGTCACCGAGCCAGAGTCAGTGTCACAGAGACAGTCACATTGAGAGTCAGACGGTCACAGAATCAGACATTCGTAGACCCAGAGATGCACAGAGTTTGAGAGTCAACTAGTCAGAGAGTCACTGAATGACAGAGTCAGAGAGGCACAAATTTACAGACTAAGACAGTCGCAAAGTCTGTGAGTCACAAAGTAACAGAGTCACAAAGTTAGAGGCTCAAAGTCACAGAGGCAAAGTCACAGCTACAGAATCTGAGAGTTACTGAGTCATAGAGTCTCATTCACAGAGTGACTGACTCGGGAGTCAGAGTGTCACAGAATCTAAGAGTCACAGTCACAGAGTGAGTCTGAAAGCCACAGTGTCTCAGGGTCATAGAATCACAGAGCCTGAGTTGCAAAGTCAGTGACTGAGTCACAGATTCAAGCAGTCATTGAGTGACACTGTCATAGAGTCACAGAGTTTGAGAGTGACAGTCACAGAACCTGAGATTCAAAGAGTCTGAGAGTCAAAGAATCAAACAGTTAAAGAGTCACAGAGTCAGAGACTCACAGATTAAGAGAGTCACAGAGTCACAAGTTCACAGAATAAGCCAGTCACTGAGAAAGACCCAGTTACAGTCAGAGGGTCACAGAGTAACAGACTCAGAGATCCACAGACTCAGAGACTGGCATACCCTAAGAGTCAGAGTCACAGTTTCTGACAGTCAAACAGTCACAGAGTCACAGAGTCTGAGAGTCATACAGTCACAAAGTCACAGTGTCTGAGAGTCATACAGTCACAGAGTCTGAGAGTCATACAGTCTCAGAGTCTGAGTCATACAGTCACAGAGGCACAGTGTCTGAGATTCACAGAGTCACAGTGTCTGAGAGTCATACAGTCACAGAGTCACAGTGTCTGAGAGTCATACAGTCACAGAGTCTGAGAGTCATATAGTCAGAGAGGCACAGTGTCTGAGATTCACACAGTCACAGAGTCACAGTGTCTGAGAGTCATACAGTCACAGAGTCTGAGAGTCATACAGTCACAGAGTCACAGTCTGAGAGTCATACAGTCACAGAGTCACAGTGTATGAGAGTCATACGGTCACAGAATCACAGTGTCTGAGAGTCATACAGTCACAGAGTCACAGAGTCTGAGGTTCACAGAGTCACAGAGTCTGAGAGTCATACAGTCACAGAGGCACAGTGTCTGAGGTTCACAGAGTCACAGAGTCTGAGAGTCATACAGTCACAGAGTCACAGTCTGAGAGTCACACAGTCACAGAGTCACAGAGTCTGAGAGTCATACAGTCACAGAGTCACAGTGTCTGAGAGTCATACAGTCACAGAGTCACAGAGTCTGAGAGTCATACAGTCACAGTGTCTGAAAGTCATACGGTCACAGAGACACAGTGTCTGAAAGTCGTACAGTCACAGAGTCACAGTGTCTGAAAGTCATACGGTCACAGAGTTACAGAGTGTGAGAGTCATACGGTCACAGAGACACAGTGTCTGAAAGTCGTACAGTCACAGAGTCACAGTGTCTGAAAGTCATACGGTCACAGAGTTACAGAGTGTGAGAGTCATACAGTCACAGAGGCACAGTGTCTGAGAGTCATACAGTCACAGAGTCACAGTGTCTGAGAGTCATACATTCACAGAGTCACAGAGTCTGAGAGTCATACAGTCTCAGAGTCTGAGTCATACAGTCACAGAGGCACAGTGTCTGAGATTCACAGAGTCACAGTGTCTGAGAGTCATACAGTCACAGAGTCACAGTGTCTGAGAGTCATACAGTCACAGAGTCACAGTGTCTGAGAGTCATACAGTCACAGAGTCTCGGTGTCTGAGAGTCATACAGTCACAGAGTCACAGAGTCTGAGAGTCATACAGTCACAGAGTCTGAGAATCATATAGTCACAGAGTCACAGTGTATGAGAGTCATACAGTCATAGAGTCACAGTGTATGAGAGTCATACGGTCACAGAATCACAGTGTCTGAGAGTCATACAGTCACAGAGTCTGAGAGTCATACAGTCACAGAGGCACAGTGTCTGAGGTTCACAGAGTCACAGAGTCTGAGAGTCACACAGTCACAGAGTCACAGAGTCACAAATTCAGATTCACACAGGCACAGTGTCTGAGGAGCACAGAGGTACAGAGTCACAGAGTCTGAGAATCAGAGAGTTAAAGTCACAGAGGCACAGGGTGACTTAGTCACAGAGTCAGTTACTCACAGATTCACAGAGTCAGTCACAGTGATACTGTCATAAATTTACAAGTACAGAGTCAGTGAGTCACAGAGTCTGACAGACACAGAGTTACAGAATCAGAGATTTACAGGGACAAAGATTCACAGATTCAGAGTCAGAAGTAACAGATTCAGAGCCACAAAGTCGCAGAGTCTGAGGATCACAGTCATGGAGTCACTGAGTTATTGAGTCACAGAGCTAGAAGGACTCATGAAGCCAGAGAGTCACAGAGAGATAGAGTCACAGACCACGATGTCAGAGAGTCACAGCGTCAGAAATTCAGAGAGTTAGAGAGTCACAGAATCAGAGATTCACAGAGCCAGAGAGGCAGGGAGTCACATAGTCAGAGAGTCACTGTGTAACAGAATTTCAGAATCACAGTGTCAGAGATTCAGAGACCACAGAGTGAGAGAGACACTGAGCCAGAGTCACAGAGACGCAGAGACTGAGGTTTACAGAGTCAAAGTCATAACATTTCAGAGTCACACAGTCAGTGAGACTGAGAGTCACAATGTCTGAAGGCAGGTAATCACAGAATCAGAGTGACACTGAGTCACAGACTCTGAGGTTCACAGTGTCACAGAGTAAGAGTCTGAGAATCAGTGTGTCAGACTGGCAAATAGTCATAGTCAAAAAGTCACAGATTCAGTGAGACACAGAGTCTGAGATTCACAGAGTCACAGATTCAGAGTGGCACAGACTCATATAGCTATTCAGTCAAAGAATCACAGAGTCTGAGAGTCACAGAGCCAGAGAATCAGAGTCACAGTGTCATAGAGTAAGTCAGTCGTAGAGTCTCAGCATTTGGTATGCTTTCCTCTATTGTCAGAGAATTGAGAATAGTATTTGAGAGATCATGTTGCAGCTGTAGAAGACTTTGGTTAGGCAAGCTTTAGAATACTGTGTGTATTTCTGGATGATGTCACAGTGAAAAGTGTGAAGGACAGGCATTACCTAAGCAGCAACACAGGGTTAAACTCAGTTTAAACAATCTGTCTCACACACAGACACAAACAAAGACATAGTCCTAAACTCTCGACCGTGGTACATCAGTGTCAATGTATCATTGGCTCAACATTCTCTACAGGAACTGAACTCTTCCACAAATTCAACACCAATATCTTTGTTTGATTCTCTCTGTTCTGTTGTCATTCTCTGCTCAATTCCTGGTTCTGAATATCGACATGAACAGATGTCCTAAGTCCATGGGCCATGTCCTGCTCCCAAACACAGCATCTGATTTCATTCTGGTGTGTGATACAGGAACCCCTCAGTGTCAGGGAGAAGGTGAGTCTCTCTCATGTACAATCTCACTATCTCTCTCTCATACACAATCTCTCTCTCTCTCTCTCTCTCTCTCTCATACACCATTGCACTATCTCTCTCTCTCTCTCTCTCTCTTTCATACACCATCTCACTATTGTTCACTTCCATACACAATCTCTGTCTCTCTCATACATAATCTTGGTTTTGTTTGATTAGGTTAGATTCCCTACAATGTGGAAACAGGCCATTTGGCCCAACAAGTCCACACCTACCCTCCCAAAGAGTAACTCACCCAGACCCATTTCCCTACACTTACTCCTAACTAATGCACCTTACACTATGGCAATTTAGCATGGCCAATTAACCTGACCTGCCTAAGTGATCCCAGGGACATGATGGGGATTTCGAAATTGAGATCGATGATCACACTCACTCTCTCACACTCCCACAATTTCTCTTGCACACACTCTCTCATAAGCGCACATGTCTGAGTGTGCGTATGTGAAAACATGTGTGAGAATTACTCTGTGTGTCTGTATGTGTGTGTGTGCACGCATGCTTGTGTGTGTGATTATATGTGAAAGAGAGAGACGGATCATGTTTGTGTGGTATGACCATGTGTGTATATGTGTGTGTGTGTGTGCAAGTGACTGTGTCTGATTGTGTGTATGAGAAAAAGAGTGAGAGGAATCGTATGTGTGTGCTGTGACTGTGTATGTGTGTGTGTGCAAGTGACTTTGTGTGTGTGTGAGAGAGAGAGAGAGAGAGTGAGAGTCGCTAAGGCCCCATATCATTTCGTCATTTGTATGTTTAATCTGGTATTTATATATTCCGAGGACACCTGATTATCTTTCAGTTATTCCCAGGGGATGGGACATGAGAAGTGAGGAAGCCTTATTGGGATTGTGCAGAGGACATGGATACCATGAACCAACTCATAAAAGCTCATGGATGGATGTGGGATTGGCAGATATTTTGGGAGTGGAGAGAGAAACAGATGCAAACACACTGACCAAGGGATAGGGTTTGAGAGAAGAATATTTGGAGGTAGAGATGGCAAGTGAGTGGGTCAAACATTGAAATCTAATCGAGGTGTTTGAAGTGTTTTTATGTCAAATAACAGATACTCGGGAGTGAGTTACAGACTAGAATCTAACTGAGGGATGTGTGGTTTATATATGGAATAATGGCGAATGAGTTAAAGACTAGAATCCAATCAAGGGGTTTGAAGTGGTGTATATACATAGTCACGGATACGTGGGAGTGAGTTACAAATTGGAATCCTATTGACTGATTCGGGGTGGTTTGGATATAGAGTCACAGATAGCTGACTCAGTCTTTGTAAATTTGAGTCTCTTACATATTTGGAAAGTAAAGCAGATATTGCTGGAATGTGACATTGTCTCTCTGCATTCACTGTACACAGGTTCTGGAATTTGCATTTTAATCTCCTTCAAAGGACTGTCTCCATTTCCTACCTCTGCAAGGATCCATGAATGGAAATGACTTTTGACATATTCCCTCCTTGCCCTTGCTGACAGAATTCCAGACCCAAGTGACTCAGGCAGACATTTTAGATTTGTTCTCAACCACCATTTTATACTAGCATAGCACTGACTGATGGAATAAATAGGAAATAGCAAGACAGACTGGCAACACCAAAACAGTTTGAAAGTAGTGAATATTGGTCCCACACCAAAACACCGTGCCTTTTTTTGTCGAGTTTCAGTGTCAATGATTCCTTGATGGAATGCCTAACTCTCTCTCACTCACACGCAAGCATGTGCACACTGACTCTGGCTCATACATCACTTAGGCCATCTCACTCTGGTTCTCACTCACTCTTCCACTCAATATGTGTTCAGAAGGTTTTTAACAGATACCCAAGTCTGAGTTACTGACTGGAATCTAATCCAGGATTCAGTGGGGATTGACATACAGAATATCAGATACCAGGGATTGAGTTACAGACAGGTAACTATATATGGAACAACAGAGCGTCAGAAGAGAGTTACAGTCAGGATTCTGATCAAGGTACTTGAGTGGTTTACCAGTAGACTAATAGCAAGCTAGGAGTGACTTACAGATTGGAATATAATCGAGAGGTAGCAGATGGCTTATACAAAGAGTGGCAGATGCCCAGATGTGTGTTACACACTGGAATCTAATTGAGGAGTTGAAGGTGTTTTTTTTTAATGTGGTACAACAGTTACCCGGGAGTGGGTTTTTGAGATGATAGAAATTATAGAGCCATGCAGCATGGAAACCAACCCTTTGGCCCAACTGATCCATGCTGACCAGTTTTCGAAAACTGAGCCAGTCCCATTTGTACTTTTCCTATCCTCACACCTATCCTGAGGTCTCTTAAATGTTGGGATTGTACTTGCCTCTATCACTTCCTTTGGCAGCTCCTTCCATATACGCACCACGCTCTGTGTTAAAAAGATCCCCTCAAGTGTTTTTTACATTTTTCTCCTCTGACCTTAAATGTATGCCCTCCGTGATGTTATATCCCTTGGTAAACTCATCACTCAGCCTCCTCTGTTCCAGGGAAAAAGGTCCCAGCCTCTCCTGAGAAGTCAAGTCTTTAAGTCTTGGTAACATCCTTGTAAATCTATTTCATACCGTTTGCAGTTTAATATCATCCTTCCCATAGCAGGGTGAACAGGATGGTATGCAGAGCTCCAATGTGGCCTCACCAATGTCTTGTACAGTCCTAACATGACATCCCAACTCCTGGACTCATTGCTCTGACCAATCAATGCAAGCGTGCCAAAGGCCTTCTTCACCTCCCTCCTGTGGCAACACTTTCAAGGAATTATGTCCCTGCATTCCTCATCCTCTCTGTTTGACAACACTCCCCAGGGCACTACCATTAACTATGTAAATCCGGCCCTGATTTGGAGAAGCCGGTGTTGGACTAGGGTGTACAAAGTTATAAATCACATAACACCAGGTTATCGTCGAACAGGTTTAATTGGAAGCACACTAGCTTTCGGAGCGATGCTCCTTCATCAGGTGGTAGTGGAGGACTCAATCCTAACACACAGGATTTATAGCAAAAATTTACAGTGTGATGTAACTGAAATTATACATTTAAAAATTGATTGTCTGTTAAGCCTTTCATCTGTTAGAAAAATGTGATATTTTCACTTCTTTCATGTGTAAATCACAGAACCTTTTTTAAAAAGTTGCATTTTCGGGTTAGCTGTTAACAATGGTGAAAGCGAGACAATATGTTGAAGGTGTTGCCCCCCTCTGTTCTCTGTATATGCCATGATATTTAGATTGATTCGAATCTAAAAAGTGAGATAATGGAGTTTTACATGAATTCATGCAGTTTTTGAACTCAGAGTTCTACATGAATGCATGTAGTTTCTGAACAAATTACAAAGTAACTCTGCAAGTACAAATTCACCCCACAAAATATATGTGTGCATGTGGGTCTTTGTCTGTCTGTCTGTCTGGGTTGGGGGTTGTGAGTGTGAAAAAGTGTATGTGTGTGTGTAGTGAGTGCAGAGTGTCTTAAGTCTGTGAGGGGGTGCATGTGTGAGTGTGGGAGTGTGTGTGTCTGTAAGGGTGTGTGTGGGTGTCTGTGTGCATGTCTGTGTGTATGTGTGTCCATGTGTATGTGTGTATAGGAGTGCCTGCACACTCACACATGCACCCCCTCACAGACTTAAGACACTCTGCACTCACTACACACACACATACACTTTTTCACACTCACAACCCCCAACCCAGACAGACAGACAGACAAAGACCCACATGCACACATATATTTTGTGGGGTGAATTTGTACTTGCAGAGTTACTTTGTAATTTGTTCAGAAACTACATGCATTCATGTAGAACTCCATTATCTCACTTTTTAGATTCGAATCAATCTAAATATCATGGCATATACAGAGAACAGAGGGGGGCAACACCTTCAACATATTGTCTCGCTTTCACCATTGTTAACAGCTAACCCGAAAATGCAACTTTTTAAAAAAGGTTCTGTGATTTACACATAAAAGAAGTGAAAATATCACATTTTTCTAACAGATGAAAGGCTTAACAGACAATCAATTTTTAAATGTATAATTTCAGTTACATCACACTGTAAATTTTTGCTATAAATCCTGTGTGTTAGGATGTGTGAGAGAGAGAGTGTGTGTGTCGGAGTGTCTGTGTGTGTGTATAGTGCAATGGTGATCACCTGTAATGTGACATGAACCCAAGGTCCTGGTTGAGGCCCTCCCTATGGGTACCGAACTTAGCTATCAGCCTCTGCTCGGCCACTTTTCTCTGCTGCTTGTCCCGAAGTTCACCTTGGAGGATGGTCACCTGAAGGTCCGAGGCTGAATGTCCTGGACCACTGAAGTGTTCCCCAACTGGGAGAGAACACTCCTGCTATGACAACGGATGAACGGGCACTGCACAACAATCAACATGTATCTGCATGTGTCTCTGCGTGTGGGATACTGTGTGTGCGCATATATGTTTGTCTATGTGAGTGAGAAAGGCTGTGTGTATGTGACATTTTGTGTGTGCGAGACTTTGTGTGAAACTGTATTTGTGTGTGTATATGTGTCTGTGTGTGTCTGTGTAGATGTGTGTCGATGTGTGAGTGTATTTTTGTTTGAATGACTGTGTGTATGTGCATGTCTTTGCATATGGGAATGAGTGTGTGTTTATGTGAATGTGTGAGAGACACGGTATATATCACTGGACTAACATAAAACACAAGAGGAATTTGTGTTTTAAGTACATGCACACAGGCACATACACAAATATATACATGCACACATACATTCACACACTCTCTCACACAATGCACGTAGTCTTACACATGCACAGACACAGACACTGAAGCACATACTATCACACACAAACACACAAAGGGCCTCACATACACACACGCTGTCTCACACGCACATGAACATACACCATCTCTCACAAACAAACATAAACACATACACACTCCCACAAGCAGAGACATACACATAAACACAGACACTCAGGCAAAAATACAGACAGACAGGCAGACACACACACACACACGCAGTCTCATACAAAGTCTCCCACACACACAGACAAACACAAAATCTCAAATACACAGTCTTTCCCACACACAGATATACTTACATGCACACATACAGTGACCCACATACAGACACACAGAGATATTCAGACACATGCAGATGCATACATATACAGTCTTGCACACAGACAGACACACACACACACACTGTCTCACATACACACATCCAGACACATCTCACACAGAAACAGAAAGAGTCTGTCCCATAGACATACGCAAATGCAGACATGCGATCTCTCTCATACACACAGAGATGCACGCAATCACACACACTGTTTCTCTCACAGTCTCTCACTCAAACCATCTTGCACACATACATAATCACACGCACAGTCTCTCACACACACACACACACAGAGTCACAGTCACACACTCTCACACTTGCACTTTTCAAAACAGTAAAAAAAATAATAAAAAATTGGATCAGTCTCGGAACTGTTCCTGAAGAATTGAGCGGATGTTGAAATAGCACTTAATGGTAGTGATGAGACAGGTCATTGAACTGTTGAGCTTTTTTTAGATTCTTGGTTTTACTGGAATTCCTGCTTCTCATTTTTTAAGCTGGTTAGCAGTAGTCAGACTAAGGGAGAGTCTTCCTATTATGTGGCTGCGAGGTAGCTGACGTCAAGCAGAGTGAGAGAGGGCGTGTGCCTGAAACACATGGGCACGTCGGGAACAATTCTTTAATTGTGTCCATCACAGCATTCTGACACAAATCCATCCTTAGGCTTGGCAGTCCCTCAGAGACCAGGACGATGCTCTTCCAATCTCTGTAGGTGGCTGTTCAGACCATTTCTGTTACAGCTGTGCTACAACGTGAATAACACGAAGTAATCAGAAACATAATAGAAACATGTTAAGATAACTGCAGATCTGAAGGACAGGAGGATGGTTAAAATAGAACAGTCTGAATTAAATTTATGTAATCGTAAGAGAGAGATGTTAGCCGATTGCAGCGTTTTATTTATTATGAACAGAGAGAGAAACATGTGGTTGGATTCAATTTCCCATTCACAGCAGTGCATATTATCTACAAGGTACACGCCAAAATTCACCAAGGCTCCTCAAATGGCACTTTCCAAACAGACAACCGCTTCTATCTAGAAGGGGAAGGTTAACAAATACTTGGGAACACTAAGTTCCCCTCCGACTCACTTACAATTCTAACTTGGAAATATATTGCTGACCCTTTTGCTGTTGCTGGGACAAAATCCTGCAATTCCCTCCCTCAGGGCATTGTGGTATACCTACAGCAGATGGACTGCAGCAATTCGAGAAGGCAGCTCACCACCTCCTTCTCAAGGGGTAACCAGAGATGGCTGCACCATGTGGGTGCAGTCGGTGTTGCTGATGTCCAACAAGTGAATAAATACAGAGTAAATTTGTTTGTGTGATCTTCAGAAAGAAAAGGAACTGCAAAGGTAAAAGTCTTATTGATTGGAAGTGCCATTTCAACATTAGTAAGTGTGAACATAGAGAAAGGAACACATGAAGTCTGACTCTGATTCATACTCAATAATGGCATTTGAAATATATTGAATGCGGTTTGCTGATAGCAGTATTGAAGTGCCCGAATAAATTAAGAAAATCAAACAGAACATTTCATCATACACACGACTGAAATAAGTACTCTTACCTTCCATGATAGCTTGACAGTCGAAAGAGTCAGATTCTTTTCTTATTCTGTGACAAAATTCCAGGGATATTTCTGAAGCAATATGCTCTGAAGACACTAGAGGGCAAACTGTTGTGAGCGTGACACTGAGCAGTCAACCAGACTTCATCATGAAAGAGCAAGGAGGCTTCAGTCTGACAGAGATCATAATAATACTGGACTAAATCATTGCTTTGTGAAGAAGAAGCAATACCCAGTTACTACCATTTTATATTTTGATAAAGCAAGCTGTGGTGAGAAGGTAATTTCCCATCAGCAGCAGTGTGCACTACCTCCAAGATGCACTGCAGAAATTCACCAAGTTTCATAAATCCCACCTTCCAAACCTACAAGCACTTGCACATGGAAGGACAAGGGTAGCAGATACACAGAAACACCACACCCTGCGAAATCCCCTCAAGTCATTGCTGCTGCTTTAGTATGGCTGGGTCAAAATTCTCCCTCCTGAAGCACTTTGTGGATAAACCACCAGCACAAATTGTCAATATAAATGAAATAAATAATGCAATGATCAGTTTTATTTTCTTCACTAATCCATTTGGGCACTTCAATACTACTACCAGGAAGTCTGTGATGTTTTATTATCTTCTGTTTATACCGATTCCCTTAGATTTCTTACCGTTTAAGAATCATGTCCTGGGGCATGATTTGTTTGAGTTTACAAGTGGTTCACATTGTGTTTGGACATATAAAGAATGCTGAATTGAACTAACGTTCAATTGAAGATATCCTCCTTTTAGCCTGTAATTATATCCAAATGCTATTTGGTTTACATTGCTACTTATGGCTCTTTTTTCCTTCTCATTACAGCGCACTTCATCAAAATGTAAAATTTTGGGAACTGTACACTACTTGTTGTCTTCAGTGCAAACATTGAATGCAATTTTATTCAGATCTCTGCCAAACTGCAATCCCTTGACCTTTCATTGTGAAGCGAGTACAATTTGAGTTTACAATAGTCTGTCCTTTCATGGCGTCAGGACATATTGCTTCGGAATTTTCACTGGAATTTAATTAAAATTGATATTGAAGAAAGACTCATTCTGTTTCCAATTTATCATGGAAGCAAAGCACTATTTTCACCAACTTACCAAATGTGACGATCAGTTCCATTTTTGTGACCAACTCATTTGCAAAGCTCAGTACTACAACAGGAAGCCTGTACACCACTCCATTTTATTTCAAATTGCTTTCCTTTGTTGGACCAGGGTCAGAGTTAATTGTACTCCCTTACCTTTACCCTCTCTTATCGTCCCAATATCACTAGCTGCCCCCTTGAGAAAGTGGTAATGAGCTTTTCGCTCATGTCTGTCTGTTTTTCTCCTGGGTCTGTTTCTCTTCCCCTGGTTTCTCTCGCTCTCTTTTCCCTATGTCTCCCTGTCTCCCCCCTCCACCCTCCACCCCCCGTGTCTATCTCCTATCGCCCGTCTCTCTCTGTTTTTCTTTATGTCTTTCTCTTTTCGTTCGCATTTGCAGATGCATTATTTTCCTTTATTTGTAGACAACACACAATTTGAACACACAGCAGGTCAGTCTGGGATTTGATCAACACTTGATTTTGGGATAGGGCCTAACCACACAGGATTCTCAATCTGGCAGTTTCTGACCATGTCTGCACATCTACAATTCAATGGCTGAGCTGTTTCAGGTTATTTATATTTGAGTCTGTCAGATATTCGGAGCTCAGAAAGTAAGGCAGGCATTGCTGGAATGTGACATTGTCTCTATATAAACATGTTCTGGAATTTGCATTTCATCACCTTCAAGAGTTGTCTCAATTTCATACATCTATGAATGGAAATGGCTTTTGACACTTTTCCCCTTCTTCCTTGCTGACAGAATTCCATATCCAACTGAGTCTGGCAGACATTGTAGGTTTGTTGATGGCAGTCATTTTGTTAGCATAGCACTGACATTGACATTATAAATAGGGAAAAGCAAGAGAGATTGTGACATCAATACAGTTTGAAAATATTGATCGTTGATCCCACACTAACACCAAAGATTGTCTGACCATAACCCCCCTGACATAGAGGACTGGGCAGATCATAAGGATAATTGCTGAGGTTCCTGCTGTCAGTGTTACTCCCAGATATACCTCTGTCTCTATCATTCTTATTTTCCATATTTGCATCAAGTGTGTCTGTATTTCTGTGTGCATATATATGTGTGTGTGTGTGTGTGCGCGCATGCGCACACGTGTGTGGTTGTGTTTCTGACTGTGAACAGGAGAGTCTGTGACTGTGTGCATGTCCCCATTTGTCCTGAGATTGTCCAATGAAGCGAAAAATCCTCTCAGCATTTATTCTGCCAAGCTCCTAAGAATCCTTTCCAGCTCAATTCGATCACCTTCAGATCTTCAGTCGTCTTGTAGGATTGTAAAATCAACAACTTTTACAAAATATGCTTTAAGATTGAACATAATCATTAGAAAAGGAAGAAAGCCAACACAGTAACTGAGTACAATGAGAAGTTCCTGTTCTTTTTGGTATGTGCCAATCATTTTCATTCTGTAATGTTATTCCATTTGTTC
The DNA here is from genome assembly GCF_037043375.1 of Chiloscyllium plagiosum. Taxonomy (NCBI): domain Eukaryota; kingdom Metazoa; phylum Chordata; class Chondrichthyes; order Orectolobiformes; family Hemiscylliidae; genus Chiloscyllium; species Chiloscyllium plagiosum. Next base: position 18,653,477 of record NW_028270178.1, on the reverse strand, counting down.
TCTTTCGTGGCAGGTTTCTCTGTTACTCAGCTGTGTCATTTCCTCATGGAAAAGGTCGGTGAAATGGAGCAGCTACAATCGCTTCAGAAAATACGACTATGATAATGTTGCATTATGTTTATCTTGTTCTCAACAGGAACACATTGCTCGATTAAAACGTGAACATTCACTGCCCTTTCAAAGTGAAGATCTCAATCTGTATATATTCCAGACGTTCTTCTGAAAATGGCACAACCAATAATTCTCCAGATCAGGATAATTCATTACCCGATTCTTGCAGCCTTTGCCATTCCTGGCATGTCAACAACATGGAGGTGGCGGTGGAGATAGTTATTTGGACTGGAAGCCTGTGACCAGTAGTGTGCTGCAAGGATCAGTTTTGGGTCCATTTTTTTTTTACAGATTAGATTAGATTAGATTAGATTACATTACAGTGTGGAAACAGGCACTTCGGCCCAACAAGTCCACACCGACCCGCCGAAGCGCAACCCACCCATATCTCTACATTTACCCCTTACCTAACACTACGGCAATTTAGCATGGCCAATTCACCTGACCTGCACATCTTTGGACTGTGGGAGGAAACCGGAGCACCCGGAGGAAACCCACGCAGACACGGGGAGAATGTGCAAACTCCACACAGTCAGTCGCCTGAGGCGGGAATTGAACCCAGGTCTCAGGCACTGTGAGGCAGCAGTGCTAACCACTGTGCCACCGTGCCGCCCTTTTCTGTTTGTAAATTTATTTCAACAATTTGTCTGAGAATATTGGAGATATGATTAGTAAATTTGCAGATGACACTAAAACTGGTAGTAGAGGGAAGAGTGAAGAAGTTTAAATAGGGCGGCATGGTGTCTCAGTGGTTAGCACTGCTGCCTCACAGCGCCAGGGACCAGGTTGAATTCCCTGTCTGTGTAGAGTTTGCACAGTCTCCCAGTGTCTGTGTAGGTTTCCTCCGGGTGCTCTGGTTTTCTCACACAATCCTAAGATGTGCAGTTCAGGAGAATGCTAAATTGCCCTTAGTATTAGGTGTATCAGTCGGGGAAATGGGTCTGGGTGGGTTCCTCCTCGGAGGGTCGATGTAAATTTGTTGGACTGAAGGACCTGTTTCCATACTGTAAGAAATCTAATCTAAATTCCAAAGAGGTTTTGAACTTGTTCACTGGGAAGAGAAATGACAAATGAAGGTTATTTAAGATAAATGCAAGGTGTTGCATTTTGGTAAGGCAAACCGGAGCAGGACATGTACAGTTAATGGTAGGACTATAGGAAGTCTTGTTGGATCGAGGGACCGAGGGATGCACATACATAGTTCCTTGAAAGAGATATTGCATATGGACTAGATGGTGTCCAAAGCCATTTGTAACATTTGCCTTCACTGGGCAGAGCACTGAGTATAGGAGTTGGGTAGACAAGTTTCAACTGTACAAAGCATTGTTGATGCCACTTTTGAAATAATGTCCACATTTTTGCTCACTCTGGTTGAGGAAGGATGTTGTAAACTAAAAAGAGTGCATAGAAAAAATCAAGGACAGGGTTTGAGTGCAGGGTTTGAGTTATAAGGAGGATTTAGATAGGCTAGGCCTTTTCCCCTGTTTGGTATGAGGCTGAGGGATCACGTTATAGAGGTACATCATGTCATTAGGGCGTTGATAATTTAAATAGCAAAGGTCTGTTTCCTTATGGTAGGGGATTCCAACACTGGAGGACATAGGTTTAAAGTGAGTGTGGAAAGATTTAAAAGGCACTGACGGGCAACATTTTCACAAAGAGTGTGGTGCACGTCTGGACTGAGCTGCCAGAGGAAGTGGTGGAGGAGGGTACAATTTTAACATTTTAAAGACATTTGGACAGGTAAATGAATAGGAAAGGGTATGGAACAAACACAGCCAGAAGGGATGAATTAAGTTTTGGATACTTTGTTGGCATGGACGTATTGGTCCAAAGGTTAAATTTCTGTGCTGTGTGATTCTGAATCTGTAGCTCCAATGACTGAACGGATACAGAGCAGAAAGGGATGTCTGAGATACCTTCGGTCAATGCGCTCAGTGAACAGGTACACATTTGGTAGAAACATAGAAAACAGGAGCAGGACGAGGCTATTCCGCCATTCATTTCGAAAAGAGAATCTCTGTTATCAGAATTATCTTGGCATGCATTGGACCCTTTTGGAAGTTGTCTGCATTCATCAATGTCATTAGAAACCAATAAAAGCACAATCCAATGTAGCTGTGATGTTGCAGTTTGTGGAAAACCCTGATGTAAACTGGCTGGTTTTATCTCACTTTTAATATTTTAAATTAATTTTAAATTATCAACTATTTAATTTGCTTATTTGTCTTTGTGTGAAAGTTGGGGCTGGAACCAAAGAGGAATAGACTTAAATCTGAGCCAGTATTTTGATTACCTCACCTTTATTTTGAATTTTGCTCTGCTATAGTTCCTGCCCAGTTAATAACTTGTTCAGAGTTACTTTTGAGTGGAATATTTCTGATGTCAGTTAACTTAAACTCTTCACTAGCTATTCAAATATTTACTGCAGAAAGATTGTGGTCAAGTTTAGTGTTGATGGAATCACTTAACTTTACTGTGTTGTGAACATAAAAGCAGGAAGGTAGATGTGATTTGCCTTTTAGTCTGCACGTCATAAGGCATATGCCACAGTATACTTTGATAGTTGAAAAAACTTAACTCGAAGATGCTGCAATCAAGCCAAACTTTCTGTCTCTCTATCCAGTGTCCAATGTGCTGGTATAGCATAATCAAATTTTCAAAATACATGTGCATTTAAATAGTGCCATTGTGTAATTTTGCCACAAAACTTCGAGACATTTGCTGTCTGACTGATTTTGTGTTTTGTAACTATTCTTTACTTGACACACAGCCAACCTGCTGGCAATAATAATTATTTCCAAGAGGAAGTGCTCCCTTTCTGATTTCACTTCTGCCTACATTGTGGCCATGGCAACAACGCCTCTTCTGATGATGATCGTCAATGTGCATCACATTTTCAGTTTTCATTTTTTGCATGTTTACTTCGCCTACACTGGATTTTGTAAGTTCATTACCTACATGAGCGCTGCCAACCTATACTGTCTTGTTCACAATTGATCGACACGTAGCTATATGTTTTAACAGGCTGAAAACAACGTATTGCAGATGGAGGAGAGCAGCTGTAACAATATTGAGCACCACTGCCCTGGTTTACCTCGTGAACATACCCTATTGCTTTGCATATGAACCTGAACAAGTAATTGACCATATACAGTGGGGTTGTCACCATAATTTGAATTTCTTCTTTTCTCCAGTAGGTGCAGCATTCTCTGGTTGCAAATTACCTTATCTGTTTGTCTTCCATTTTCTTTGACATTTCTGTTTAATTCCTTGACGGTCAGACATATTGTAGTCACCAACAGAGCGCGCAGGGCCATCCAGGGATGCAAAAGTGAGAGTCAAAAAGCTCCAAGGTGGACAGTCAAAGGGCGTCCCTATCGAGCAGCTTTATACTTCTGTGGTTTACAGTAGCAGTGAACTTTTCATCTACAAGGATAGCAGGCACTGCACGTCATCAACGTGAATATGCAGCTCCTGCTGACTTTGCCACTGAAACTGGCCTCATGCTCATGTATTTGAATTCATGTACAAAAATGTGCATTTATGCAGCCACACAATGTAAATTCAGGCAGGAAGTGAAGAAAGTGTTGACATCTCCTTGGCCGCGTATTCTCAGATTAGCTAATCGAAATTTTAAATGAGAGGTACCATATTCTCTGTCTGCTTGCTTTGCCCTGTCTCAGGAAGTTCTCATGCAGATAACAAAATCTCTTACATTTCAATTTCCTCAATTCAAGTCTGAATGCATGAATAAAGAGTGATGGAAACTGCATGTAATTATATACCATTTTTTCAGAAATTGTGTTGTGTGTCTTAGTTCTGTCAAGTTACAGTGGTGGAATATTTTCTCATTGTTTGGGCACCATCTAGAATGCAGGTGGAAGATTCTAATCAGAGCCGTTCGTGGTCAGACGGGGATTGAACGCACTTTACTAGACCTCTCTGCCATGCTGTGGATTAGGGATCTGTAATAGCTGCAAAGTGACTTATTAATTGATTTATTGTCATGTGTAACTCCTTTAGTAGCAGTGCAGACAGATAATAGTAAGCAAGGATATACAGGTCATAGTACGAAAAAAGAATTTGGACAGAGGTATAGATTACATGAAAAGGACTGTGCGAGGCAATATCAACGTTTGCAAGTTCAGCATTACTTGAATTTAAAGAGTCCATTCATCAGCCTAATAAAAGAGGGAATATGCAGTTCTTGAACCTGTTGGTGCCTGTATTCAAGCTTCTGTACCTTCTGCCTGACGGAATAGATGGTAGGAGAGCATTACCAGGATGAGATGGATCTTTAATGATGTTAGGAGCCTTTCTGTGGCAAAAAAAAAGTGTAAATGGACTCCATTGCTGGAAGTTTCGCTTTTGCGATGGTCTGGGCTGTGCAGACAACCTTCTGTAGTTTCTTACGGTCTAGGGCAGAACGATTACCATAACAGGCCGAATTTCGCCTAACCTGCACATTTTTGGACTGACGGGAGGAAACCCACGCAGACACGGGGAGAATGTGCAAACTCCACACAGACAGTTGCATGAGGCGGGAATTGAACCGGGTTTGAGGTTCTGTGAGGCAGCAGTGCTAACTACTGTGCCACCCATCAGCTGCTTTGACGCCGCTGCAGGCGTGTTCCTCAACCTTCCTTCTGAATTCAGTGACTAGTTCTTTAGTTTTTGCGAAGCTGAGAGAGATACTCTTTAATCGTACCACGGAAAAATGGCTCGAAGTCCACTAAGAAAGGTATGTGGTGATGCTGTCACTTTAAAAGGATATTTTTTCGAGTTGTTTTTCCTTGTAGAGAAATTGTAACGTAGAAGTGAAGTATTAGCTACTGAAGATGAATGGTGTAAGTGACCTGTGAGGCTTTTCTTCTTTAATAGGCCAAATGTGTGCGGCTAGCTCTCACAGATCCAGATATCTGTGGTTTATGTTTTTCAGAAACATCAGAAGCTCTTGGCGTGTCAACACAGTTTGAACCTATAATGAATTTCTCTGACTGCTAAACTTCTGAATTTTTCTTGATGATTTGTTTCTCCTAGAATTAAGAACTGCATGTACAAATCCATATCTACATTGACCTTTCTGCCAAGGGATGTATTTATGGGATGTTACTAATTTGGAACAGTTAATTAGTAATAGCTGCGGAATGTGTTGTTCTGTTAAGTTTTCCAAGCATTAAGTTATTTTAGATTCCTATTTTTATTTTAGTTTTGTGTGTGTTTTGAGTATAGTGTTTAAATGCATTGTATTTTGCTTAACGTGGAGTAGTATGGTTTGCAGCTGGAATACAGCACTTCGTATCCACATACAAAATAAGAAAATGTTACGGTCCAGATAGGCTTTATTAATTCACGGGATAGGGGTGTCGCTGGCGAGGCAGCATTTATTTTCCAACCCTAATTGTCCAGAGGATCGTTAAGAGTCAGTGACATTGCTGAAGGTCTGAAGTCACAAGTATGCCAGACCAAGTGATGATGAGTTTCCTTCCCTAAACGATGGGTAATCTTCTACATAAATTCTGTTAGTTTAAAATTACATGGTTTGACCAACTGCACCTCTCCTGGAATACCCATGTTACACCTGCTTAAAAACATGAACAAAGTTAGGGTCTGGGCTACTTTCTTGAAATGTTTTGAGGGGGTCCGACCTGGTACATAATGAAGCAAAACACACTTTATTTTTACGTTACATTTACAATACGGACACTTCGAAAGGAAATGAATTGGCTTCACTAGCACTGAGTCGAAATACTAAGCAAAATAATATCATATATTAACTGCTGCTATTTATCTGTTCCAATATAGCAGCATCCCATAATGCACCCTTTGCCAAGGCAACTTCAGTAAAATAGATTGTTTTAAATGCATTCCTTGCATCAGGAAGAGGGCTCCAGCTTTTAGTTGAAACAGAGTCAGGAATAAGAGCGTCTGTATCTCGCTTCAAGATTCCATTAGAAGCAGACAGCTAAACCTAAAACTCTTTGCTCTATATGGGCTTAGTTCTATAGGTCCATTTTTTAAAAGAAATAACGATCCGTCACAAGTTATAGACTTTATTGGCTTTAAGCGGACCACCCACACCTCTATCTTAACCTCTCGTCAAAGCAGAAAATCCAGGACAGCATGAAATCATCACGCATCCCCAATTAAAAAAATGAATGACCAATATGCAGATGCCTTAATTAACAAAAGCCATATGCTGACAGAACGCTACAATATGTTATATATATATATATATATATATATATATACATACACATTACGTGAGTTCAAACATGCAAATATCCATTTTAAGTCCATTTCTTTCTCAACATCGAATACTTCTGTCTTCCTTCATCAAAGTCATGACAACACATCAGCCATTAAATTTTCTTGTCCTGATACGTGTATAATCTTCAAATTGAAAGGCTGCAATGATAATCTCCATTTAAATAGTCTTAATTTTTTCTCCCAAAATGTTTAAAGTTCAGGATATGCAATTTTTCCATACACATTGATGGCAACATAAATGTTGAATTGTTGCAGCACAAATATCAAACTCAAGATACCTTTCTCAATTGTTGAATTTTGTTGATGAATACTCAATTTTGTGGAAAATATTTAGTAGATCTTTCGATCGTCTCATCATCCTCTTGCAAGAGTACAAAACGGACAACCACAGCACTTGCTTCAATAGTCACCTGAAGTGACTTTGCACAAATGGGTCTGTCTAACACTAGGGGAATGGTTAACACAGCTTTCAGGCTTTCAAATTCCTGCTGACACTGCTCTGTCAACTGAAATGTTCTGCGCTTCTTCAACAATCAGTCCGTTGAGTAACCACACTGCTAAAACTTGTAACAAACCTGCAATTTAAAAAAAAACCGCACAGTCCCAGGTATTATAGTACTTCCCTCTTAATCAATAGCATGGGAAACTCCCCAATAATGTTGGTTTTCACGTTCCATGGAACGATATGTGCATTTTTAATAACATGGCCCAGGAATGTGTCTTGTGCTTTTCTGAATTCAATACGAGCCAAATTTCTCACCAAGCCTGCTTCCCGAAGTTGATCGATTAATTCTGATAGATCTTTCAAATATCCCTTTCTTGTGTGAGTAGAAATCATCAGATCATTGACATGACAAATGCACATCAATAGAACAGGACTCATCTTCCATTTAAATTCATGTCATTCCTCAAAGCAATTTGGAAGTCTGTTATCTAGCCCTGAAGAAGGGCTAATGCCCGAAACGTCGATTCTCCTGTTCCCTAGATGCTGCCTGACCTGCTGCGCTTTTCCAGCAACACATTTCCACCCCAGTCTGTTATCTACACAACTGGGTGATCCTGAAATGGTTTTAGTAGTTCGTCTTTGAAGTTTGGCTGGCCCATTTAAAAAAAAATGAAATTGTGTGACATCGAGTTGATCTGATTAAAATATTGAAAATACTAACAAGAGAACACAGTGTAATTCCATTGTTTGAGTATTCTAGAACGAGGGAACAGAATCTGAAAGTGAGCGCCAGAGCATTCAGCAAGATTTAGGAAGCATTTCTAACTATAAATGAAAGCGGATGTTGGATCAAATGCGAATTTTAAATCCGTGTTCATTTTTGTTTGTAAAGCAAATGCATCAAGTGAGATGGGCCAAAGGCAGAAGTGAAGAATAAGTGCACAGGTCATCTCTGATCTCAATAAATGAAAGAAGAGACTTGTGGGGCTGAATGGCCTAGTCTTATGTTCCTACCTTGCTTGCATATTGGACATGCATATTAGAATCAAATCAGCAATGATCTGATGAATTGGTGCAGCTGACTCCAGAGGACGTACAGCCTACATGTGTAAACAGAGCTCTTTTCACAAGTAACCTAAATTGTACTCACATTTCTGTCATGATTTGATTCACAACAAGTTGAATGACGTATCTTCGTGTTGTGGATGTAAGTTTGCTCATTGACCTGGTAGGTTAAGTTTTAGATGTTTTGTCACCATATTAGGTAACATCATCAGTGAGTCTGCAGATGAAGCACTGGTAGTATGGCCCACATTTTATTTATGTGCTTAAGTGTCCTTGGTTTGGTGATGTCATTTCCTGAACTGATATCATTTCCTGTGGTGATGTCATTTCCCGTGGAGATGGCATTCCCTGTTCTTTTTCTCAAGGGGTGGTAAATAGGATCCAAGTCAATGTGTTTGTTGATAGAGTTCCAGTGGAAAGCCATGCTTCTAGGCATTCTGGTGTGTCTCTGTATGGCTTGTCCTAGGATGGACGTGTTGTCCCAGTCGAAGTGGTGTCATTCCTCATCTGTATGTAAAGATACTAGTGAGAGTGGGTCATGTCTTTTCGTGGCTAGTTGATGTTCATCTATCCTGGTGGCTAGTTTTCTGCCTGTTTGTCCAATATAGTGTTTGTTACAGTGCTTGCAAGATATTTTGTAAATGACATTAGTTTTGCGTGTTATCTGTGTAGGGTCTTTCAAGTTCATTAGCTGCTGTTTTATGTGTGTTTCTGGGCTACCATGATAACAATGGGTCTGAGTAGTCTTGCAATCATTTCTGAGATGTCTTTGATGTAGGAGAGATTAGCTGGAGTTTCTGGATCTGTTTTGTCAGCTTGTTTGGATTTGTTGATGAGAAATCAGTAGACAGTTAGTTTGGTACCCATTCTTTTTTGAATACACAGTATAGGTGGTTTTTCTCTGCTCTTCATAATTTCTCTGTGCTGCACTGTGTGGCGGCTCATTGAAATAATGTTCTAATGCAGTTTTGTTTGTAAATGTTGGGATGGTTGTTTCTGTCATTCAGTGTTTGGTCTGTATGCGTTGTTTTCCTGTAGACATTGTTTGAAGTTCCCCATTGGCTGTTTGCTCTACTGCGACATCTAAGATTGGCAGTTTGTTGTTATTTTTCTCTTTAGTGAATTTTATGTCAGTAAGGGTATTATTGATGGCTCTCAATATTTCTTCTAATTTGTTTCATTTAGTGATGACAAGGATAGCGGACCCAAAGTTTGGGTTGGATGGTTGGCAGAGCTGCTTGTTTGAGTCTCTGCATTACTGCCTCTGCCAAGAACCCTGATATCGGAGATCCCATGAATCTTCTGCTGGGTGTCTCTAGGTTGTGTTGTTGAAGGTGATGCTGATGGTGAGGCATAGGCCCACTAGCTTGACAATATCGTCATTGCTGATAAAGTTGATGTTGTTTGGTGCATATGTCTTTGTTTCTTCTATGAGTGTAGTCACTGTTTCCTTCGGCTAGGTTGATTTTGATGGATGTGAACAGGGCTGTTACGTCAAACGAGACCGTTATTTCATCCTCTTCTATCTTCATGTCTTTGATGGTCTTCAGGAATTCTTGTCAGCAATGGTCTTATTAAAAGGCCTTTGATAAGGTGCCACACGGGAGGCTGCTGAACAAGGTGAGGGCCCATGGTATTCGAGGTGAGCTACTGGTATGGATTGAGGATTGGCTGTCTGACAGAAGGCAGAGAGTTGGGATAAAAGGTTCTTTTTCGGAATGGCAGCTGGTGACAAGTGGTGTCCCGTAGGGTTCAGTTTTGGGCCGCAGCTGTTCACGTTATATATTAATGATCTGGATGAAGGGACTGGGGGCATTCTAGCGAAGTTTGCCGATGATACAAAGTTAGGTGGACAGGCAGGTAGTACTGAGGAAGTGGGGAGGCTGCAGAAGGATCTAGACAGTTTGGGAGAGTGGTCCAGGAAATGGCTGATGGAATTCAATGTGAACAAATGCGAGGTCTTGCACTTTGGAAAACAGAATACAAGCTGGACCAGTTTCTAAACGATGAGAAAATTCGTCAAGCCAAAGTACAAAGGGATCTGGGAGTGGTAGTCGAGGATTCTCTAAAGGTAAACATGCAGGTTGAGTACGTGATTAAGACAGCGAATGCAGTGTTGTCATTTATCTCAAGAGGGTTGGAATATAAAAGCACCGTTGTGCTACTGAGACTTTATAAAGCTCTAGTTAGGCCCCATTTTGAGAATTGTGTCCAGTTTTGGTCCCCACACCTCAGGAAGGACATACTGGCACGGGAGCGTTTCCAGCGGAGATTCACCTGGAATGGTAGGTCTAACATACGAGGAACGGCTGAGGATCCTGGAATTGTATTCATTGGAGTTTAGAAGATTAAGGGGAGATCTAATAGAAACTTTCAAGATAATACATGGCTTGGAAAGGGTGGACGCTAGGAAATTGTTACCGTTAGGTGAGGAGACTAGGACCCGTGGGCACAGCCTGAGAATTAGAGGGTGTAAATTCAGAACAGAAATGCGGAGACATTTCTTCAGCCAGAGAGTGGTGGGCCTGTGGAATTCATTGCCGCAGAGTGGAGTGGAGGCTGGGACGCTAAATGTCTTCAAGGCAGACAGTGATAAATTCTTGATGTCACAAGGAATTAAGGTAGATGCTGGAAACCAGAGTCAAGAGTAGGGTGGTGCTGGAAAAGCACAGCAGTTCAGACAGCATACAAGGAGCAGGAAAATCGACGTTTCGGGCAAAAACCCTTCATCAGGAATACAGCAACCATGACCTGTACCATCATGCTTATTAAAGATATCCCCATTTTCTTCGCATATGAATATGAACACAATATTAATCGGTTTATCTCAATTGTTTAGGCCTTCCAATTTTGCAATTTAATTTGTAGAATGTCCAGTTCAGAATCGTCTGAACTTGGTTATTCATTGTGTTGTAACCAATGTTCGGTGTGGACTTGTTGGGCCAAAGGCCTGTTTCCACACTGTAATCTAATCTGTAATCTAATCTAATCTAATAACTAGCAATGCACTTTCCTTTTGTTTTCTTTCTTGACCAAAATAGCTTCAGAGAATATTTGCACAAGACACTCTGTGAGATTTCCTTTTTTAAAATTTGGCATTTTTTGTTAACAAATAATTACACTTCACTTAATTTCCTTTAGATGTGATAATGTCCATTAAACCTCGCATTTAAAGGTTCCCTGACATAATGCGAACAATCTATCTTCACTAGCAAAATTGTGAGCTTTTGATTTCTTGTTTGCTTTCTGTTTCTTAACATGCTGTGTTGATTTTAAATGCTTTCTGACAAGCTTAACTGCACGATTAAATCTTTCCTTAAAATTTGACCCATCATCCAATTAAGTGGCCTCTGAACTCTGACTCACCATTTTCTTCTTAATCAATATCAGTGGTCCTCTCACTTGACACCCAGAAACTAATTCAAATGGACTAAATTTAAGTAATCCATCAGCTGCATCCATACTTGCAAAAAGTACAAATGAAATTCCTTCATCCTAGTTCTCTGGATGGTCATCAAAATAAGCCCTCAACTTGGCCTTTAAACTTTAATGTTATTGTCCGAATACCTCTTGCAATTCTGGATGGCAAGAGTGGATTTGAATAATTTATTCCTAAACTGTTCATCAACTTCTTGAACAATAGTGATGTCAAATTTGAGACTTGCTTCGATTGTATTTCCGTTGGAAATCCTTATCTAGTAAAAATAAATTACGCAACTCTTCTACAATTGTTTTAACCGCAGTGGCCTCTCGAAATCTAGAAGACACACCCATTATGGTAAATAAATGCTGATTCCCATTTTTGTCTTAAGGAGGGGTTTGATACAATCAATTAAAAGTCTTGTGACAACTTCCTCAGAAGCTGGAATGGCGTTAACAGTGCTGATTTTGTCACTGCCTGATGATTTGCAATTGCGTGACATGTATGGCATTTCCACCAAAATTTAATCACATTCTTATGCAGTCTAGGCCAATAGCAATATATGTGCAATTTGGCTTGCATTTTACTTATTCCCAAATGACATCACACTGGTAATTGATGTGGTACCCGCAGCACCTCCTTTCTATAATTCACTGGTAAGAAATTTGATGAATTTGTCCATTTAGAGTCAAAGAGTCATAGATATATACAGCACGGAAACAGACCCTTTTGTCCGACTCTTCCATTCTGTCAAAATATCCAAACCTAATTGAGTCCCATTTGCCAGCACTTAGCCCATATCTCTCTGAACTCTTCCTATTCATACACCCAACCAGATACTTTTATTAACTGCTGTAATTGTACAAGCGTCCATCACTTCCTCTGGCAGCTCATTCCATACACACCATCTCATTCATGAAAAAGTTACTCCTTAGGTCCCTTGTGTATCTTTCCCCTCTTATCCTGAACCTACAACCTCTAGATCTGGACTCCACCACGCCAGAGAAAAAGACCTTGTCTGTTTATTCTATCCATGCCCAAGTCTCTTGAGTCTCTTCCGAGAGCTCAAATACCCCAACCCTGACAACATCGTTGATTTTTTTTTTTCTGAACCCTTTCAGTTTCACAACATCCTTCCAATAGGAAGGAGACCAGAATTACACGCAACATTCCAAAAGCAGCCAAATTAAATTTCATCTGTTACTCCACAGCCCATTGACCCAACTGATCAAGGTCCAGTTATTGGCTGAGGCAGCGTTTATCTTTGTTGGGTGGTGTTTGCAACAGCTACCAGTTGCGTCTATTGCACAGTCCCTGGTGCAGTTCAGCTTCAGATGCACTCGAGTCTAGGAACTAAGAGTATGTTGCTGGAGAAGCACCTCAGTTCAAGAAGCTTCCGAGGAGCAGGAGAATTAGCGTTTCCTGATGAAGGGCTTATGCCCGAAATGTCGGCTTTCCTGCTCCTCCAATACTGTCTGACCTGCTGTGCTTTTCCAACACCACACTCTCGACTCTGATGTCCAGCCTCTGCAGTCCTCACTTTCTCTGAGTCGTGAGAACTGTCTGTTCTTTATTCCAAACAAAAACAAAATTTCGATGGAATCAATTAAAATAGCATCTTTGATAGCTTTAACCCATTAGTATCACAACATTATGGAAATTGACGTCTGCCTGGCTGATAATCTGTCGATCTAATTATCTGACTACCTAGCTGCCTGTCTCTCTACCTACCTCTAAACAGTGACACGCTTTTCAAAAGGCATGATCAGGCATAGTGGCTCAGCGATTTGCAGTGCTACCTCACAGCGCCAGGGACTTGGGTTAGATTCCAGCTTTGGGTGACTCTCTGAATGGAGTCTGTACATTCTCCAGTGTCAGTGTGAGTTTCCACCAGGAGCTCTGGTTTCCTCCCACAGTCACAAAGATGTGCAAGTTAGGGTGGTCTGACCATGCTAAATTGTCCCGTGGTATACAAGATGTGCCAGTCCAGTGTGCCAGCCATGGCTTGTGGGGCTGAAAGGGCGGACGGTTCTGGAGGGGATCCTGTTAGGAGGTTTGTTACAGACTCAATGGGCCGAACAACATCTATCCGCACTGTAAGGTTTCAGTGAACTGTTCCTGCTCAGGATTTTCCACCTGAGGTGCTCCTCAATGCACTGAACCGCTGTATTGTCCATTTCAGAGTCAAATTTGTTGGCAAAGAGGTGATGTCGATGCTGGAGGATCCACGGCAAGTCTCCAGCACCATAGACACAGTTGTAATGGCGATACTCTCCAGCACAAGGATGACCCTGCCTGCCATGCTCTGAATTAGTTTGCTGTGACTTCCATGTTATCAAATGACTGAAGACCGGGACGCTCAGACTGCGATTCGTGTCCCAGATATGTTCGGAGCCTGGGACTCCGGGCATTCTGTGAATTGTTGCCCAAACGTGCTCATCAGGACTATACGTATCTTCTGACCACTTGAAAAACTGTTTGATTTCAGAGCTTTTCAACACATAGTCGACAAAGTCTCGGGTCGCAATAAAATACGCGTTTCCTACAAAAATGTTGATATTTCTCTGTTTCTGTTTCAGTTGAGATTTTCTCACTACGGTATCATTAATGAGATATCGATACTTCCACCGTGTCTGAAAGATCAAGGAAAATGTTTCTAAAATTGGTCCTGTGAATAGTTACAAGCTGCAACTTAAATATCTGGCGAAAAGGATACCATCCAGTAAATCATTTCACAGTTTTGTTTTTGTCGAGAGGAGGATCGTGTACACATGATAGATGGATAGATGAATCAATGGGTAGATAGACAGACAGATAAATGCACAGATAGAAAGAAAAGGAAACTAAATAGACAGACAGATAGGTTGATTGACTGACAGGCAAATAGATAAATAGACAAGCAGGTGGCAAACACGCAGACACACAGGCATAGATGGATAGATAACCAGATGGATAGAGAGAGAAACAGGCAGAAACAAACAAAAAAAATCATAAAAAATGTTGAGTTGAATGGGTTTGTGAAATCATCAATACATTCATGTTTGTTTTGAATAAGACATAGAATAACATTTTGTCTTTTTGCCCGGAGATATTGAAGAAACATTGTTTATCATTTTGAAAAGGAGGGAGTACAGTGAATAGATGACAGAAAACAAATTACGGGAATGTTCACATGACTGACAATTTATGAAATAAATTTGCCACAATTTCAAGCGACCCAAAAGTTTTAAGACTCAATATAGACGAGCAAGAGGATTAAACTGCTCATAACAACTTGCCTGTTTCGTCACTGATGGCGGAGAGGAAGTTATAATGTTTTGACCTTTGGCAGATATCAGCTTCTTAATTATCTCTTTATTTGTTTGGATTGGTAAATCCTGTCCACACAAGTTGACAAAATACTTCCATGGATTCTTGCTTCTTACCAGATCCCCCATACAGTTGAGATCGGCCTGAACTCTAAACCATGAAGCATAGGTCACATGCTCAAGTTTACTGGCGACGAAGACATTATCAAAACAGGAGATGATGGCTACCACTGCCGAGTGAAATAATTGCGGAGATTTCCGATCGATGTGGACACAGTACACATTCTGTGGCATGTATATCGCTCGTAAAAGCCTCTCAAACATTTCAATTTTGTGATGGATTACAATTGAATAAGCTATGGGGAAGTCACGCTCCTCGTTCGATAAGGGGGAGGTGATATATCCACGGGTATTAATGAAGGAAATGCAATCCCTACATAGTTTGATATAATCTTTTTCCAACAAATGTGATTCTTTGTGTTTGAATCCAGTTGATTTGGTAACTGCTTGCACATTTTTCATGCTGCCATTGATTATTTTGAGGCAATCAGAATATTTGTCAGAGACAGTTAGCACACGGGAAGGATCTTTTGTGGACTGTCTTTCGGGTTTCACTGAGGATATTTTCAAAAGGATGGAGAATTTGTTTACATTTTCATTCACGTAAACTGCTGCAAAATAACACGATACAAACAGAATCGCTATTATAAACGCGAGTTTCATTTTCTTGGCAATCATTGTGTTCAATATTGGTCTTTGAACAGCATCCTTATGATGTTACCGATCAGAAATCAGACTGTCCTTCTGGTCTGACAGTATTGATCGTTACCGCTCAGTTTCAGTCTCCTTAATTAGAAAATTGGATCTTTGCATTCAAGTCGATAACTGAAGGACACATGCTGATCCATTACTGTGGGGATAGGAAAATAATTCCTTGGAAAATCTTCAAGCAGTTTTCACCTTCAGGGAAAAACAAATACGAGTGTGAGGAAGTTATTTCTGCAGTAATCAATTGGCATGAGATGAACTTGCAACAATGGTCAGTGTGAGGACACCTCAGCCTGAATGCGACACATTTTGTGTAAAAATGCAAGAGGATTTAATTCTTTACAAATGTCATTTTAAAAAAATTCTTAAACTTTTTTAAAAAGTAAACTAACACACTTGTCCTGAATGTATGTACTGCAAATATTAGATTAAATTATCTACAGTGTGGAAACAGGCCCTTCGGCCCAACAAGTCCACACAGACCCTCCGAAAAGTAACCCATCCAGACCCATTTCCCCTGATTAATGCACCTAATACTATGGGCAATTTAGCACGTCCAATTCACCTGACCTGCATACCTTTGGACTGTGGGAGGAAACCGGAGCACACCCACGCAGACACGGGGAGAACGTGCAAAGTCCACACATACAGTCCCCCGCGGTACCACACCTGGGACCCAGGTGCTATGAGGCAGCAGTGTTAACTACTGAGCCAGCCTATCTAGTGAATCTAGTGAAAAGCTAAAATTTTGAAATCAGTAGTTCTTTCCACCGACTCCCATACCAGTGCAAGTGCAATTTTAGAGGAAGTGTCAGATTCTGATGTTGAATGAAGTGAATTTTAAATACAATTGGGAGTAACAGATATTATCAGTCACATGAACCCCTCGCATCTAATGAAGAACTGCGGATGTTGGAGATATGAAATCAAAACAGAAAGCATTGGAGAAATTAGGCAGGACTGAGTGCATCTGTGGAGCGGGGTTAATAGAGTTCAGGTTTCGTGTTCAGTCACTATCCATCAGAACATGAAGCCCCTTGCCTAGAGTAGTACTTGAAGAGATAAAGCGAAAGTCGCCATCATTCTACCACACCATATGGTGGCTCTGTCATTCCGGAGAGAGAACTGGTGGTAATTCAACCTGAGCGTCACTGCGCCACCAGTGAGGGGAGAGCTTGAGAGCCCTGGTCTAAAGGTATTGCTTAGTAACAAAGTTTAAATAGTTTGGGAATCCACACACTGGAGTTTAGAAAAATAAGAGGCGATCTAATTGAAACATATCTGATTATGAAGGGGTTTTGCAGATTAAAAACTAAAAGGTTGATGGCTTCTCATGGGGGAGATACTCGGACCAGAGGGTAGAGTCTCACAATACAGGGTCCAGAGGGCATAGTCTCAGAATACCGGGGCCAGAGGGCATAGTCTCAGAGTACCAGGACCAGAGGGCATAGTCTCGGAATACCGGGAACAGTGGGCATAGTCTCAGAATACAGGGGCCAGAGAGCATAGTCTCAGACTGCAGGGACGAGAGGGCATAGTCTCAAAATACAGGGACCAGAGAGCTTAGTCTCAGAATACCAGAACCAGAGGGCTTAGTCTCAAAATACAGTGATCAGAGGGCATAGTCTCAGAATACCGGGACCAGAAAGAATAGTCTCAGAATACAGTGATCAGAGGGCATAGTCTCAGAATACCAGGACCAGAGGGCATAGTCTCGAAATACCGGGACCAGTGGGCATAGTCTCAGAATACAGGGACCAGAGTACATAGTATCAGAATGCAGGGACCAGAGGGCATAGTCTCAAAATACAGGGACCAGAGGGCTTCGTCTCAGAATACCAGGACCATTTGGGTTAGTCTCAGAATACCGGGAACAGATGGCTTAGTCTCAGAATAGTGGGACCAGAGTGTATAGTCTCAGAATACCAGAACAAGAGGGCATAGTCTCAGAATACAGTGATCAGAGGGCATAGTCTCAGAATACCGGGACCAGAGGGCATAGTCTCAGAATACAGTGATCAGAGGGCATAGTCTCAGAATACCAGGACCAGAGGGCATAGTCCCGGAATACCGGGACCAGTGGGCATAGTCTCAGAATACAGGGACCAGAGTGCATAGTCTCAGACTGCAGGGACCAGAGGGCATAGTTTCAAAATACAGGGTCCAGAGAGCTTAGTCTCAGAATACAAGAACCAGAGGGCTTAGTCTCAGAATACAGTGATCAGAGCGCATAGTCTCAGAATACCGGTACCAGATGGCTTAGTCTCAGAATACAGTGATCAGAGGGCATAGTCTTAGAATACCAGGACCAGAAGGCATAGTCTCGTAATACCGGGACCAGTGGGCATAGTCTCAGAATACAGGGACCAGAGTGCATAGTCTCAGAATTCAGGGACCAGAGGGCATAGTCTCAAAATACAGGGACCAGAGGACATAGTCTCAGAATACCAGGACCAGAGGGCTTAGTCTCAGAATACCAGGACCATTTGGGTTAGTCTCAGAATACCGGGACCAGAGTGTATAGTCTCAGAATACCAGGACCAGAGGGCATAGTATCAGAATACCGGGACCAGGGGGCATAGTCTCAGAATACAGGGACCAGAGTGCATAGTCTCAGAATGCAGGGACCAGAGGGCATAGTCTCAAAATACAGGGACCAGAGGGCTTAGTCTCAGAATACCAGGACCAGAGGGCTTAGTCTCAGAATACCAGGACCATTTGGGTTAGTCTTAGAATACCGGGACCAGAGTGTATAGTCTCAGAATACCGGGACCAGAGTGAATAGTCTCAGAATACCGGGACCAGAGGGCATAGTCTCAGAATACAGTGATCAGCGGGCATAATCACAGAATACAGTGAGTAGAGGGCATAGTGGCATAATGCAGTGACCAGGAGGCATAGTCTCAGAAGACAGTGACCAGCGGGCATAGTCTCAAAATACAGGAACCAGAGGGCTTAGTCTCAGAATACCAGGACCAGAAGGCTTAGTCCCAGAATACCAGGACCATTTGGGGTGGATTCAGAATACCGGGACCAGAGGTCATAGTCTCAGAATACCGGGACCAGAGGGTATAGTCTCAGAATACCAGGACCAGAGGGCATAGTATCAGAATACCGCGACGAGAGGGCATAGTCTCAGAATACCGGGACCCGCGGGCATAGTCTCAGAATACAGGGACCAGAGGGCATAGTCTCAGAATACTGGGACCAGAGGTTATAGTCTCAGAATACAGTGACCAGCGGGCATAGTCACAGAATACAGAGAGCAGAGGGCATAGTCGCAGAATACAGTGACCAGGAGGCATAGTCTCAGAATACAATGACCAGCGGGCATAGTCGCAGAATACAGGGACCAGAGTGCATAGTCTCAGACTGCAGGGACCAGAGGGCATAGTCTCAAAATACAGGGTCCAGAGAGCTTAGTCTCAGAATACAAGAACCAGAGGGCTTAGTCTCAGAATACAGTGATCAGAGCGCATAGTCTCAGAATACCGGTACCAGATGGCTTAGTCTCAGAATACAGTGATCAGAGGGCATAGTCTCAGAATACCAGGACCAGAGGGCATAGTCTCGTAATACCGGGACCAGTGGGCATAGTCTCAGAATACAGGGACCAGAGTGCATAGTCTCAGAATGCAGGGACCAGAGGGCATAGTCTCAAAATACAGGGACCAGAGGACATAGTCTCAGAATACCAGGACCAGAGGGCTTAGTCTCAGAATACCAGGACCATTTGGGTTAGTCTCAGAATACCGGGACCAGAGTGTATAGTCTCAGAATACCAGGACCAGATGGCATAGTTTCAGAATACCGGGACCAGGGGGCATAGGCTCAGAATACAGGGACCAGAGTGCATAGTCTCAGAATGCAGGGACCAGAGGGCATAGTCTCAAAATACAGGGACCAGAGGGCTTAGTCTCAGAATACCAGGACCAGAGGGCTTAGTCTCAGAATACCAGGACCATTTGGGTTAGTCTTAGAATACCGGGACCAGAGTGTATAGTCTCAGAATACCGGGACCAGAGTGAATAGTCTCAGAATACCAGGACCAGAGGGCAAAGTCTCAGAATACAGGGTCCAGAGGGCATAGTCTCAGAATACAGTGATCAGCGGGCATAATCACAGAAAACAGTGAGTAGAGGGCATAGTGGCATAATGCAGTGACCAGGAGGCATAGTCTCAGAAGACAGTGACCAGCGGGCATAGTCTCAAAATACAGGAACCAGAGGGCTTAGTCTCAGAATACCAGGACCAGAAGGCTTAGTCTCAGAATACCAGGACCATTTGGGGTGGATTCAGAATACCGGGACCAGAGGTCATAGTCTCAGAATACCGGGACCAGAGGGTATAGTCTCTGAATACCAGGACCTGAGGGCATAGTATCAGAATACCGCGACGAGAGGGCATAGTCTCAGAATACCGGGACCCGCGGGCATAGTCTCAGAATACAGGGACCAGAGGGCATAGTCTCAGAATACCGGGACCAGAGGTTATAGTCTCAGAATACAGTGACCAGCGGGCATAGTCACAGAATACAGAGAGCAGAGGGCATAGTCGCAGAATACAGTGACCAGGAGGCATAGTCTCAGAATACAATGACCAGCGGGCATAGTCGCAGAATACAGGGACCAGAGTGCATAGTCTCAGACTGCAGGGACCAGAGGGCATAGTCTCAAAATACAGGGTCCAGAGAGCTTAGTCTCAGAATACAAGAACCAGAGGGCTTAGTCTCAGAATACAGTGATCAGAGCGCATAGTCTCAGAATACAAGAACCAGAGGGCTTAGTCTCAGAATACAGTGATCAGAGCGCATAGTCTCAGAAAACCGGTACCAGATGGCTTAGTCTCAGAATACAGTGATCAGAGGGCATAGTCTCAGAATACCGGGACCAGAGGTTATAGTCTCAGAATACAGTGACCAGCGGGCATAGTCACAGAATACAGAGAGCAGAGGGAATAGTCGCAGAATACAGTGACCAGGAGGCATAGTCTCAGAATACAATGACCAGCGGGCATAGTCGCAGAATACAGTGACCAGAGGACTTAGTGTCAGAATAGAGGGACCAGAGGGCATTGTCTAAGAATACGGGACCAGAGGGCTTAGTCTCAGAATGCAGTGACCAGCAGGCATAGGCTCAGAATACAGTGACCAGAGGGCTTAGTCTCAGAATAGAGGGACCAGAGGGCATTGCCTCAGAATACCGGGACCAGAGGGCTTTGTCTCAGAATACAGTGACCAGAGTGCATAGTCTCAGAATACAGTGACCAGAGGGCTTAGTCTCAGAATACCGGGACCAGAGGGCTGTGTCTCAGAACAGAGGGACAAGAGGGCGTTGTCTCAGAATACCGGGACCAGAGAGCTTCGTCTCAGAATACAGTGACCAGAGGGCATAGTCGCAGAATACAGTGACCAGAGAGCATGGTCTCAGAATTAAGTGACCAGAGGGCTTAGTCTCAGAATACCGGGACCAAAGGGCATAGTCTCAAAATACAGTGACCAGAGGGCTTAGTTTCAAAATACAGGGACCGGGGGCATAGTGTCAGAATACAGGGACCAGAGAGCTTACTCTCAGAATAGCGGGACCAGAGGGCTTAGTCTCAGAATACTGGGACCAGAGGGCATAGTCTCAGAATACAGGGACCAGAGGGCAAAGTCTCAGAATACCGGTACCAGGGGGCATAGTCTCAGAATACAGTGAGCAGAACACTTCATCTCAGAACCCAGGGAGACTAATTTAAGACTGAAAAGAGGAGGAATTACTTCTCTCATAAGTTGAGACTTTGGCACTTCTTGCCACTGTCAGCTGTGGGGGCAGAGACCTTATGTATATATAAGATGGATTTAAATTCTTGATCGGCCGGAGAGTCACGGGTTAAGAGGAGTAACAGGAAAGTGAACGTGTCGAATTTCGGAGCAGCCATGATCTCACTGAATGGCAAAGCAGGCTTGAGGTGCCAAGTGACCTGTTCCTGTTCGATTGTCTCATAGTTGGGATGGCAGTTTCCTTTTCACATTCCAGTTTTGTATCACTTTCGGATTTATGAGGATGATGGAAAAATATGTAATTTCATGAATTAGCTCATCTTCATCAACCACTATTTTATTGTTGACTGTTCTGCAATCCAAATCCATCTAAGAATTTAATCTCCCTTAGTATCTGCTATGAACCAGGCCAGAGCCCCTCAAAGCATTTCTAGAAAGTAGCTCGGATGATAATTTTGTTAGGTTTTTTTTTACACGGGTATGGAGTGGATATTCCAGGAGTGACACTGTTGGCCCAAACACCAAGTTTTAAACAAAGCAGAATTTATTTGCTAAATTAAGAAACAAAACACAAATGAAAGAGAACAGAATATAGAATAACTTCAGCTATCCGAAAACAAAACAGATTACCCTAACGTAATGAAGCTATTCCAAATTCCTGTAACATTCATCATAAACATTCCTTGGCAGAAAGGTAAAATCAAAGACAAGGTCTTACAAGAGAGATGGCAGAGAGAGAGAAACGACCAGCATGGACCTGCTTCTTATGACGAGCATCTTCACAACTGACTGATTGCTAAACCCAATCCAAACCAAAGCAGGGTGGGGCTTAGCTTGGAAAACTGGCCACGCCCCTTTCAATGTGCATGTGCTTGTTTAAAAATTTAAAAGCTTCCTCACGTAGATTACCCAAACAATTCGAAATTTATGTGTTTACGACTACTATGGAAAAAAAATAACAAGGACAATCGAACCTTGTTAGAGGAGCAGCATCGTCACATATATAGAGTCATACAGATGTACATCACAGAAACAGAGACTTCAGTCCAACCCATCCATGCCGACCAAATATCCCAACCCAATCTAGTCCTACCTACCAGCACCTGGTCCATTTCCTTCCAAACCCTTCCTATTCATATACCCATCCAAATGCCTCTTCAATGTTGCAATTGTATCAGCCTCCAACACTTCCTCTGGCAGCTCATTCCATACATATACCACCCTCCGTGCGAAAAGGTTGCCCCTTTGATCTCTTTTATATCTTTCCCCTTTCACCCTAAACCTCTGCCCTGTAGTTCTGGACTCCCCGACCCCAGGGAAAATACTTTTTCTGTTTACCCTATCCATTCCTCTCATAATTTTGTAAACCTCTATAAGGTCACGCCACAGCCTCCGACGCTCCAGGGAAAACTGCCCCAGCCTGTTCATCGTCTCCCTATAACTCAAATCCTCCAAGCTTGGCAACATCCTTGCAAATCTTTTCTGAGCCCTTTCAAGTTTCACAACATCTATCCGATAGGATCGAAACCAGGATTGCACACAATATTCCAACAGTGGCCTAACCAATGTCCTGTACAGCCGCAACATGACCTCCCAATTCCTGTACTCAATACTCTGACCAATAAAGAAAAGCATACTAAATGCCGCCTTCACTATCCTATCTACCCGTGACTCCACTTTCAAGGAGCTATGAACCTGCACTCCAAGGTCTCTTTGTTCAGCAACACTCCCTCGGACCTCACCATTAAGATTTGCTTTCCTAAAATGCAGCACCTCACATTTATCTGAATTAAACTCCTTCTGCCACATATCAGCCCATTGGCACATCTGGCCAAGATCCTGTTGTAATCTGTGGTACCCTTCTTCGTTGTCCCCTACACATCCAATTTTGGTGTCACCTTCAAACTTCGCATCCAAATCATTTATATAAATGAAAAAAAGTAGAGGACCCAGCACCGATCCTTGTGGCACTCCACTGTTCACAGGCCTCCAGTCTGAAAACCAACCGTCCACCACCACCCTCTGTCTTCTACCTTTGAACCAGTTCTGTATCCAAATGGCTAGTTCTCCCTGTATTCCATGAGATCTAACCTTGCTAATCAGTCTCCCAATGGGGAACCGTGCTGAACTCCTTACTGAAGTCCATAAAAATCATATCTACCAGTCTGCCCTCCTCAATCCTTTTTGTTACTTCCTCGAAAAACTCAATCAAGTTTGTGAAATATGATTTCCCACGCACAAAGCCAAGTTGGCTATCCCTAATCAGTCCTTGCCTTTCCAAATACATGTACATCCTGTTCCTCAGAATTCCCTCCAACAACTTGCCCACCACCGATATCAGGCTTACTGGTCTATTGTTCCCTGGCTTGTCCTTACCACCCTCCTTTAACCATAGCATCGTATTAGACAACCTCCAATCTTCCAGCACCTCGCCTGTGACTATCAATGATACAAATATCTCAGCAAGAGGCCCCGCAATCATTTTACAGCTGTCCCAATCAGCTTTTGAAAGTTCTTGCCTCATACTGTCAAAATTAGCCTTCCTCCAATTTAGAGATCTGGTCTCTCCTTTTCCATCGCTATTTTAAAACTAATAGAATTATGGTCGCTGGTCCCAAAGTGCTCCCCCATGATACCTCAGTCACCTGCCCTTCCTTATTTCCCCAAAAAATAGGTTTTGCACCTTCTGTAGTACGTACATCCACATATTGGAGTGTAGTGAGGTTGAGGGGTAACCTTAGAGAGGTTTGTAAAATCAGGAGGGACATAGATAAGGTGAATAGCAAAGGTCTTTTTCCCAATTTGGGGGTGTTCAAAATTAGAGGGGATTTTTTTAAAGGTGAGAGGAGAAAGTTTTTAAACAATGAGACGAGGGGCAGCTTTTTTAAATTCAGAGAGTGGTTTGTGTGTGGAATGAACTGACTGAGGACGTGCAATACCGTTACAATGTTTAAAAGACATTTGGATAAGTACATGAATAAGAAATGTTTGGAGGGATATGGACCGAGCGCAGGCAGATGGGACTAGTTTAGTTTGGGAACGTAGTCGGCTTGGACTAGTTGGACAGACAGATGTATTTCCATGCTGTGTGACTGACTCTCTCTCCTCACACAACAGTCCAGCCATCCCTGACATCAGCCTGGTGAACCTCCACTGCACTTCATTTACTCATTTAGTAAGTATATCCTTTTTTAGATAGGGACACCAAAACTGCACCCAATATTCCAGGTTTGATCCCACCAAGGCCCTGTACAATTGCAGCAAAATATCCCTACGTCTGAACTCAAAACCTCTTGCAATAAAGGCTGTTATTACATTTGCCCATCTCATTGTTTGCTGCACTGGCCTGTCTCCTCTCATCAACTGGCACACAATGACACCTAGATGCATTTGTACATCCACATTGCTCAATATCATTTAAATGATAATCCAGCTTTCCAGTTTTATTGTTTACACTGAACTGAATGAATCGACATTTAGCATACCGTACTGTCTCTGCCCACTTGCTCAACTTGTCTGAATTACCTTGAAGCCTCCCTGCATCCTCCTCACCCAACCTCGTGGGCACTGAGCTCCAGATTAATAAGCAAACACACGAAAATGTTCTTCAAATTCCTGTTTATATCTGTTGGCCAGGTATTGAAATCTGTGCTTCAGTCCTTGCACAAACAGCCAAACGGAAGTTTGGTTTTCATTTCCTCGCTTATACAAGCCTGTCATAACATTGCTGCATATAAAATCACAGGATTGTGCACAAGTTTGAAGTTCTTGCAGCTTGTATGGACTAGGGCAAAGACTGCAGCTTGGTTAAACAAATTGACCCTGGCAGCGCAGGACAAGCAGTGAGAAGAATTAAAAAGAACGCAGTGGTCGGTCAGGACAGTACATTCAGGGAGGTAGACACTGTTCTCTGGAGCAAAGAGCAACAACCCAGAAGGGTGTATTCCCTACCCTGTGCCAGGGTTCAGCTTTGCTCCTCAGGTCTGGAGTGAAACTTTGAATGAGAGGTATAGATTAATGTCCCCTCTGAGCCCCACAGTCACTCAGATGATTCATCAACATGTGCGTCCACTGACTTCTGACTCCTCAAAGGTTGGCACAGTTACAGGAACACCTAGAGGAAGTGGGGGAGGGGTTCCATTTAGACACCAGTGACATGGGCAAGACTAGTGAAGAGGTTCTCTTCAAGGATTATGTGCAAGTAAAAACTAAACCACAAAGCAGAATCTCAAAAGGTAATAATCACTGGATTATGTGGGCGGCACGGTGGCACAGTGGTTGGCACTGCTGCCTCACAGCGCGAGTGACCCGGGTTCAATTCCCACCTCAGGCAACTGACTGTGTGGAGTTTGCACTTTCTCGCCGTGTCTGCATGGGTTTCCTCCGCGTGCTCCGGTTTCCTCCCACAATCCAAAATGTGCAGGTTAGGTGAATTGGCCATGCTAAATTGCCCGTAGTGTTAGGTGAAGGAGTAAATGTAGAGAAATGGGTCTGGGTAGGTTGCACTTCGGTAGGTCGGTGTGGACTTGTTGGGCCGAAGGGCCTGTTTCCACACTAAGTAATCTAATCTAATTTAATCACTTGAGTCAGGTCCAAATTAGTGAGATACAAATAATATGCAGGTGTTGATGTTGGTCTGGGGTAGACAAAGTCAAAAGTCACAAGACACCCAGTTATAGGTGAACTTCACCTGATGAAGGAGCAGCACTCCGAATGATTGTAATTTCAAATAAACCTTTTGCTCCAAACCTGCTATTGTGTGACTTCTGACAAATGTAAATGAGATTTAAGAGATGTAAAAGGTAACGGTAAAGGTACAATAGTCTTACGAGACCATCTGGCTGCTCTCTCATGAGGAGAGCTAGATAACTAGTGGGCTTTAACCTGAGGGTCACCCATGCCTCAGTCAAGGAGAGAGATTGAGAAGGACAGTCCTTCAGGGTAACATCATCTGGCATGGGAAGTGAATGCTTGCAGTTGGCATCACAAACCAGCCATCCTGCCAACTTAGCTAACCAAACAGCAGGTGGGACTAGATTGAGTTGGGATACCTGGTCGGCGAGTTGGACCGAAGGGTCTGTTTCCGTGTTGTACATCTCTATGACTCAAACCCCTCAGCCAACAGGCTAGCGTGGGAGAGGTGGGTTCTGGTTCGTGGAGCACTGGTACAAATACTAGGGAAAGTGAGGCCCGTGCTGATGCGGTATCCTTCACCAGAAAGAGATGACCGCAGTGATCGCGGCTTTTACCTGCCCACCTCCCTCCATTTCTTACCCCGGCCCCCCCCCTCAACTTCTCGAAGTATAATACATTCCCAGGCTCCCTGTGTCCTGCTGACAACGTGAGATCCCCCTCACCTTCGTGTCTTCAGCACATTTAGCAACCCGCACTCATTGCCATTGTCAATGTCATTGATTATTAATTACCAACAGTTGAGGCCCAACCCCATGTCCCAAATGTAAGCGAACCACAGTAGAGAGAGTTACTGGAGAATTACCTAACGACGCTCAGCGGAACCGAAAATAAAGAGGCACTTTATTTTTGTTAAATGAATGACACAAGCTCTCAGTTGACCCTGTGGGGAGGCAGGGCGATGCGGATGGAGGAGAGGAGACGGCCTTGCTGACTGCGCGGTCGCTCAGCAGGTTCCGGTACAAAGGTCGGGCTGGCCTCAGGAGCCCTGCGGTCAGTGTTCTGAATGGAAAACCCTGGGAAAAGGGACCAAGGGGCTCGAGTTTTACCTCAAGCGGCTCCCTCGGCACCGAATTCAACTCAATTGGGGTGGGGTGGGGGGGGGGGGGACAGCTCTCCATCAATCCCTCCCTCTCCCTGTCGGACCGCCTTTAAATTGCCGGAGAAACTCAGCGGGTCTGGCGACGTCTACGCGAGAGAAAGCAGCTCTGAGACACCCCCTGCACCACTGCAAACGAAACACTGAAGTTCCTATTCTTGTTTCTTTTATTTCAAGACATTCATCTCAATCGCTTCAAAAGTTTTTGATTGTTTAAAGCAAATAAAAAGAACCATAACCGCATGCGGTGCAAGAGGTGGGGAATATTAAAGGTGTTAGGTGAGTAATTACCTCACTCTCTGCCTTCCTGGGCACAATCACACTGGGCAGCCTTACATGCATCCTGCTCCCGCCAACAACTCGCCACAAAACGTTGTAACAAAATTTGGATACTCTTGCCAGGCCCCGCCCCCTCCCCTTGCCCTGACTGACAGCGGCTGCGACCAATCACAGGGGGCTCACCAATGCCGCTCCTCTCCTATTACCAATCACAGTCGCGGGCCGCCCACCCCCGGGACCAGTGGGCACAGCCTCAGAATACAGTGGCCAGAGAGCATAGTCTCAGACTGCAGGGACCAGAGGGCATAGTCTCAAAATACAGGGACCAGAGAGCTTAGTCTCAGAATACCGGGACCAGAGAGAATAGTCTCAGAATACAGTGAACCGAGGGCATAGTCTCAGAATACCAGGACCAGAGGGCATAGTCTCGGAATACCGGGACCAGTGGGCATAGTCTCAGAATACAGGGACCAGAGTACATAGTATCAGAATGCAGGGACCAGAGGGCATAGTCTCAAAATACAGGGACCAGAGGGCTTAGTCTCAGAATACCAGGACCATTTGGGTTAGTCTCAGAATACCGGGAACAGATGGCTTAGTCTCAGAATACCGGGACCAGAGTGTATAGTCTCAGAATACCAGGACAAGAGGGCATAGTCTCAGAATACAGTGATCAGAGGGCATAGTCTCAGAATACCGGGACCAGAGGGCATAGTCTCAGAATACAGGGACCAGAGTGCATAGTCTCAGAATGCAGGGATCAGAGGGCATAGTCTCAAAATGCAGGGACCAGAGGGCTTAGTCTCAGAATACCAGGACCATTTGGGTTAGTCTTAGAATACCGGGACCAGATGGCTTAGTCTCAGAATACCGGGACCAGAGTGTATAGTCACAGAATACCAGGACCAGAGGGCATAGTATCAGAATACCGGGACCAGCAGGCATAGTCTCAGAATACAGGGACCAGAGGGCATAGTCTCAGAATACAGTGATCAGAGGGCATAATCACAGAATACAGTGAGTAGAGGGCATAGTGGCATAATGCAGTGACCAGGAGGCATAGTCTCAGAAGACAGTGACCAGCGGGCATAGTCGCAGAATACAGTGACCAGAGGACTTAGTCTCAGAATAGAGGGACTAGAGGGCATTGTTTCAGAATACTGGAACCAGAGGGCTTAGTCTCAGAATACCAGGACCAGAAGGCTTAGTCTCAGAATACCAGGACCATTTGGGTTAGTCTCAGAATACCGGGACCAGAGGGCATAGTCTCAGAATACCGAGACTAGAGGGTATAGTCTCAGAATACCAGGACCAGAGGGCATAGTATCAGAATACCGCGACGAGAGGGCATAGTCTCAGAATGTCGGGACCCGAGGGCATAGTCTCAGAATACAGGGATCAGAGGGCATAGTCTCAGAATACCGGGACCAGAGGTTATAGTCTCAGAATACAGTGACCAGCGGGCATAGTCACAGAATACAGAGAACAGAGGGCATAGTCGCAGAATACAGTGACCAGGAGGCATAGTCTCAGAATACAATGACCAGCGGGCATAGTCGCAGAATACAGTGACCAGAGGACTTAGTGTCAGATGGAGGGACCAGAGGGCATTGTCTCAGAATACGGGACCAGAGGGCTTAATCTCAGAATGCAGTGACCAGCGGGCATAGGCTCAGAATACAGTGACCAGAGGGCTTAGTCTCAGAATACAGTGACCAGAGTGCATAGTCTCAGAATGCATTGACCAGAGGGCTTAGTCTCAGAATACCGGGACCAGAGGGCTTAGTCTCAGAATAGAGGGACCAGAGGACTTAGTCTCAGAATACAGTGACCAGAGGGCATAGTCGCAGAATACAGTGACCAGCGGGCAGAGTCGCAGAATACAGTGACCAGAGAGCATGGTCTCAGAATTAAGTGACCAGAGGGCTTCGTCTCAGAATACCGGGACCAAAGGGCATAGTCTCAAAATACAGTGACCAGAGGGCTTAGTTTCAAAATACAGGGACCGGGGGCATCGTCTCAGAATACAGGGACCAGAGAGCATGGTCTCAGAATTAAGTGACCAGAGGGCTTAGTCTCAGAATACTGGGACCAGAGGGCATAGTCTCAGAATATAGGGACCAGAGGGCATAGTTTCTGAACACAGGGACAAGCGGTCATAGTATCGGAATACCGGGACCTGAGAGCACAGTCTCAGAATACAGGGACCAGAGGGCAAAGTCTCAGAATACCGGTACCAGGGGGCATAGTCTCAGAATACAGTGAGCAGAACACTTCATCTCAGAACCCAGGGAGACTAATTTAAGACTGAAAAGAGGAGGAATTACTTCTCTCATAAGTTGAGACTTTGGCACTTCTTGCCACTGTCAGCTGTGGGGGCAGAGACCTTATGTATATATAAGACGGATTTAAATTCTTGATCGGCCGGAGAGTCACGGGTTAAGAGGAGTAACAGGAAAGTGAACGTGTCGAATTTCGGAGCAGCCATGATCTCACTGAATGGCAAAGCAGGCTTGAGGTGCCAAGTGACCTGTTCCTGTTCGATTGTCTCATAGTTGGGATGGCAGTTTCCTTTTCACATTCCAGTTTTGTATCACTTTCGGATTTATGAGGATGATGGAAAAATATGTAATTTCATGAATTAGCTCATCTTCATCAACCACTATTTTATTGTTGACTGTTCTGCAATCCAAATCCATCTAAGAATTTAATCTCCCTTAGTATCTGCTATGAACCAGGCCAGAGCCCCTCAAAGCATTTCTAGAAAGTAGCTCGGATGATAATTTTGTTAGGTTTTTTTTTACACGGGTATGGAGTGGATATTCCAGGAGTGACACTGTTGGCCCAAACACCAAGTTTTAAACAAAGCAGAATTTATTTGCTAAATTAAGAAACAAAACACAAATGAAAGAGAACAGAATATAGAATAACTTCAGCTATCCGAAAACAAAACAGATTACCCTAACGTAATGAAGCTATTCCAAATTCCTGTAACATTCATCATAAACATTCCTTGGCAGAAAGGTAAAATCAAAGACAAGGTCTTACAAGAGAGATGGCAGAGAGAGAGAAACGACCAGCATGGACCTGCTTCTTATGACGAGCATCTTCACAACTGACTGATTGCTAAACCCAATCCAAACCAAAGCAGGGTGGGGCTTAGCTTGGAAAACTGGCCA
Source organism: Chiloscyllium plagiosum (assembly GCF_037043375.1). Classification (NCBI taxonomy): domain Eukaryota; kingdom Metazoa; phylum Chordata; class Chondrichthyes; order Orectolobiformes; family Hemiscylliidae; genus Chiloscyllium; species Chiloscyllium plagiosum. The sequence continues at coordinate 18,623,073 of NW_028270178.1, read as the reverse complement.
CGCCCCTTTCAATGTGCATGTGCTTGTTTAAAAATTTAAAAGCTTCCTCACGTAGATTACCCAAACAATTCGAAATTTATGTGTTTACGACTACTATGGAAAAAAAATAACAAGGACAATCGAACCTTGTTAGAGGAGCAGCATCGTCACATATATAGAGTCATACAGATGTACATCACAGAAACAGAGACTTCAGTCCAACCCATCCATGCCGACCAAATATCCCAACCCAATCTAGTCCTACCTACCAGCACCTGGTCCATTTCCTTCCAAACCCTTCCTATTCATATACCCATCCAAATGCCTCTTCAATGTTGCAATTGTATCAGCCTCCAACACTTCCTCTGGCAGCTCATTCCATACATATACCACCCTCCGTGCGAAAAGGTTGCCCCTTTGATCTCTTTTATATCTTTCCCCTTTCACCCTAAACCTCTGCCCTGTAGTTCTGGACTCCCCGACCCCAGGGAAAATACTTTTTCTGTTTACCCTATCCATTCCTCTCATAATTTTGTAAACCTCTATAAGGTCACGCCACAGCCTCCGACGCTCCAGGGAAAACTGCCCCAGCCTGTTCATCGTCTCCCTATAACTCAAATCCTCCAAGCTTGGCAACATCCTTGCAAATCTTTTCTGAGCCCTTTCAAGTTTCACAACATCTATCCGATAGGATCGAAACCAGGATTGCACACAATATTCCAACAGTGGCCTAACCAATGTCCTGTACAGCCGCAACATGACCTCCCAATTCCTGTACTCAATACTCTGACCAATAAAGAAAAGCATACTAAATGCCGCCTTCACTATCCTATCTACCCGTGACTCCACTTTCAAGGAGCTATGAACCTGCACTCCAAGGTCTCTTTGTTCAGCAACACTCCCTCGGACCTCACCATTAAGATTTGCTTTCCTAAAATGCAGCACCTCACATTTATCTGAATTAAACTCCTTCTGCCACATATCAGCCCATTGGCACATCTGGCCAAGATCCTGTTGTAATCTGTGGTACCCTTCTTCGTTGTCCCCTACACATCCAATTTTGGTGTCACCTTCAAACTTCGCATCCAAATCATTTATATAAATGAAAAAAAGTAGAGGACCCAGCACCGATCCTTGTGGCACTCCACTGTTCACAGGCCTCCAGTCTGAAAACCAACCGTCCACCACCACCCTCTGTCTTCTACCTTTGAACCAGTTCTGTATCCAAATGGCTAGTTCTCCCTGTATTCCATGAGATCTAACCTTGCTAATCAGTCTCCCAATGGGGAACCGTGCTGAACTCCTTACTGAAGTCCATAAAAATCATATCTACCAGTCTGCCCTCCTCAATCCTTTTTGTTACTTCCTCGAAAAACTCAATCAAGTTTGTGAAATATGATTTCCCACGCACAAAGCCAAGTTGGCTATCCCTAATCAGTCCTTGCCTTTCCAAATACATGTACATCCTGTTCCTCAGAATTCCCTCCAACAACTTGCCCACCACCGATATCAGGCTTACTGGTCTATTGTTCCCTGGCTTGTCCTTACCACCCTCCTTTAACCATAGCATCGTATTAGACAACCTCCAATCTTCCAGCACCTCGCCTGTGACTATCAATGATACAAATATCTCAGCAAGAGGCCCCGCAATCATTTTACAGCTGTCCCAATCAGCTTTTGAAAGTTCTTGCCTCATACTGTCAAAATTAGCCTTCCTCCAACTTAGAGATCTGGTCTCTCCTTTTCCATCGCTATTTTAAAACTAATAGAATTATGGTCGCTGGTCCCAAAGTGCTCCCCCATGATACCTCAGTCACCTGCCCTTCCTTATTTCCCAAAAAAATAGGTTTTGCACCTTCTGTAGTACGTACATCCACATATTGGAGTGTAGTGAGGTTGAGGGGTAACCTTAGAGAGGTTTGTAAAATCAGGAGGGACATAGATAAGGTGAATAGCAAAGGTCTTTTTCTCAATTTGGGGGTGTTCAAAATTAGAGGGGATTTTTTTAAAGGTGAGAGGAGAAAGTTTTTAAACAATGAGACGAGGGGCAGCTTTTTTAAATTCAGAGAGTGGTTTGTGTGTGGAATGAACTGACTGAGGACGTGCAATACCGTTACAATGTTTAAAAGACATTTGGATAAGTACATGAATAAGAAATGTTTGGAGGGATATGGACCGAGCGCAGGCAGATGGGACTAGTTTAGTTTGGGAACGTAGTCGGCTTGGACTAGTTGGACAGACAGATGTATTTCCATGCTGTGTGACTGACTCTCTCTCCTCACACAACAGTCCAGCCATCCCTGACATCAGCCTGGTGAACCTCCACTGCACTTCATTTACTCATTTAGTAAGTATATCCTTTTTTAGATAGGGACACCAAAACTGCACCCAATATTCCAGGTTTGATCCCACCAAGGCCCTGTACAATTGCAGCAAAATATCCCTACGTCTGAACTCAAAACCTCTTGCAATAAAGGCTGTTATTACATTTGCCCATCTAATTGTTTGCTGCACTGGCCTGTCTCCTCTCATCAACTGGCACACAATGACACCTAGATGCATTTGTACATCCACATTGCTCAATATCATTTAAATGATAATCCAGCTTTCCAGTTTTATTGTTTACACTGAACTGAATGAATCGACATTTAGCATACCGTACTGTCTCTGCCCACTTGCTCAACTTGTCTGAATTACCTTGAAGCCTCCCTGCATCCTCCTCACCCAACCTCGTGGGCACTGAGCTCCAGATTAATAAGCAAACACACGAAAATGTTCTTCAAATTCCTGTTTATATCTGTTGGCCAGGTATTGAAATCTGTGCTTCAGTCCTTGCACAAACAGCCAAAGGGAAGTTTGGTTTTCATTTCCTCGCTTATACAAGCCTGTCATAACATTGCTGCATATAAAATCACAGGATTGTGCACAAGTTTGAAGTTCTTGCAGCTTGTATGGACTAGGGCAAAGACTGCAGCTTGGTTAAACAAATTGACCCTGGCAGCGCAGGACTAGCAGTGAGAAGAATTAAAAAGAACGCAGTGGTAGGTCAGGACAGTACATTCAGGGAGGTAGACACTGTTCTCTGGAGCAAAGAGCAACAACCCAGAAGGGTGTATTCCCTACCCTGTGCCAGGGTTCAGCTTTGCTCCTCAGGTCTGGAGTGAAACTTTGAATGAGAGGTATAGATTAATGTCCCCTCTGAGCCCCACAGTCACTCAGATGATTCATCAACATGTGCGTCCACTGACTTCTGACTCCTCAAAGGTTGGCACAGTTACAGGAACACCTAGAGGAAGTGGGGGAGGGGTTCCATTTAGACACCAGTGACATGGGCAAGACTAGTGAAGAGGTTCTCTTCAAGGACTATGTGCAAGTAAAAACTAAACCACAAAGCAGAATCTCAAAAGGTAATAATCACTGGATTATGTGGGCGGCACGGTGGCACAGTGGTTGGCACTGCTGCCTCACAGCGCGAGTGACCCGGGTTCAATTCCCACCTCAGGCAACTGACTGTGTGGAGTTTGCACTTTCTCGCCGTGTCTGCATGGGTTTCCTCCGCGTGCTCCGGTTTCCTCCCACAATCCAAAATGTGCAGGTTAGGTGAATTGGCCATGCTAAATTGCCCGTAGTGTTAGGTGAAGGAGTAAATGTAGAGAAATGGGTCTGGGTAGGTTGCATTTCGGTAGGTCGGTGTGGACTTGTTGGGCCGAAGGGCCTGTTTCCACACTAAGTAATCTAATCTAATTTAATCACTTGAGTCAGGTCCAAATTAGTGAGATACAAATAATATGCAGGTGTTGATGTTGGTCTGGGGTAGACAAAGTCAAAAGTCACAAGACACCCAGTTATAGGTGAACTTCACCTGATGAAGGAGCAGCACTCCGAATGATTGTAATTTCAAATAAACCTTTTGCTCCAAACCTGCTATTGTGTGACTTCTGACAAATGTAAATGAGATTTAAGAGATGTAAAAGGTAACGGTAAAGGTACAATAGTCTTACGAGACCATCTGGCTGCTCTCTCATGAGGAGAGCTAGATAACTAGTGGGCTTTAACCTGAGGGTCACCCATGCCTCAGTCAAGGAGAGAGATTGAGAAGGACAGTCCTTCAGGGTAACATCATCTGGCATGGGAAGTGAATGCTTGCAGTTGGCATCACAAACCAGCCATCCTGCCAACTTAGCTAACCAAACAGCAGGTGGGACTAGATTGAGTTGGGATACCTGGTCGGCGAGTTGGACCGAAGGGTCTGTTTCCGTGTTGTACATCTCTATGACTCAAACCCCTCAGCCAACAGGCTAGCGTGGGAGAGGTGGGTTCTGGTTCGTGGAGCACTGGTACAAATACTAGGGAAAGTGAGGCCCGTGCTGATGCGGTATCCTTCACCAGAAAGAGATGACCGCAGTGATCGCGGCTTTTACCTGCCCCACCTCCCTCCATTTCTTACCCCGCCCCCCCCCCCTCAACTTCTCGAAGTATAATACATTCCCAGGCTCCCTGTGTCCTGCTGACAACGTGAGATCCCCCTCACCTTCGTGTCTTCAGCACATTTAGCAACCCGCACTCATTGCCATTGTCAATGTCATTGATTATTAATTACCAACAGTTGAGGCCCAACCCCATGTCCCAAATGTAAGCGAACCACAGTCGAGAGAGTTACTGGAGAATTACCTAACGACGCTCAGCGGAACTGAAAATAAAGAGGCACTTTATTTTTGTTAAATGAATGACACAAGCTCTCAGTTGACCCTGTGGGGAGGCAGGGCGATGCGGATGGAGGAGAGGAGACGGCCTTGCTGACTGCGCGGTCGCTCAGCAGGTTCCGGTACAAAGGTCGGGCTGGCCTCAGGAGCCCTGCGGTCAGTGTTCTGAATGGAAAACCCTGGGAAAAGGGACCAAGGGGCTCGAGTTTTACCTCAAGCGGCTCCCTCGGCACCGAATTCAACTCAATTGGGGTGGGGTGGGGGGGGGGGGACAGCTCTCCATCAATCCCTCCCTCTCCCTGTCGGACCGCCTTTAAATTGCCGGAGAAACTCAGCGGGTCTGGCGACGTCTACGCGAGAGAAAGCAGCTCTGAGACACCCCCTGCACCACTGCAAACGAAACACTGAAGTTCCTATTCTTGTTTCTTTTATTTCAAGACATTCATCTCAATCGCTTCAAAAGTTTTTGATTGTTTAAAGCAAATAAAAAGAACCATATCCACATGCGGTGCAAGAGGTGGGGAATATTAAAGGTGTTAGGTCAGTAATTACCTCACTCTCTGCCTTCCTGGGCACAATCACACTGGGCAGCCTCCCATGCATCCTGCTCCCGCCAACAACTCGCCACAAAACGTTGTAACAAAATTTGGATACTCTTGCCAGGCCCCGCCCCCTCCCCTTGCCCTGACTGACAGCGGCTGCGACCAATCACAGGGGGCTCACCAATGCCGCTCCTCTCCTATTACCAATCACAGTCGCGGGCCGCCCACCCCCGGGACCAGTGGGCACAGCCCCAGAATACAGTGGCCAGAGAGCATAGTCTCAGACTGCAGGGACCAGAGGGCATAGTCTCAAAATACAGGGACCAGAGAGCTTAGTCTCAGAATACCGGGACCAGAGAGAATAGTCTCAGAATACAGTGATCCGAGGGCATAGTCTCAGAATACCAGGACCAGAGGGCATAGTCTCGGAATACCGGGACCAGTGGGCATAGTCTCAGAATACAGGGACCACAGTACATAGTATCAGAATGCAGGGACCAGAGGGCATAGTCTCAAAATACAGGGACCAGAGGGCTTAGTCTCAGAATACCAGGACCATTTGGGTTAGTCTCAGAATACCGGGAACAGATGGCTTAGTCTCAGAATACCGGGACCAGAGTGTATAGTCTCAGAGTACCAGGACAAGAGGGCATAGTCTCAGAATACAGTGATCAGAGGGCATAGTCTCAGAATACCGGGACCAGAGGGCATAGTCTCAGAATACAGGGACCAGAGTGCATAGTCTCAGAATGCAGGGATCAGAGGGCATAGTCTCAAAATGCAGGGACCAGAGGGCTTAGTCTCAGAATACCAGGACCATTTGGGTTAGTCTTAGAATACCGGGACCAGATGGCTTAGTTTCAGAATACCGGGACCAGAGTGTATAGTCACAGAATACCAGGAACAAAGGGCATAGTATCAGAATACCGGGACCAGCAGGCATAGTCTCAGAATACAGGGACCAGAGGGCATAGTCTCAGAATACAGTGATCAGAGGGCATAATCACAGAATACAGTGAGTAGAGGGCATAGTGGCATAATGCAGTGACCAGGAGGCATAGTCTCAGAAGACAGTGACCAGCGGGCATAGTCGCAGAATACAGTGACCAGAGGACTTAGTCTCAGAATAGAGGGACTAGAGGGCATTGTTTCAGAATACTGGAACCAGAGGGCTTAGTCTCAGAATACCAGGACCAGAAGGCTTAGTCTCAGAATACCAGGACCATTTGGGTTAGTCTCAGAATACCGGGACCAGAGGGCATAGTCTCAGAATACCGAGACTAGAGGGTATAGTCTCAGAATACCAGGACCAGAGGGCATAGTATCAGAATACCGCGACGAGAGGGCATAGTCTCAGAATGTCGGGACCCGAGGGCATAGTCTCAGAATACAGGGATCAGAGGGCATAGTCTCAGAATACCGGGACCAGAGGTTATAGTCTCAGAATACAGTGACCAGCGGGCATAGTCACAGAATACAGAGAACAGAGGGCATAGTCGCAGAATACAGTGACCAGGAGGCATAGTCTCAGAATACAATGACCAGCGGGCATAGTCGCAGAATACAGTGACCAGAGGACTTAGTGTCAGATGGAGGGACCAGAGGGCATTGTCTCAGAATACGGGACCAGAGGGCTTAATCTCAGAATGCAGTGACCAGCGGGCATAGGCTCAGAATACAGTGACCAGAGGGCTTAGTCTCAGAATACAGTGACCAGAGTGCATAGTCTCAGAATGCATTGACCAGAGGGCTTAGTCTCAGAATACCGGGACCAGAGGGCTTAGTCTCAGAATAGAGGGACCAGAGGACTTAGTCTCAGAATACAGTGACCAGAGGGCATAGTCGCAGAATACAGTGACCAGCGGGCAGAGTCGCAGAATACAGTGACCAGAGAGCATGGTCTCAGAATTAAGTGACCAGAGGGCTTCGTCTCAGAATACCGGGACCAAAGGGCATAGTCTCAAAATACAGTGACCAGAGGGCTTAGTTTCAAAATACAGGGACCGGGGGCATCGTCTCAGAATACAGGGACCAGAGAGCATGGTCTCAGAATTAAGTGACCAGAGGGCTTAGTCTCAGAATACTGGGACCAGAGGGCATAGTCTCAGAATATAGGGACCAGAGGGCATAGTTTCTGAACACAGGGACAAGCGGTCATAGTATCGGAATACCGGGACCTGAGAGCACAGTCTCAGAATACAGGGACCAGAGGGCAAAGTCTCAGAATACCGGTACCAGGGGGCATAGTCTCAGAATACAGTGAGCAGAACACTTCATCTCAGAACCCAGGGAGACTAATTTAAGACTGAGAAGAGGAGGAATTACTTCTCTCATAAGTTGAGACTTTGGCACTTCTTGCCACTGTCAGCTGTGGGGGCAGAGACCTTATGTATATTTAAGACGGATTTAAATTCTTGATCGGCCGGAGAGTCAAGGGTTAAGAGGAGTAACAGGAAAGTGAACGTGTCGAATTTCGGAGCAGCCATGATCTCACTGAATGGCAAAGCAGGCTTGAGGTGCCAAGTGACCTGTTCCTGTTCGATTGTCTCATAGTTGGGATGGCAGTTTCCTTTTCACATTCCAGTTTTGTATCACTTTCGGATTTATGAGGATGACGGAAAAATATGTAATTTCATGAATTAGCTCATCTTCATCAACCACTATTTTATTGTTGACTGTTCTGCAATCCAAATCCATCTAAGAATTTAATCTCCCTTAGTATCTGCTATGAACCAGGCCAGAGCCCCTCAAAGCATTTCTAGAAAGTAGCTCGGATGAAAATTATGTTAGGTTTTTTTTTTACACGGGTATGGAGTGGATATTCCAGGAGTGATACTGTTGGCCCAAACACCAAGTTTTAAACAAAGCAGAATTCATTTGCTAAATTAAGAAACGAAACACAAATGAAAGAGAACAGAATATTGAATAACTTCAGCTATCCGAAAACAAAACAGATTACCCTAACTTAATGAAGCTATTCCAAATTCCTGTAACATTCATCATAAACATTCCTTGGCAGAAAGGTAAAATCAAAGACAAGGTCTTACAAGAGAGATGGCAGAGAGAGAGAAAAGACCAGCATGGACCTGCTTCTTATGACGAGCATCTTCACAACTGACTGATTGCTAAACCCAATCCAAAGAAAGCAGGATGGGCTGAGCTTGGAAAACTGGCCACGCCCCTTTCAATGTGCATGTGCTTGTTTAAAAATTTTAAAGATTCCTCACGTAGATTATCCAAACAATTCGAAATTTATGTGTTTACAACTACTGTGGAAAAAAATAACAAGGACAATCGAACCTTGTTAGAGGAGCAGCATCGTCACATATATAGAGTCATACAGATGTACATCACAGAAACAGAGACTTCAGTCCAACCCATCCATGCCGACCAAATATCCCAACCCAATCTAGTCCTACCTACCAGCACCCGGTCCATTTCCCTCCAAACCCTTCCTATTCATATACCCATCCAAATGCCTCTTCAATGTTGCAATTGTACCAGCCTCCAACACTTCCTCTGGCAGCTCATTCCATCCACATACCACCCTCCGTGCGAAAAGGTTGCCCCTTTGATCTCTTTTATATCTTTCCCCTTTCACCCTAAACCTCTGCCCTGTAGTTCTGGACTCCCCGACCCCAGGGAAAATACTTTTTCTGTTTACCCTATCCATGCCTCTCATAATTTTGTAAACCTCTATAAGGTCACGCCCCAGCCTCCGACGCTCCAGGGAAAACTGCCCCAGCCTGTTCATCCTCTCCCTATAGCTCAAATCCTCCAAGCTTGGCAACATCCTTGCAAATCTTTTCTGAGCCCTTTCAAGTTTCACAACATCTATCCGATAGGAACGAAACCAAGATTGCACGCAATATTCCAACAGTGGTCTAACTAATGTCCTGTATAGCCGCAACATGACCTCCCAATTCCTGTACTCAATACTCTGACCAATAAAGAAAAGCATACCAAACGCCGCCTTCACTATCCTATCTACCCGTGACTCCACTTTCAAGGAGCTATGAACCTGCATTCCAAGGTCTCTTTGTTCAGCAACACTCCCTAGGACCTTACTATTAAGATTTGCTTTCCTAAATGCAGCACCTCACATTTATCTGAATTAAACTCCTTCTGCCACATATCAGCCCATTGGCACATCTGGCCAAGATCCTGTTGTAATCTGTGGTACCCTTCTTCGTTGTCCCCTACACATCCAATTTTGGTGTCACCTTCAAACTTCGCATCCAAATCATTTATATAAATGAAAAAAAGTAGAGGACCCAGCACCGATCCTTGTGGCACTCCACTGTTCACAGGCCTCCAGTCTGAAAACCAACCGTCCACCACCACCCTCTGTCTTCTACCTTTGAACCAGTTCTGTATCCAAATGGCTAGTTCTCCCGGTAGTCCGTGAGATCTAACCTTGCTAATCAGTCTCCCAATGGGGAACCTTGCTGAACTCCTTACTGAAGTCCATAAAAACATATCTACCAGTCTGCCCTCCTCAATCCTTTTTGTTACTTCCTCGAAAAACTCAATCAAGTTTGTGAAATATGATTTCCCACGCACAAAGCCATGTTGGCTATCCCTAATCAGTCCTTGCCTTTCTAAATACATGTACATCCTGTTCCTCAGAATTCCCTCCAACAACTTGCCCACCACTGATATCAGGCTTACTGGTCTATTGTTCCCTGGCTTACCCTTACCACCCTTCTTTAACCATAGAATCACATTAGACAACCTCCAATCTTCCGGCACCTCGCCTGTGACTATCAATGATACAAATATCTCAGCAAGAGGCCCAGCAATCATTTTTCCAGCTTCCCACAGAGTTCTCGGGTGCACCTGATCAGGTCCTGGGGATTTATCCACCTTTACCCGTTTCAAGACATCCAGCACTTCCTCCTCTGCAGTATGGACATTGTGCAAGATGTCACCATCTATTTCCTACAGTCTATATCTTCCATATCCTTTTCCACAGTAAATACTGATGCAAAATACTCATTTACTATCTTCCCCATTTTCTGCAGCTCCACACAAAGGCTGCCTTTCTGATCTTTGAGGGGCCCTATTTTCTCCCTAGTTACCCTCTTGTCTTTTCTGTATTTGTAAAACTCTTTGGATTCTCCATAATTCTATTTGCCAAAGCTATGTCATGTCCCCCTTTTGCCCTCCTGATTTCCCTCTTAAGTGTACTCCTAATTCCTTTATGCTCTTCTGAGGATTCACTCGATCTATCCTGTCTATACCTTACATATGCTTCCTTCTTTTTCTTACCCAAACCCTCAATTTATTTAGTCATCCAGCATTCCCTATACCAACCAGCCTTTCCTTTCACCGTAACAGTAATATACTCTCTCTGAATTCTTGTTATTTCATTTCTGAAGGCTTCCCATTTTCCAGGCGTCCCTTTACCTGTGAACATCTGCCCCCAATCGGCTTTCGAAAGTTCTTGCCTAATACCATCAACATTCGTCTTTCTCCAATTTAGAACTTCAACTTTTAGATCTGGTCTCTACTCTTCTGTCATTATATTAAATCTAATAGAATTATGGTCGCTGGCGCCAAAGTGCTCCCCCACTGACACCTCAGTCACCTGTCCTGCCTTATTTCCCGAGAGTAGGTCAAGTTTTGCACCTTCTCTAGTAGGTACATCCACACACTGAAACAGAAAATTGTCTTGCACACACTTAGCAAATTCCTCTCCATCCAAATCTTTAACTCAATGGCAGTACCAGTCTATGTTTGGAAAGTTAAAATCCCTTACCGTAACAACCGTATTATTCTTACAGATAGCTGAGATCTCCTTACAAGTTTGTTTCTCAATTTCCTTGTCTATTAGGGGGTGTATAATACAATCCCAATAAGGTTATCATCCCTTTCTTATTTCCCAGTTCCACCCAAATAACGTCCCTGGATGCATTTCCGGGAATATCCTCCCTCAGCACAGCTGTAATGCTATCCCTTCAGAATAGCTTCAGTTTCTTTCGTTCATACTTACCTGTCAAAATTACTTTGCTCATCCCTTTCAAATTCAATATTTACCTGACCAGTCTGTTCCCTTTAAAGTATGGAACTCTTGCCTATATATTCAAGCCAGTAACACATGTGAAGCTAGTACACTCATCTTTCTAGCATTGAAATTCTGCTATAACGTCCAGTGAGACAAAATAAAACTTCACTTTACCTTCCAACCTGCTCTGTCGGAACTGCATCCAGTCTTTTTGCACAATTCATTTGTCACGCCTTGTTGAGAGGGGATATGAAGAACAGCTTTTAACAGTGGGTATTGGGAATCCAGAACTCACTGCCTGTAAGAGTGTTGACAGAGAAACCATCATAACATTTAAGAGATATTTAGAACCTCATTTGCAATGCAAATGTTTTCTAGACAATGAGTTCTGTGTTGAAGCATGGGATTAGAATATAGTGGTTCTGGTATAATGCAAAAGTTGTTTTACTCTGCAACCTCAAGCTATAGAAAACTGCTGTGGAATATCATGCTGTTGAAAGTCACACTGGAAAATCGCTGCACCCTTCACTAGAAAGTTTGAGTTATTCATACAGTGCCCACATTGCGTCAATCATGTTATTGCCCATTTGTGTTGATGAAACACAAGTTATACCAGAACAACCAGTGCAAACATGATTGGACGAAGGGCATTTTTCTGTACTGTGGACCTCTTAGACTCTGTGAATAATCTGCAATAAAACGACTCCCTCAGTGGCCCAAAGTGTCTTGAATGAGCTCTGAGGGTAGTACTTTATAAATAAAACAGGGAAATGTCCTGGCAAGTTGAAACATTTGTAAAGCAAGTCTCAAAGACAGCACTTGCTTATAACACTTTGCATTTCAGTAGGAAACTAACTAACTTTGAGAGTTTGGCACAAAGTCTAGGTGTTCTGATTCAAAGTTTTGCAGACGACATGAAAATTGGAGTTCTGGATAGCAAGAAAAGTTGTCAAGTGGTACAGCTGGATATCAATCAATTCGAAGGTTGGGCAGATGGAGTTTAGTCCAGACAAGCGTCAGATGATGCATTTTGGGAGGTCAAATACAAGATGAACGTATACAGTAATTGGCAGGGCCCAGGGGAGCATTGATATACAGAGGGATCTTGGGATCCAAGTCCAGCTCCCTGAAAGTGGCAACAGAAATGGATAAGGTCATAAAGAGGACCTCCGACATTCTTGCCTTTATTGTTCAGGGCATTGAGTATAAAAGTTGGCAAGTCATGTTTCTGCTGTATAAAACTTTAGTGAGACCACATTTGGAGTATTGATCCTATGCCACACTGTTCCATGCTCAGAGTGCGACGAAACAATGAAACTTAATTCAGCTTCAAAGGCCTAAGTGGGAAATGTTGTCACCGGATTCAAGATTTTAGTACGGATATATGTCTCTTAAAGGCAATGTTCACTTAACTCTATCAAGACAAAAAGAAGTCAATGGTATCAGTCATGATGTGTTTACTATGGGAAAGAGGAAAAATAATTGATTTGATGGAATGATCAGGACAAAAGTGCATGTGTGTAGTAAAGAAATAGGCATAAAATAAAAAAATATAATTCCAATTGGATATTTCATTGTAAGTAGAAATTTTAAAATTTGATCCTCTGGGAATCACACTGTCAGAGGATGATGATTAACAGATTCGATACCATGACATTTTATTCTCCAGAGAATTCTAGAAATTTAGTTACAGAGTCTAGTAAAGGCAGAAAGGAGACTTTTTTTTTAGATTCCCTGCAGTATGGAAACAGGCCCTTCGGCCCAACAAGAACACACCGACCGTCCAAAGAGTAACCCACCCACCCCTACCCTGACACTATGGGCAATTTAGCATGGCCAATTAACCTAACCTGCACATCTTTTGGACTGTGGGAGGAAACCGGAACACCCGGAGGAAAGCCACGCCATATTGGCCAGGAAGACATAGTCATTCAGCACCAGAAAGAAAAATAAACCTGGCAACATGCAGCATGATGTGCAGGCTATGTGAATTAGCCAGAGGAAATGCAGAGTTACCGGGATAAAGGTAGAGGAGTGTATCTGTGGGGCATACTCTTTCGAGGGTCAACATAGACTCAGTGGACCAAATTACCTGTTTCCACACAGTAGTGATTCAACTACTTTACGAAACCGTGTGATATGCTTCTCAACAATCTGCTTCCTTTCCCAATGCCTCCATATTTATGTAAGGATTGACAAATCCCTCTTAAATTCAGGCAATTTTATTCCCGGATCAATTTATACACATTTGTGATTCTTGCTGATGTTATTTTAAGACGCCAAATTCAAGAGTAAATTCAAGTTTGATCTTGTTAAATCAAACTTTTCTCCTTCTTTATTTTATTACTATTTACTTGTGGAGGTGAGTCACAAAACATGTTCGTAAGGAGTTAACGATGATTTATTACCTTAAAGAACAAAACCTTCATTTCATATGGAAAGAAAGATGAACCATATTACACTGGACGCAAATAACAAATAAAAAGGCATACAGAACAAATAAACCAAAATCATCCTGTTGCATCTACCCACCAAATTGTTTATACACACTCAAACCACAAAGAAGACTCACCATTATCTACATACTTTGGCTTTTCGGTCAGATTTGCACATCTATATCTGGTTTCCTTCACAACAATTTCTGAGCACTTAACAGGTAAAGTTTTTCTTTCACTGGTATCCCACCTTGAGAACACCTGAGAAAAATATAAATTGTAGAGTGAAATCACCATAAAGAATATAACAGATCAATTCCTAAACTGAGCTTCCAGCAGTTTTCATTTCAACTTTTTTACTGAAGCGTTGAGGCTGTATTCTCTGGAATACACATGCACACACACGCTCTCTCTCTCTCTCACACACATACATACACAAACACATACATGCACACACACACACACACATATATACTCATACTCACAGACGCACGCACACACATAGACACACACTCTCAAACTCACAGACAAACACACACACTCTCGCATAAACATTTACACACATTCACACACACACTTGCTCTCACACACACACACATCCACAGATCCACACTCTCACATACACAGATAAACATACTCACAAATGCACACACACATTCTCAAAAACACAGACAAACACACACACTCTCTCACGTGAACAGTTACACACACACACACAGAATTATTGGCTTTCTTGATATTCTGTTTCTGTATTTCGAGGTAACATTTACTAGCAACAACACATTTCTTCCCTTATATAATCCTACAGTGCTGACACCTCCTCAACTATGTTTTAAGGTTGTAATAAATCATTAAAAGGCATGTAAACAAAAGGGGCGTCCAGATTCGGCAATGCAGCTCCGAACTCAAAAATGAAACTCTAAAATTACTAATTTAATCTTAGCCTTACCAACACATGAAAAATAAAATGTAAATTCGACTTAATGATGTGCATTGTTCCAACATTGTGTATGTCTATGTCTCCTGCACGATTGTCTGTAATCTTTGATTTGTGGTATATTCCTTATGGCAGGCGAATGTTTGAGTTTTCATATTTTATTCTTCCCTCTATAAACGAATAAAGGTGCTGTATTTGCGATTCTCCAATATGCTGGAACATTTCTAAAAGTTGAAGAAACTTGTAAAACCCTACCCACTGTGCCAACACTTCATTTAAGATCATGCCATTTTGGCAACTGGTCCTCAGAAATCGCCAGATCTAAGGTACAATAGTTTCAGAGCACTTTTTCTCTTCTGTTGGACATTGCTTTAATTGAAATCTTTCTTTATTATCAATTGTTCTTTAGAAAGCTTCAGTCTTTGGACCAAAGGACCTTAAGATACAGGAACAGAATTAGAATATTCAGCCCACTCAACCTGCTCCACCATTCAATCACAGTGAATGTTTCTCAAACACATTCACATGCCTTTTTCCTGTAACCCTTGATCCCCTTACTTATGAAGAGGTTATCTATTTCTGTATCAGTGACTTAACCTCCAAAGCCTTCTGCAGCAATGGGTTCCACAGAGTCACCATCTTCT
This sequence comes from Chiloscyllium plagiosum, assembly GCF_037043375.1. Taxonomy (NCBI): domain Eukaryota; kingdom Metazoa; phylum Chordata; class Chondrichthyes; order Orectolobiformes; family Hemiscylliidae; genus Chiloscyllium; species Chiloscyllium plagiosum. The sequence continues at coordinate 18,607,826 of NW_028270178.1, read as the reverse complement.
GGCTGAAAAAAGTCTTCCTCATCACAGTTCTAAAGTGTCGTTCCTTCACTCTGAAGCTGTGCACTAAGACCCAACTCTATCCCACTAAACAAAACACTTTATCCATGTCCATTATATGCAGACATCTGTAAGGTTGTAATTTAATTTATTTTTATTCTGTAAGTTTCAGTCAGCTTCCCTCTGTCATCATTCAAAGCTCTATGGATACGCTATGGTTACATGTGATCAACCTGGAAAAGAACACATTAACCCACGAATCAGTGCTGGGAACGCAACTGTTTACAATACAACATGAAAGTGAATATGCTGTTGCCAAATTTGAAAAAGAAAACATGAAAAATCAGTTGGCAAAATAGATACAAATAGTTTGAACAGAGATGTTGGTGGTAAGCCGGCAAAATGTTGGTAAATAGAGTGTAACGTGGGAAACTGTGAAATCGTTAGTTTTGGAAGGGAAAACAAATGAAAAGAATGATATTTATATAGATTAAAAACTGCACAAGGGGTTTGGAATGTACAAGTAGGAAAAACTCATCGTAAGTGCATAAGGTGATGATGAGAACACACCTTTAATACTGTCAGTAGTTTTGCTCCAAAGATTTACGGAAAGATATAATTTTATTTGAGGCAGTTCATAGAAGCTCGACTGGGCTGATCCCTGGAATGGAGCAATTGTTTTATGAGTAAAGGCTATACAGTCGGGACTCTGTTCACAGGAGTTAAGAAGAATGGGAGCTGATCCGATTGAAACATGAAGGATTCTTAAGGAATTTGATAGGGTCATGGCTTCATAGAGAACTACAGCTCGAAGAGAGATCCTTTGGTTCAACCAGTCCATGCTGACCTGGATATCCTAAAGTAATCTGGTTCCATTTGTCAGCACTTGGCCCATATCATTTTAAAGTTTCCTTTTCATATACCAAGCCAAATGCCGTTTAAATATTGTAATTATAGCAGCCTCTACCACATACTCCGACAGCTCATTCCATACATGCACCACCCTCTGTGCGAAAAGAAAAGTCTCTTGGGTCCCTTTTAAATTTCCCTCTCTTACATTAAACCTATGCTCGAGTTATCGACTTCCCTAACACAGGGGAAATTCCTTATCTATTCATCCCACCAATGCCCCTCATGATTTTATGAACCTCTATAAGTCCACGCCTCAACCTCCGACACTCCAGGGAAAACAGCCCCTGCCTGTTTAACTTCTTTGCACTGATCAAAGCCTCTAGCCCTGGCAACATTCATGTAAAGTTTTTCTGAACCCTTTCATGTTTTGCAACATCCTTCCTATAGTAGGGAGACTAGAATTGTATACAACATTCCAAAAGTGGCCTAATCAATGTCTTGCACAGCCCCAACATAACCGCCCAACTCCTGTACTCGATGCTCTGACCAAAAAGGCAATCACACCAAATGCCTTCATCACTATCTTACCTCCCAGTGAATCTACTTTCAAGGAACTATGAAGCTGCACGCCAGATCCTATCCTGGTTTGCCTTTCCAAAATGCAGCACCTCACGTTTATTTAAATTAAACTCCATCTGCCTCTCCTCGATCAAGATCCCGTTGTACTGTGAAGTAATCTTCATCGCTGTCCACTACACCTCCAATCTTGGTGTCATCTGCAAACTTGCTAACTACTGTATACCTCCTATGTTCATATCCAAATCATTTATGTAAATAATGAAAAGCAGCGGACCCATTCCCAATTCTTATGACCTCTAGCCTGAAAGCCATACATCCACTACTACTCTCAGTCTTCTATCTTCGATATAGGTCTGTTTCCACATAGGTAGTTCTCCCTGTATTCTTTGAGATCTCAGCTTGTTCACCAGTCTACCATGAGTAACCTTGTCAAACGCCTTACTGAAGTCCATATAGATTACCTTAATTGTTCTGCCCTCGTCAAATCTCTTCGTTCCATCTTCAAGAAACAGAAGCACGTTAGTGAGACATGATTTCCCCCGCACAAAGCCATGATGACGAAGCACCCAAATCAGTACTTGCTTTTCCAAATACATGTAAGTGCTGTCCTTCAGTATTCCCTCCAATGAATTGCCCAACACCGATGTCAGGCTCACCAATCTATAATTCTCTGGCTTTTCCTTATCATTTCCCTTGAACAGTGGCACCACGTTAGCCATATTCCAGTCTCCCAGCAGTCCACCTGTGGCTATCGATGACTTAACTGTCTTAGCAAGTGGCCCAGCAATTACTTCCCCAGCTTCCCTCAACGTTCTAGGATACATATGATCAGATCCTGGTGATTTATCCACTTTAATACATTTTAAGACATCCACATGTCATCCTCTGCAGTATGGACATATTTCAAGATGTTACCATCTATTTCCTCACATTCTATATGTTCCAAGACCTTTTCCACGTAAACACTCGTTTACTATCCAGCCCTCTCTTGCAGTTCGACACATCAGCTACCTTGCTGATTTTTGAGGGGAGCAATTTTCTATCCTTAGTTATCCTTTTGTCCTAATGTCTTACAATATCGCTTGGGATTCTTCTTAACCCCATGTGCCAAAACTATCTTACGTCCCTTTTTTGCCCTCCTGACCTTTCTCTTAAGTATACTACTACTGCTTTTACAATCTTCTCAGGATTCACTCGATTTCTCCTGCTAATACCTGACATATAATTCGTTCTTTTTCTTGACCAAAACCTCAATTTCTCTAGTAATGGCGCAATCCTTAGACCTACTGAGCTTGACTTTCACCCTAACCGGAATATTTTGTCTCTGAACTTTCATTATCTCATTTTTGAAGGCTTCCATTTCCCTGTTCACATGTCCATTTCCTTGACATGTGAACATGTCCATTTCCTTGACATGTGAACATCCACCACATGAAGTTTTGGAAGTTCTTGCCCAGTGTTATAAAAATGGTCTGTCTGTAATTTAGAAATATAACTTTTCGATGCTGTCTATACTTTTTCATAACTATTTTAACACTAATAGAATTATGGTCACTGGCCACAAAGTACTCCACCATTGACACCTCAGTCACTTTCCTTGACCAACAGAAGGGGCTGAATGGTCTACTCCTGTTCTTATTTCCTATTGTCTCATGGTCGTCTGGTGCTAAATGACTTTCAAGTTGACAACATCCAGTTCTGTCCTCAGACCCTCATAGTTACATTAATTTAGGTTGAAAACGCTCATCACAAGTCCTCAGGGCTCCATTTCAAACTGAACATGTAACACTAGTTTGTTGTGATTCCTGTTTCCTAGATCATAACTTACCAAAAGGATATTGATCAAAGTTCTCTCTCTGCGTGTTCTCAGGTATTGTATCTCTTATCATTGCCGACTCTGGAATGTACTGCTCTGAAAAAAATTCCAAAAAAAAAAAAATTCAATGGACGCGTTTTCAAAACACTGCTAAAGAGTCATGTGGACTCGAAACGTTAGATTGCTCTCCCTGCAGATGCTGCCTGACCCACTGTGATTTCTGGCATTTGGTTTTTTGTTTCGGTTGCATTTTTCCAAATGACGTTTCTCTACCTGTTTTTACAAAACTACATGGAAGTGAACAACACCCATTTGCTGCACTCATTTTATTTCTATTATTTCAGTCTGTCTGCTCTTTCTGACAAGTTACAACACGCGAGTTTTAGAGATTACATCGGCAAATGATATCTGTTGTTTACATATTATGTCTAGCCAAACTGTTTCTACGTTTTGTCATTCAATTTGAAGACGTTTTAATGTCGTATTCTCCCTTAGGACATGGGCATCGCTGGCTGGGCCAGCATGTATTGCACGTCCTTAGTTGCCCCTTCAGAAGGTGGTGGTGAGCTGCATTCTTGAATCACGACAGTACATGTGCTGTGGGTTGACCCACAATCCTCTTTTGGACGGAATTCACAGTGACCCAGCGACACTGAAGAAAGTGTGATATATTTCTACGTCAGGATGATGAGTGACTTGAAGGGGAACTTGAAGGTGGTGCACTTCAACTGTATTGTCTGCCCTTGTCCTTCTAGATGGAAGTGACTGTGGGTTTGGAAGGACATTAGGTGAATTTCTGCAGTGCATCTTGTAGATTACAGTTGTGAATGACTTCTGATCATTACAAATTGTCTCCAACCAAACTGATTCTATCCTTCATCATTCAATTTGAAGAATGTTTTTAGGTCATATTCGCAAATAGGACAGTTTTCAAGAGCAAGAGGGACCTTATCGCTTTGGAGGACAGCGTGAAACAGGCTGATATGCCTGAACAGGTTAATGTTAGAAAGAAGGACGCACTGGAACGTTTGAAAAACACAGGGTTAAATAAGTCCCGTGGTCCAGACGGGATGTACCCCAGATTTCGACAGGAAGAGATGGAAGATACTGTTGCGCCTTTTGCGATGATATTTGCGTCCTCACTGTCCACTGAAGTAATAGCAGATTATTGGAGGGTGGTCAATGTTATTTGCTTGTTCAAAAAAAAAGGAATAGAAATAACCCTGGGAATTACAGATCAGTAAGTATTACGTTGGTGGTGGGCAGATTATTGGAGAGGATTCTGAGATACAGGATTCATAAATATTTGGAAAAAAACATAGCTTGATTAGAGATAGTCAGCTTGGCTTTGTGAGGTGCAGGTCATGCCTCATAAACCATGTTGAGTTTTTTTGAGGATGTGCGAAAGCACATTGATGAAGGGAGAGCAGTGGATGTGGCCTACATGGATTTTTAACATAGTGCTTGATAAGATTCCACACCATAGGCTTATTCAAAAATTATGGAGATATGAGATATAGGTTAATTTGGCTGTTTGTATACAGAATTCGCTGGCTGAGAGAAGACAGGGTTTGGGAATTGATGTAAAATATTCAGCCAGGAGCTGGGTGACCAGTGGTGTTCTGCAGTGAACGGTTCTGGGACTTCTGCTCTTTTTCATTTGTTGAAACTCTTGGATGTAGAAGTGAAAGTGTTGGCTAGTTATTTTGCTGCTGATATGAGTGTTCGTGGAGTTGTGGATAATGTGGAGGGCAGTTGTAGGTTGCAACAAGACATTGACAGGATGCAGAGCTGGACTGAGAATTAGCGGATAGAACTCAACGTGGAAAACTGTGAAGAGATTCATTTTGGAAGGTTGAATTTGAATGTAGGTAACAAGATTAAAGGCGGGATTCTTGGCAGTGTGAAGAAACATTTGTGCCCACATTTTCGGACCCCTCATAGTTGCCATGCAAGTTGATAGAGTTGTTAAGAAAGTATATGCTGTGTTGGCTTTCATTCGCAGGGGGATCAAGTTAAAGAGCCTCGAGATTATGCTGCAGCTCTATCAAGCACTGGCTCGACCACACCTTGAATGTTGTGTTTAGTTCTTGTCACCTCAGTATAGGAAGAATATGGAAATTTTAGCGAGAGTGCAAAGGAGATTTACCAGGATGCTACCTGGACTTCAGGGCATGTCTTATGACGAAAGGTTGAGGGAGCTAGGCATTTTCTCATTGGAGCGAAGAAAGATGAGAGGTGACTTGATGGAAATGGACAAGACGATAAGAGGCATAGGAAGAGTGGATAGCCAGAGGTTTTTTTTTCCCAGGGTGGCAAAGGGTGGGATAATTTGAAGGTGATTATAAGAAGGTTTTGGGAGATGTTAAGGATATATTCTTTACACAGAGAGTGGTGGGTGTGTAGAATGCACTGTCAGGAGTGGTAGTAGTGTCAGATATAATAGGGTCACGTAGCGACTCTTGGGTTAGCATTTGGATGCTCATAAGATGTGGATTACTTTGATCTTAGAGTAGGATAAAAGATCAGCACATCTTTGAGGGCCTAATGGTTATATCGAGATGGACCGAATGACCTCCTCTGGTCTGTATGATTTGATGATTATGTCTACGTGGCTCCACATTTCTTATGGCAGTTTTGCACCTTACCTGCTGTACTGTCCTATGCTCAAATACAGTAACTGCTGTTACTGAGTCTAGGTGGTGGAGGAAAAAGATGTTTGTGGATGTGGTGATGATCACGCATTCCGTGAATGGGGCCGTTAATCCGGTCCAATTGTAAAGCCTTGCCTGACATATGGAAAAGTTGAGTGCCAGAGACACTGATGCACTGGTACCTGACTCTGATTGAGACAGTAATATTGTTCATGTGTAACTAAAGGATGACTTGGTGATGGGATACCAGTCTCTGTGGAGCTATTTCACCTTCCTGGAACACTCTGGAACTATGGATGTGATCTGCCACCTCGAGATGATAGCACGTTTATTATTGATATGGGCCGAATGACCTCCTCTGGTCTGTATGATTTGACGATTCCGTCTATGTGGCTCCCTATGTCTTATGACAGTCTTGCACCCTACTTACTTGGTAACCTGTCCAGTTGTCCTATGAGGTTTAATATGGATTTGAGGAAACTTGCATTCACCTGGAAGGGGGTAGTTGTCTGGAATGCACTTCCAGGGAGAATAGTTGAGATGGGTAACATCCAAACTTTACAGAGTTTCAGAACGTTCAAGGCTATGGCCAAGTGCGAAAAAGTCTTAGCAGTATTTTGTTCTATTCATTCACAGTATGTAGGCGTCACTGGCAAAGTTAGCGTTTATTGCCCCAGAGGGCTGCTCAGAGTGAATTGCTGTGGATCTGGAGTCATGTGTAGAACAGAGCAGGGTAAGGATTGCAATTTTCTTCTCCAAAGTGCATTTGCGTAACACTTGGGCGCTTCCAACAATTGGTAGTAGGATCATGGTCACCATTTAGATTCTTGAATTTCAGATTTTCATTGAAATCAAATTGCACCATCTGCCGCATCAAGATTTGAATCCAAGTCCCCCGAGCATTACCTGGGTCTCTGGATTAACAGTCAAGCAGCAATACACTATATCATTGCCTCCTTTATTGATAGAACAGTTGAGAAGAAGTAAGTGGACCATTCCAAACCGCATGACTGTTTAATTTCATCCATATGGCTTCCTAATTTTCTGGGTTTCCTGCACCTTATTTCCACTCCTCACCCCGCCGCCCCCCACCCCCACCGCCTTCGAGACAGTTGGCACATTAATTATCTGACATCCTTTCGACTAACCAGGTGGCAACCTACTTACTTGAATCCTACTCAGAGATCCTCTCAGCACCCAACATTTAACATACTCATGACACATTCACATGTGCGTACACATACACATGTCAGCAGCTCTCAAAATGACGAGCTCAGGTTCCGAAATTTCAATTTCAGATTAAGTAGCTGAATGCTGCAAATAATTATGCAGTAGAAGGAGTGGAAACAATGCACAGCATTCCTGAAGGAGCCATGATTGCAACTTCCTGACAGAAATGAGAAAGAGACTTATGGGGTACTTATGTACGAAGCACATAAATTCCTGACGATTGGCTTATGCCCGAAGCGTTGATTCTCCTGGTGCTCAGATGCCACTTGGTCTCCTGTGCTTTTCCACCACCACACCCTTGACAGAGAAAGCTAACACACAGATGCATCAAGTAACTGCGAAGGCTAAGGGAATGTTGGCCCTTATTTCCAGGGGTTTGGAGTCTTAGAGTGGTGAAGAATTACTGAAAATGTACCAGGTGCTGGTGAGACCACATCTGGAGTACTGTGAGCAGTTTTGCTCTGCTTATTTAACGAATGGTGTTATTTCTTTGGCTCAGAGAGAGCTCACTTGGGTGATCTCTGTTTTGCAGGGACTGTCTTGTCAGCAAAGGTTAACCAGGTTGGGACTCTACTCACTGGAGTTTAGAACAGTGAGAGGTAATTTCATTGTAATGTACTGCATTCTTGACGGGGTCAATGCCAAGAAGATGCTTCCCCTCATGGGGGAATATTGTACCAATGGGTACACTCTCAGAATAAAGACTTCCAAAATTTAAGACTGAAGTGAGGAAGAATTTCCTTCAGATGGTTGTGTGTCATAGGAATACCTTGCCTTGGAGAGTTGTGGGGCAGAGTATCTGTGTGTATTTAAGGCTGAGATCAATAGATTTTTGGTCAGTCGCAGAATCAAGGTTTGGGAGGAAATGGCATGAAAGTGGATGTGAAGCAAGGCAATCTGTTTTGATCCTTAAAAATAGCATTTCAGGTTCAAGCAGCAAAATGGCCTACTCCTGTCCCTATTTCTTTTCGTTTTATGCATGCAAAATGATTCGCCAGACTGTTGTCAATTATGGGAAAATTATAAATCTGATTAAGGATTAGCATTAATAGAGGCTGAGAAGTAACTCAGAAGAGTTTAACGATCAATAGGTGGAGGTGGAATGGAATGGATAGATAGCATAACATTGAAATAATTAAACGAGGGCAAGGATTTAGAGAATTTTATGGAAAGGGATTTGGGGAGATTCCTTCTTGTCCCAGAAAATTGTAACCATTTGCAACTTGTGGGAAAGATAATACACTACAAGCGTAATGCTGATGCACTTGAACTGCTGTATTCGAGAAAGTTTCAACGCAATAGCTGAAAGGTTGATTTCAGCTGATGAGATCTTTTTCATTTGGATAATAACAAGGAGTCAAAGAAAAATATTAAACGTTAATCAGTGTTTTCTCACGGAAGTGAGCCGGATGTTTAATTCCACAGAAAATTCGAACTCAAAACAAATCATAAATTTACATTGAAAGAACAGTGGCAGGCTGCCTGCACAACTGTGGTTAGAATGTAAACTTTTTTTTTGCTTAGAAACAACACTGGGCCAAAAAAATCATGTAAACAAAGTAGACGTTACCTGATTCCAATGTTCCCAATGATCATGGAGCCGAGAAATGAATTTCACAGTCTAAGGATATATTTAGGACTGAGATGAGGAGACATTTCTTCACCTGGAGAGTGGTGATCCTGGAGAATTTCCTTATCAGTTGAAGACAAAAGCACTGCATGTTTGGAAGAAGGAGTTTGTTATAGTTCTTATAGATCAAAGGGTCTGGGGAGACAGTGGGTGCAGGATATCGAATTGAATGGTCAGCCATTATCATGTTGAATGTCGGAGTCCGATTGAAGGACCAAATAGCCTACTTAGATCTTATTTTCTCTGCTTTGCTGCTGTCAGTATAACTGCGTGCTGGTTTTGTTAACAAATTGAAAATTGGCCTCAGTTCGGAATTGGGTGATCCAACACATCACATTCATAAGCTGTAGGCTCACAGGACTGTGCTGCTTAATGGGTGACGAGGTTACTTGACATTTCACATGTGCCACTCAATCAGTGAAATTAGGAGCAAACAATAGTCATTAAATAATGCACTTTGTTAAAGGGAACTATCAGAGCACGAATTAAAAACAAAACAACTACACAACGCAGATGCTGTAAATCAGGAACAAAAACAGAATTTGCTCAGCAGATCTGGCAGCATCTGTGAAGAGAAATCAAAGTTAACGTTTCAACTTTATCTCAACTGACTGAAAGACTAGTTTGCAATGCTGAATGAAGTGACAGAATACGTTCAATTCTTGTTCTGGCTACTGTTACCATGAGGATTCAACATTGCCCCTTCCCTGAGTTGTTGATGCTCAGGTTAAACCCCAACAGTTATTTCTCTCTCTTGACAGTGCAAGACCATAACAACATGGTGTTTATATAAATTTGCAACCAGTAATCTATCCTGTGCTCTACTTAGGTGATTAAAGCTCTGGGATCAAGCCAATAAGTTTAACAGTTATTTACTCGTTATTAAAAAGACGTTATGCAAAATACAAAATGGCTGTCCAAAATAAAATGTAACACATACAGACCATTCGATGTAAAATTTGAAGGAACTGGGCAGAAAAAAACATGCTGTGGAGATTGTGTCATTTACAAACTGACACATCACTTGCTGTCACAGCTCTTAATTTGGGGGAAAACAAATCATTGGATTCGAAAAGTGAAATTGCTTTTCTTTCCATAGATTCTGTTAGACCCATTGAGTTTCTCTAGCAAATTCTGCGTTATGTGACTGTATTTGCTGCGTTCAATTTGTAAAGAAATATACTGAACGTAACAGTGATATGGGACAACGTCTGCAGTGTAACTGTGAAGTGATGGAAATGAAACCTGTGCAACTGTAGACAGTGGCATAGAGTCACAGTGGCACAGTGGTTAGCGCTGCTGCCTCATAGCGCCAGAGACCTGGGTCCAATTCCCGCCTCAGGAATTCTGTGCGGGTTTCCTCCGGGTACTCTGGTTTCCTCCCACAATCCAAAAATGTGCAGATTAGGTGAGTTGGGCATGCTAAATTGCCCGTAGTGTTAGTTGAAGGGGTAAATGTAGGGGGATGGGTCTGCGTGGGTTGTGCTTCAGCGGGTTGGCGTGGACTTTTTGGGCCGAAGGGCCTGTTTCCGCACTATAAGTAATTTAATATACAGTACAGAAAGAAAGTCCAACTCGTCCATGCCGACCAGATATCCTCACCTAATCTAGTCGCATTTGGCGCATGTCCTTCTAAACCCTTCCTTTTCAGATACCTCTTCAATGTTGTTATTGTACCAGCCTTCACCACTCCATCTGACTTATTTCATACAGGCACCACCCTCTGCGTGAAAAACTTATCCCTTATATTCCTTTATGATCTTTCCCCTCTCACCCTAAATGTATGCCCGCCAGCTCTGGACAATCCCACCCCAGGGAAGAGATCTTATATATTTACTCTATCCATGCCACTCATGATTTTGTAAACTTTGGTTGGGTCAACCCTCTGCCTCCAAATCTCCATGTAAAATAGCCCAAGCCTCTCCCTGTTTAACATACCCTCCAACCCTGGCAATGTCCTTATAAATCTTTTCTGAACCCTTTCGAGTTTCACAAATCATTCTGATAGCATATATGCTGGCAGATAAAATTCTCCTCAAGTTTCATCCGAGCTACTGACAACATTGGCAGGACTGAATGCTGCCTTTTACTTTGTAAACTTCAAGGGCTGAGAGGAAACTTCCCTAACGCTGGCATTTGTGACATTGCATATCTCTCAGTCCATTGATCTGTATTGGAGATATCCCCATAAGCCAATAGGGAAACGGGAAATAACCTACAATTGACTGCAGAAAACGTCATATTCGCACTATTAGGATTGAGGAATTGTCATTCCTAATCAGACTTATTTCCTAGAGGTTTCACGACCTTTAACATGTTGCTAACCAACCTCATTTATCGTATTTTTGCTAATTTATGTGAACAACCATCTACTATGATACATTCCCCACGAATAATAAGACATCTTATTTTTAGTACTGTTGATTACTTGCAAACCGTTTTAGAATAATCAAGAAAGTCAAAGACAGAAATTCCATTTGTATGTGCTATTTCTTTTTAAAAAACAGATTGTAAGATGGTCAAATCTTCACTGTTATTCCTACAAGGACTGTCTCATCAGAATTGACGAAATGACGACTAAAGTCAAAACAATCAAGGATGAGAGACACTGATTTTATTTTCACTCCAATCATTATCTTTGTGGTATCGTATCATATCAAACCACAAGGGTATTATAGTTTTGCCCGCCAACAGGCTTTCAAAGTCATCTTACTTTAATATTTAACATCTTCACAATTAATGCATAGGATGACTTGAGACGATCCACCAGCCTTTCTCTGAATTTCTTCTTCGTCACTGCGTAGATCCACATCTTTGAACAGGATCTCAAATACCACAGCATGGCTATAGTTTCGGCTGTGAGATAAGTTGGATTTCCAAAGTCTCCTCTGTAATAGTTGATGTTTGTCAGCCTGGTGATTGCAAAGGTTATCACATTTGTCATTCACAGCAGAATGAAACTTCCCGATATAGCAAAGAGGTAAACAATAGATTTCATTCGAGTCTTTATCTCAGGATCACATTGATTGTCAATTGCTTGACTTCAAAATGTCTGCAGGCTTTACTGCTCATTAGTGTATGCCTGATTGTCAATGCATTAAAAAAGCAAATAATAGATTTAAAACGCTAAACTAAACAGATGCTGTTCAACCAGTATATGTCTGATTGTCAATGCATTAAAAAAGGCAAATGATATGGAAAAAAAAAGCCAAACTAAACAGATGCTGTTCAACTAGATGCAACTACTTCTGCAATTGGGGAAAAGAATGCCACACTGAGCTGGCAGTTCCATTTCACAATGCTAATCATGTGTTCACATTCATACGCAAAGAAAAGGGGGATCTCCTTAATAAGCATGAAGGTACAGCTCACAGTTATAAGTGTGACAACAACTCACACGGTACAAACCCTTGTCTTAAACTTTGGGCACCAGATGATGACAAAACAATCAAAAGTGAAGGAGACTGTGAACCAGACTGACAAATCGAGCATAAGACAGGTTCTGTAGCAAATACGTTTAGAAATGCACATTAGAGACAGAAATCACAATGATGAATGATACATAAGAATGATACATATGAATGATTAAGACCAGTAGGTCTGCTGACTGGGACAACACATCCAGTTTAGGACAAGCCAAAAAGAGACACGCATGAGTATTCCTAGAATCATGGCATTCCAACCAGAGCTCTACCAACAGACACATCAAATTGGATACTAAATATCACCCTCTGAGAAAAAAAGAACAGGAAATGACATGACCAACACAGGAAATGCCATCACTACAGTCAATGACATCACCAGCCTGAGGAAACCTAAACACAAAAACAGAAGGCACGACATAACGTCAGCACTTCACTGGATTCTCACTGATGATATTACCTAGTACGGTGGCGAAACTTCTGAAAACGAAACTTCCAGCTCAGCTTACATTCAGAACCACACCTTGAGTTACAATTCTTCTGAAAACTTGCATGTCTTGCATTTCTTTTAATTCATTCACGGGATGAAAATGCCACTCTCCAGGCCAGTATTTATTGCCCAGAAGGTAATTGAGAGTCAAGCCACATTGCTGTGCGTCTGGAGTCATATGTAGGCCAGAAAAGGTAAGAATGGCAGATTCTTTCCAAAAAGAACATGAATAAAACAGACTTTTTTCCGACAATTTTCAGTTTGCATTAACTCTTCCTTCCAAATTTTACTAAATTCAGATTATACCATCTGCCATGATGGGATTTGAATCCAGGACACCACAATATTACCTTGATCTCTGGCCTAATAGTCCAGCGATATTACTACTAGGCTGTTGCCTACCCAGGATGACACTATTCTGGCTTCCTATCTATATTTTCAAAGTGAATGTCCTCACAAAAAAAAGTACACTATGAAAACGACTACTGCTACATCTCTCTGATTAGTTCTGAAGAGGAACGCAATGACGTTTTTAATACATTAACAACTGTTCGATCTCCCCAGATACTCCAAGACCTACCAAGTCTGACCAACACTTCACCTTGTGTACCGAGAATTTTCCACACAATACATTCTGTGTGACTTTTTTGCCCTTCTTTTAACTTGATTATGTCCCTTTGCAAAGTTTCTCTATTTTCCGTGTTACTTATAGTCATAACCATAGAGATGTACAGCACAGAAACAGAACTTTCAGTCCAACTCGTCCATGCTGACCATAACCAAGCCCCATTTACCAGCACTTGGTCCACCTCCCTCTAAGCCCATCCTATTCCTATACTCATCTATATGCCTTTGAAATGTTGTAATTGGACTAGCATCCAACATTACCTCTGGCAGCTCATTTCATTCCTGCCTTGTTTTTTTATTGTCAGCAAACCTAGACAGATTAGCGTTTGCTTTTTCATTTATTTGATTAATATTGTGTGTACATAACTGAGGACCCTGCAATGCTCCTCGCACAGCTCTAAAACTATGATCTTCCAGTTTAAAAGTTCAGTTTACCCCAGTACTGTATTCCTTGCTTTTTAAACAGGCTTCCGAATGTGCTCTGAAATGATCCACAAACCCATGAGTCCCTATCTGCGGACAGAAGCTTTGTTTCGCACTTTACTGTATACCTATTTTAGAAATGTAAGTAAATTATGTCTGCTTCCCAGCAGTTATCGATTCTAGCGGCTGCATTGTCGATTGCATCCACTAAACGTGTCCAATATAATAAATCTCTTGTCAGCCCCTTTGACTTTTTTTTTAACAAACAACTTGTGATTCCACTTTTATTTACAGATGCCTGGATTGGAGAGTTTGAGCTAACGAGAGAAGCTGAGGAGGCTTTAGAACAAATGCAGAGTGCACGTTACGGATTCTGTGACCCTTATTTAGAACAACACACTCACAGACACAGACACAGACGGACATAGACTGACACACACACTGACTGACACACATGCAGACACACACTGTCACAGATAAACAGACACTCAGAGGCACACACACATTGACACAGACAGACACATAGACGGACTAACACATAGGCACATACTCACACAGAGACAGGCACACACACATACATATGCATATACACTCGCAGACACATAAATATGGACAGATAAGCAGGCAGACACACATACACATAGATACACACACACGCACACGCAATCTCTCTTTGCTCATGTGTAGCATTAACACAAATGCATCCAGTCATTTTCCTCTCTTACTGTCATTCATTAATGATACCTTCACGAATTTCATGTTTCTGATTTCTGTAACGAACGGACCACAATTAGAAACGACCTTATTGCAAAACAAAATCGGTTCTGGCAAAAGTTAAAATTTTGCATTCAGTGGCCTGATGAGTTTTTGCAGCAATTTGAGGTCTCCAGAATGCAAAGCTTTTTGTTTTCCATATTAATTACACACATAGAGTCATAGAGCCATAGAGTCATAGAGAAGTACAGAATGGAAACAGATCCTTTGGTCTAACTCATCCATGCCGACCAGATATCCTAATCTAATCTAGTCCCATTTGCCAGCACTTGGTCGATATGCCTCTAAACCCTTCCTAATCATATAATCATGCAGATGCCATTTAAATGCTCTTATTGTACCAACCTCCACCACTTCCTCTGGAAGCTCATTCCACATATACACCACCGTCTGTGTGAAAAAGTAACTGCCTTAGGTCCCTTTTATTTCTTTCCCTTCTCACCCTAAACCTATGCCCTCGAGTACTGGACTCCGTCACTCCAGCAAAAGACCTTATCCTTTATCCTATTCATGCCCATCATGATTTCATAAACATGTACATGGACACCCCTCATCCCCCGATGCTCCAGGGAAAGCAGTCACAGCCAATTCAGCCTCTCCCGAAAAATGATTTGGATGTGAAAAATGTAGGTATAGTCAGTAATTCTACAGATGCCACTCAAAACTTCAGCAAACTTCGTCTGCTACTATGTTTCATTAATCACATCTCGCGCCCTCTCTCTCACACACAAACACACAAACACACACAAATACACAGACACACACCTTCATCAATTTGGCTCTGCTAGATTCTATTAATGATTATCCCTTGTCTTTCTCTCTCTCTCTCTCTCTCACACAAACACACTGACTACTGTCTCTCATCCACACACACACACACACACCTTCAGCAACGTCAGTCTGTTGGTTTCTTTCCCCAGACTGGGTTGGGTTTCTCTAACCATTTCATATGCAAATTAGGCTTGTTCTCTCCAGGGCATGAAAAATCTTTGGCGGATAGGATCAAGGATAACCCAAAGGCATTTTATGCATATGTGAGAAACATGAGAATGACGAGAACGAGGGTAGGTCCGATCAAGGACAGTAGTGGGAGACTGTGTATTGAATCGGAAGAGATAGGAGAGGTCTTGAATGAGTACATTTCTTCAGTATTTACGAACGAGAGGGACCGTATTGTTGAAGAGGAGAGTGTGAAACGGACTGGTAAGCTAGAGGAGATACATGTTAGGAAGGAAGATGTGTTGGATATTTTGAACAACTTGAGGATAGACAAGTCCCCCGGGCCTTACGGGATATATCCTAGGATTATGTGGGAAGCAAGAGAGGAAATTGCAGTACCGTTGGCAATGATCTTTTCGTCTTCACTGTCAACGGGGGTGGTACCAGGGGACTGGAGAGTGGCGAATGTTGTGCCCCTGTTCAAAAAAGGGAATAGGGATAACACCGGGAATTACAGGCCAGTTAGTCTTACTTCGGTGGTAGGCAAAGTAATGGAAACGGTACTGAGGGATAGGATTTATGAGTATCTGGAAAGACACTGATTAGGGACAGCCAGAACAGATTTGTGAAGGGTATGTCTTGCCTTACAAGTCTTATTGAATTCTTTGAGGAGGTGACCAAGCATGTGGATGAGGGTAGAGCAGTGGATGTAGTATACATGGATTTTAGTAAGACATTTGATAAGGTTCCCCATAGTAGGCTTATGCGGAAAGTCAGGAGGCATGGGATAGAGGGAATTTGGCCAATTGGATAGAAAACTAGCTTACCAGTCGAAGTCAGAGAGTGGTGGTAGATGGCAAATATTCAGCCTGGAGCCCAGTTACAAGGAGAGTTCCGCAGGGATCAGTTCTGGGTCCTCTGCTGCTTGTAAGTTTTATTAATGACTTGGATGAGGGAGTCGAAGGGTGGGTCAGTAAATTTGCGGATGGTACGAAGATTGGTGGAGTTGTGGATAGTGAGGAGGGCTGTTATCGGCTGCAAAGATACTTAGATATGATGCAGAGCTGGGCTGAGGAGTGGCAGATGGAGTTCAACCCTGCCAAGTGTGAGGTTGTCCATTTTGGAAAGACAAATAAGAATGCGGAATACAGGGTTAACGGTAGGGTTCTTAGTGAGGTGGAGGAACAGAGGGATCTTGGGGTCTATGTTCATAGATCTTTGAAAGTTGCCACTCAGGTGGATAGAGCTTGTAAGAAGGCCGATGGTGTATTAGCGTTCATTAGCAGAGGGATTGAATTCAAGAGTCGTGAAGTGATGTTGCAACTGTACAGGGCTTTGGTTAGGCCACATTTGGAGTACTGTGTGCAGTTCTGGTCGCCTCACTTTAGGAAAGATGTGGAAGCTTTGGAGACGGTGCAGAGAAGATTTACCAGGATGTTGCCTGGAATGGAGAATAGGTTGTACGAGGATAGGTTGAGAGTGCTAGGCCTTTTCTCATTGGAACGGCGAAGGATGAGGGGTGACTTGATAGAGGTTTATAAGATGATCACAGGAATAGATAGAGTAGACAGTCAGAAACTTTTTCCCCGGGTGCAACAGAGTGTTACAAGGGGACATAAATTTAAGGTGAAGAGTGGAAGGTATAGGGGAGATGTCAGGGGTGGGTACTTTACCCAGAGAGTGGTGGGGGCATGGAATGCGCTGCCTGTGGGAGTGGTAGAGTCAGAATCTTTGGTGACCTTTAAGCGGCAATTGGATAGGTGCATGGATGGGTGCTTAAGCTAGGACAAATGTTCGGCACAACATCGTGGGCCGAAGGGCCTGTTCTATGCTGTATTGTTCTATGTTCTATGTTCTATGACGGAACAGATTAAGGGCTGACCTGATCAAAGTCGTCGAGATCTGAAAGGAGAAGACAGGGGAAATAGAGACAAACTATTCCCACTGCTTGGGGGTTTTAAAACTAGGAGCATATTCTGAGAAGGAGAATGTGGAGATTGCAGATACTGGAGATTCGAGTTGACAGTGTGGTGCTGGAAAAGTACAGCACGTCAGGCAGCATCTGACGAGCAGGACAATCGACACTTCAGGCATAAGCCCTTCATCAAGAATGAACATAGTCCGAGAATTAGTGCCAGACCATTCGAGAGATATGTTAGGAAAGGCTTCTACACAGAAACGGCTGGCGATATTTAAAATTCTCTTGCACTGATAGCAGTTCCATTTGTTAATTTTAAAACTGAAATAGATTAAGTTTTGTTAAGCAAATGTCTGGTGGGATATGTGCCAAATGTAGGCCTACTTCAGATTCCACTTGTTATGTTCTTCTGCTCGGAAGGGGAAAGCTACACCTTGCTTTTGTCTTCATTTTTCTCAGCACAGCTTTTGCCTGGCAAAGTGGGCACTGCCAATATTTGATGATGATTGATTATCTTACATGGAATGCAAAAGTTGTTTTGGTCATTCCCCGTATCTGGAAGTTATCACCTGGCAAATTATCACCTGTATACTTATCCGAAATGTTCAGAGTCCATCAAGCAAAATATTAATTTTGAATGATTTGTGAAATGGACTATACACATATAGATTAGCTAGGGTATTCTTCACATGGAAATGCTTGAAATTATGATAAAGAAGTTAATAAATAATTCAATGATTTAACTGATAAATCAGTTCACTGAGGAGACATTTACCAAGGACGCATATTCCAACTGTCAGCATTTCTTTTTCCCTCACAATTGCAAGTTAAAAGATATTACAAAGCATCATGTCGGGCTTGTCAGCACACTGTTCATTCTCTTCTAGAGAAATAAACTCAATGATTCAGCTTGTCATAAAAAAGATTTACCTAACTAATGAGGAAAACGTTCTGTTTGTGTTGCTGTTTAAAAGAAACAATCAATTGTCTAAAACTCCATGGTGATTCCAGTAGTGGGAGGGGCAATGGGAGGGAGATATGTTTATTAAATGAGCTGCCAGAGGAAGTGGTGGAGGCTGGTTTACATTACAACATTTTAAAGGCATTGGATAGGTCTAGGAATGGCTATAGCTTAGAGGACTATGGGCCAAATGCTGGCAAGTGGAATTAGATTAATTTAAGATTTCTGATTGGCATGAACATGTCCCATCATTAACCAGGTGATGTCCAAGTTGACATTTGAGGCTTAACTTGAGAGCCTTTATTTCGGTTGCTACGTGCCATAAAGTTTAACTTATTGTTTTAGGACGTGTTTGTCTGAGATTTATGCATTAGCAGCTGAATTAACAGACCCATGTCGTGAGTTACCCACAACATAACTAACTGGTTACTGGGTCACAGGGTGACTGCGTGGCCTGAGGAATTCTTCAGCTTAAAAAGTTGTGTTCAAAGGTTTGGCTATTTCAAATGTCTGAGTAGGTTGGAATCACCAGGGAGTTTTAGACAATTGACTGTTTCTTTTAAACAGCAACACAAACAGAAAGTTTTCCTCCTTAGTTGGATAAATCTTTTCATGACAAGCTGATTCATTGAGTTTATTTCTCTAGAAGAGAATGAACAGTGTGCTGATATGATGCCCTGTAATATCATTTAACTTGCAATTGCGAGAGAAAACAAAATGCTGATAGTTGGAATGTGCGTCCTTGGTAAACGTCTCCTCAGTGAACTGATTCATCGTTTCAGTTATTGAATTATTTATTAACTTCTTTATCAGAATTTCAAGCAGTTCCATCTGAATAATACCCTAGCTAATCTATATGCGCATAGTCCATTTCACAAATGATTCAAAATTAATATTTTGCTTGATGGACTCTGAACATTTCGGATAAGTATACAGTAATTATTTTGCCAGATGATAACTTCCAGATACGGGGAATGACCAAAACAACTTTTGCATTCCATGTAAGATAATAAATCATCATCAAATATTGGCAGTGTCCACTTTTTAGGCAAATGGTGTGCTGAGAAAAATGAAGACAAAACAAGGTGTAGCTTTCCCCTTCCGAGCAGAAGAACATAACATGTGGAATCTGAAGTAGGCCTACCTTTGGCACATATCCCACCAGACATTTGCTTAACAAAACTTGATCTATTTCAGATTTAAAATTAACAACTGGAAGTGCCATTAGTGCAAGAGAATTTTAAATATCGCCAACCCTTTCTGTGTAGAAGCCTTTCCTAACATATCTCTCGAATGGTCTGGTACTAATTCTCGGACTATGTTCATTCCTGATGAAGGGCTTATGCCTGAACTGTCAATTGTCCTGCTCCTCAGATGCTGCCTGACGTGCTGTACTTTTCCAGCACCACACTGATCTCCAGTATCTGATATCCAGTATCTTCAATCTCCACATTCGCCTTCTCAGAATATGCTCCTCGTATTAAAATCCCCAAGCAGTGGGAATAGTATATCTCCATCTCCCCTGTCTTCTCCTGTTCAGATCTCGAAGACTTTGATCAGGTCAGCCCTTAATATGTTACGTCCTGGAGCAAACAAGCCTAATTTGCATATGAAATAGTTAGAGAAACCCAGCCGGTCTGGGGAGAGAAACTAGCAGAGTGAGGTTGCTGAAGGTGTGTGTGTGTATGTGTGTGTGTGTGTGTGTTTATTTGTAAGTGGTACCGGCAGAGTGTATGATTAAAGATGGAAACTATAAGTGAGATTGCTGATGGTGTGTGTGTGCACGCGTGGATTAGAGACAGAGTGTATGCGTAGTCTGTGTGTTTGTGAGTGAGAGAGAATGAGTAATGAATAATAGAAACTAGCAGAGCGAAATTACTGAAAGTGTTTGTGTGTGTGTGTGTCTCTTTGTGTGTGTGTATTTCCATTTATTATTTTTTGGATTCATCTGGACTGGGAACAGGGTCTACAATTTAGAAATAATATTTTGAACAGCAGACAGGATCAAATTCTCCAAGAAATACACATCTGACGCGGCGCAGGAAGGCCACTAGAATGTGTCACTCCATGAGATAAAAGACAACGTGGACATTCACAAAGCCAATCTGACCCAAATTTTCAGACTATACTGCTTTGTTCTAGATTCCCCAATCAGTGGAAATAGTTAATCGAACCTGTCTTTTCCTGTTAATATCTTTGAAAACTTGCGTGATTTGTACAATTTATCCTCATAACTTAACCCGTGCAGTCCAGATGCCATTTTTGTTAACCAACATCGTACTCCCTCCATGGCCAATTTCTCCTTCCTAAGGTGTGGGGCCGAGGTCTGCTCACAGTGCCCAAATGGGTTTTAACGTGAGTCTTGTATCATTGCAGCGTAACGTCTGCATTTTTACACACCAGTCCTGTTGATATAAAAGCCAGCATTTAATTCACCACCTTTATTGTTTTCAACTAGATATCCCATGTTGTCTTCTGGCACATTGCAGCTGACCTTTGATCAGGGTGCGCCTGGGGATCGAACTTAAAAGCAAGCAGAGTTTAAAAAGAGTAAAGTAAGAGAAAGTGTAACAGGGAAATGATTAAAACTCAGCAAACATGGAACCAGTCAGACTTCACCTAGGAATCCGCAAAAAATTCATGGAATTGGTGATTTTTCTTTTTGAAAGTGCTGTTTATACATTAAGCTATAGTTGTTTTAATTCCACAGTTTATTTCGCAATGAATTAGATTATGGAAATAAAGTAAGATAGTTATGCAAACAGACTTTAGTACAAACATAATTGCCACAGTTCATTGCATTTGCATTCTTTACAGATTTTTACAGATTTATACAGAAGTATGTTTGCCCTGTGAGCACTGGTCCATGTTCATTGCAAGTCTCATATTAGTTTACAAGTCACACCCACACTTCACAGCCTTTTCTGTGTAGTTGCAATGACCCCAGTTGGGTTTTGCCAAATAACGAAAACTTGTTACCAGCCAACCTGTAAAGAGAAAGTTAACATTGAATGTAAAGTTGGAACAAAACAAAGAGAGATTGAAATGAACTGTATAATATAGCACCGAGCTATTAAGGCAAATGATCGAGCTGAAACACTTCATTTAAGTATCTGTGATCGCCCAATAACACAATTTGCTCAGTTGTCACAGATGCATTCCTTCATAATGATGTCAGCAACAAATAAAGATCTCGCAGAATAATGATGAGAGTCTGATTGGGTACCGACCTGATCCACTTCAATCCTGTGTTCTTTTTTATGAGACTTATGAATGAAGGGATGGATGTATCACTGAAATAATTGCTGTCCAAATCCAAACCCTCCAAAGACCAGTTGAAACCAACGGAAAAAGCAATGTCCTGCACACAGTGGTCAGTTAGGTCGTTGCAATCCAATCTGCAGAATGTGACAGAGCCACAGAATAATTTAAGGGATTGCTATTCCTAACTTAAAATGTAATTAACCCATTCTACAGTGGAAATTGTTTCTCACATAATTCTTAGAGGCCATTAGCCCAAGTCTCCCTTTATTTCTACATGAACAATTCATGACTTTAGACTTGCCTCATTAAGATTCAGGTCCTAGAGTGTCAGTATCTCTGACACTCACACTTACGATATGTCAGCCAGTGCTCCCTGATTGGACCGGATTAACACCCACAATTAGGAAACCCGCATGCTATGAGATCTAGCTGGCAGACCCTATTTTAACTTCTACTTCTCCACGCCACGGTAATATGGTTGTCGGTTGTTACTGAGGTGAGTTCAGCATTCACGTACCTCAATATTTTGATTTTGCAGCCAGGATCCATGAGGGCAGCTGTCAATCCTCTGGCTCCCAAATCACCCAGACTGTTGTGACTTAAAACCAATACTTCTAGCGTGCGGTTTACATGGAGCGCTGACTTAAAGTGTTCAGCAAACACGTCAGTCAAATGGTTACCCCACAACCTGCAAGAGTCCAGCACACACTCCATGAATTATCTGAAGACATATATTAATATCTTGCCAGGCCTACATCGACATAGTCAGTTGTACCTATTTAAGAGCAAACTTCATTTTAAACGCACATCATCCACCGGCACTCTTCATAAACCGGTAAAATGAGTGAACCAGATGTTTTTAATAATGAATGGTTCAGGGGTTAACACTCCTGTATGATAATGCCAGTGACCCGGGGTCAATTCCACTCTCAGGCGACTGTCTGTGTGGAATTTTCTCGTTCTACCAGTGTCTGCGTAGGTTTCTTCCATCTGGTCTGGTTTTCACACCCAGTCCAAAGATGTACAGGTTAGGTTGGAGTGGCCATGCTAAATTGTTCCAAAGTACCCAGGGATGTACAGGTGAGGATGATTGGCTATGATAAGTTGTCCACTAGCTTCAACGGAATGTGTAGGTTAGGGTGGATTCACAGTGTTAAATTGTCCAGTCGTGTTCTGGGATGTGCAGCTTAGGGTGGATTGGTCACGTTAAATTGTCCCATCGTACCCAGGGATGTGCAGATCAGGATGCATTGACCGTGTTAAACTGTCCCATAGTGTCCAGGGATGTGAAGGTTCAAGTTGTTTGGCAATGCTAAATAGTCCCATAGTGTCTAGGGATGTGCAGATTAGGTTGGATTGGCCGTGTTACATATTCCCACAGTGACCAAGGAAGTGTCAGTTAGGCTGGATTGGCCGTGTTAAATTGTACCATAGTGCCTAGTTGTGTGTAGGCGAGGGTGATTTGGCCATTCTATATTTTCCCATAGTGTCCAGGGATGTGCAGGGTTTGTATGTCAGCCATAGGAAACACTAGGTGTTATGGATAAGGTGGAGGGAGTCGGTGGGATGCTGTTTGGTGGGTCAGTGCGGACCCATTGGCCGAATGGCCTTTTGTTGCAATTCTATATATCAACACTGTCATTGTTAACATCTTAATTCTGTCATTTCATTGCAAATGTCACCATCGACTAGGATTTGAACCTGGGACCCCAGGACATTTTGCAGATTCCCATTGAGAAATTCCATAGTATCTAGTTTCGATCAGATATCCTTACTCCAGGGTATGTACTTTGCATTCTGTCCTGGTCAGTGCAGTAAACAATCCTTCAGAAGACGCATCACTCAGCTTGTTCTGGTTTAGCCTGCAGGTTCAATAGAAAGAGACGATTATTTAATTAATACCCATCATAAAAAAAATCACCATATCTCGATGCAACAGGTATCAAGTGCCAGGTATCACTTTGACACTTGACCAATTCTGCGGTATTTCTCCACCGCCATCCCCACCGCAGCCCCACCCAAAACTGGACGCCTGTCCACACATCCCTGAGGGTGGACACGATAGGTTAAAAGTGTGATAAGAAGCCACATGGAACACAAACTTTTATCAGTCGTGGTACAGACAGTAAGGGCGTGGAGCTGATGTTGAAGCTGCAAAAAGACTATACTTCAGGTCACAGCTGGAGTCCAGTGTGTGGTTCCTGAACCCCGCGCAAGAGGGAAGAGGGGACTGTACTGGATGGGGTGCAGAGGGAGATTCACCAGAATGTTTCCCCTGGGATGGAGCCTTTGGACGATGGTGAGGGAGTGAAGGGGGAGGCTGGGATAAGCTCAGGTTGGAGCAGAGTGGGGAGGATTCTGATGGCAGGTGTGTACGATCATCAGGGGTACAGAAACAGTGGGTAAGAGGCAGCCATTTCCTTTCATCAAAGAGTCGAGGTGGTGAGGCAACTAAAGGCAGGAATGGTTGGACGGGATTTGAGGGCAATCAAATCATCCCGCGGGTTTGGAATGCACTGCCTGGGAGGGGAGTAGAGGTGGGAGATCTTACACCTTACAAGCACTTGAAATGTCAGATCGATCAACATCAGTGCAGGAGTGTGGGATTAGTGTCAGTAGTCGTATAGTTTCGGTGGTATAGAATAGATGGGCCGACGGGTCCTATCTGCAGTGTGTGATTTAGTAATATCTATCCCTCCCTCCCTTCTGGTGTCACCATCTGTGAAATGATACCAGTTCACTATACCTCAGCACTTTACACCGATGGAGGACAGGGACTAAGCAACACAATCCTTCATCTCCAATGTGACAGCTATTGAGGTTGAGGTCTTCCACTGAGGGACACAGCTGTAACACGATGGCGATAGCCACACAATCCATATGGCTCAGCTTTACAGGGTTCCACCCTCCAAATGCCAGCTGCTTGGCGGAACCCACTGTCCTCTTGGCTAGCTCTTCGTCCTGAGCTTCATAGATATCGCACAGGGTCTGCAGCAGCTCTGCTGTGTTTGGCTCACGGTTCACGCTCTGTATTCCCGCTCGGACCCTCGACTCCAAAAATGCTGTTAACCTACTAATTGTTTCACGCGGGGCAGGACCCAGGAGCTCGCCCAGCAGCCGGGATAGAGGGGGAGAGCAAAGACCAAAGAGGCATTGCCGAAATGCTCTGGACCGTGCATCTCTCCCTTCAGAATGTCTCTCCAGGACGACGAGGAGACTGCTGGGGTCAGCGGTCAGGAATTGATCCACTGCCGCCAGGAAACCTTGTACTAGTGGGTGGGGGAATCTATACATGACCCCGCTAGCAGATTCTTCCCTTTCCAAGATCTCAGCCGGGATGTGGGATCGAAATTGCAATCGACTGAGCCTCTGGTGGCGGGAAGGTTCTTGAAGGACAGAGGTCTCCCGATGAAGTCCTTCGTAGGCCAATTTACAGAGTTTCTGCAAAAGTGGGACGCAGTTCTTTTCCTGACCAATGAATGGCCTGAAGACATGATTGGTTAGGAAGTGGGTGAACGTCATTGGGGAACTACCCTCAGAGGCGCACTGAGGTGTGAGCAAGAAGCCAAGAGAGGAGAGGGCGCTCTCACAGTGAGAAAGGTTAGAACACAAGCAGGAGGGATCTCGACTCTCCTCCGTGTGTCCAGGAGCATCTGCCCCAGGCTCTGCCCTTCGGGAATACTCCCCGAAATATTCCCGTCTCTCATGCCCAGTGAATTCCTGGAGACTCTTGTCATTGTGGGATGTCGGGCTGGTTTCCTGGAGCTGTTCCTGCTGTTGCTGCAAATTGGGATCTAGGAATCACAATAACATTTTTGCATTATTGTCAACATTTCTCTCTATTATCCAGATTTACATCCTATACAGTTTCCTTATCATACCCTGATCAGAAATGTTGTTATGCACGACCGAAGCAAAAGAACTATAACCCAGCTCTCTCGGCTCAGAGGAAAGGACACCACCACTGCGACATAAAAGCTTTCTACCTGAGTAGGACAATCAGAACCCCATCAGCTTATCAGATATCAAGCTGTTCAGTAATGTTATTACACAGTTCAGGAGCAAGAGGAACCCCAACTCACACCTCCTGATTCAAAGCTTGGGACTCTACCACGAAGGCTCTAGATTTGTATGCTGCACACATTTTCTCAATAATCAGCGCACTCAAATGTGTTATATCAAACTGCCTGCAGCAAACGGGAATCGATCCAGGTTCTCCTTGCTCAGAGATAGGACACTACCACTCTGTCACAAGGTCTATGTACTGTGTAACTCTGTAGAGAGCTTTAACAGCTGTCGATTTGGAGATTGAAATGCAAAAGCCACAATGATGTAATAAGTAAATTGCCTTTCTGATAAACGTTTATATGATCGCTTTTGGTAGTCCTAATGATTTTTGACTCTCTACTCACTATTAGAGAGGGATGGCCCAGAGAGATTATTGCTGTTAATCCAGAGACCCAGTTAATATTCTATGGACAAAGGCACAAAAACTGAAAATAGTGGAATTTTAATTCAGCGAAAATCTGAAATCCACTGTCAAATATCAGGAACAGCCCATCTGTTTCACCCATGTTCATTGGAAGAGGAAACTGCTGTCTTTCCCTGGTCTGGCCAAATGTGACTCCGGACCCACAGCAATATGGCTGAGTCTTAACTGCCTTCTGGGATGGACATTAAATGCAGGCCTGGCTAGTGATTGACAGATCCCGTGACTGAATTTAAACAGTTTAGCGATTGGAACCAGGTTGATCTTATTGACTACCAGCTCCTTGTTTCAGGTTGTTAACTTGTGCTCGTCGGGAAGTCCTTGGCTGATCGATATAACCAGAATACGTGGAAACTCCTTAGATTAGGGGACTGACTCTGTGGTGGCTGGGTCACAGTCAGTGTTTACTGTTAACCTGAGACAATCAGGAAAGCCTTGGCTGAGAGAGATAACTAGGAGGTTTACATTCTCCTCAGTTTAGGGGACTGTCTCTGTGCTGGCTGGGCAACAGAAAACGAAAGAAAAAAGAAAAAGGGGAAAAAAATAACGAGAGAAACAAAATATAACCAATAGATTAGAATCCCCTCAGTTCAAGGGACTGACTCTGTGCTGGCTGGTGCTGCAGTCAGTGTGTCACCGCTGTTTTGGAGGAAACCTGATTCCTGAGCTGGCTGGTTTACAAAGCCAGTTTTGTTAACTGCTATTCTTTTTCTTTATTATTGAGGACTGATATCTAAACTGCCTGATCCACGCAATCAATGTGTTTCAGAAGTAACTCAGTTCTCATTACAGAATTGTTGTTTTACCGGCTCGTTACAGTTTGCGTGTTACTCTTTTACTTTGAGAAAAGGACAATGTTGATTTTGTGGCAGGGTGTAGCCCTTGGACACTAGTTTTCTTTGTTTTTTGAATATGTCTTCACCACGTTTTAGTGTTTGGACTGAGCCCTTATGAGAAAATACATCTGACCAGATGAGCTGTTCTTGTGGGTAGGCTTGATCCTTGGACAAGGCCTCTGCAAACTGAACATCTGTGTGTGCGCTGGGAGGTGAGCACTTGCTGTATCCTGGAGTTTGGGAGTTGACTCTGCCTTGGGAGTGAACGAAACCTGTAAAGATGAGTTAACTGCACCTTTACAATGTACTGTGTTCCTGTGAGTGGGCCTCGTTCTCTATTGATCAGCCAGGACTCTATGGAGACTGAACTCCTTTGTGCTGTGGAGTGCGCATTTGCTTCTGGAGTGGACTCTGTCCACTTGAGTGGATTCTGCCTTTTGTTCTGTATTCTATCTCTGACAATGCACTCTACATTCTGCAGTGTAGTTTGTTCCTGTGAATGAATTCTGCATTCTGAAGGGAACGGTGTATCGTAATGGGCTTTTTGTACCAGAAGGGATTCCGCTTGCTGCTAATTAGCTCTGTCTTGTTGCTTGCTGGAATTATTACCTGCACTGTCTTGTGTGCCCCTGTGCCTGCCAGGCTTTGTTCTGAGCTGGGAGGCTTATATGTTATCCAGAAAGCTGTAAACCCGAGAGTCAGAGGGTGAGTTGACAGTCTTGTGCACTGGAAGGTTAGTAGGCTGCCCCCAAAGCGGAAGGTGGGTAAGCCACCCCGGTTCTGGTCGCCCCAAGAGCTAGAGGGTGAGTAGGCTGTTCCAAATACTGTCGTCCCGAAGAAGGGGTGTTTGGGACGGGTTGACCTAGAGGTGGCTGGAAGGTATGTCAGAGCAGCCAACAGCCAGAAGGCGCATAGGGGCAACTGATATCCAGAAGGCTTGTTGGCTGTCCTGCGTGCTGTTGTCCGAAGAAAAGGAATGGGCTGCCCTCGAGTTGGAAGAAAGGTGTGTCAGGGCAGTCCACAGGCTGGATGGCACGTCAGTGTGGGTGAAAGCCAAATAGTATGCATGGGAAGACAAAGAGCTGGAAGGTGTATTATCCAACCTTAGTGCCCTTACACCAGGCAGGTACTCGAGTGGGCTGCCTTTGAGGTGGCTGGGAGAGTGGTTAGAGAAGATGGAAGGTGGATAGACCGTCTTGATCGTTGCTGTACTGAAATGAGGTGGGGGGGGGGGGCAGGTGGTGAAACAAGAGAGGCTGCCCTAGAGGTGGCTGGATGGTGTGTCACGGTGGCCCAAGAGCCAGAAGGGACATGGGCCAGACCAAGATCTAGAAAGCAAAGGCGAGGCTGCCTTTGAGTAGCTGGAAGGTGGGAGGGATGGGTAGTTTGCTGGGTTGCCAGGGGTGTCTGTGATATATGCTCTGTTTTATTGTTCGGCTTATTGGATTGTCTGTATGTGATTGCGTTTACATTTTTGATATAATAAGATGGGATTTGAGGTTCTTTCTCTTTTCCCTGTGTATGGTGGGGTTTGCGGGTTTGGCTTTGCTGTCCCTTTCCCTGTAAATTGCTATTTCTTATAAACTGCTTTTGATGGTTAACTTATTGTTTACCAAAATATAAAAAAAGTTTACATATAAATACAAAAGATTAGATTGTCCTCAGTTGACAACTGACTCAGAAAAAAAGTATACTATGGAGATTTAGAATCACTTCAGTGCAGGGGTATTGACTTCACGGTGTCTGTCTACAGCCAGTGGGTACTGTTGTTGGCTTCTGTTTTGGGGGACACTATTCCTGAACTGGCTGGTCTACCTGTCCAGTTTGTTAACTGGTATTCCTTTTTTAAGTGAGGACTGAGTTCTATACTGGCTGACCTGAACAGTCAATGTGTTACAGGTGTAATTTAATTCACATTACGGAACTGTTATTTTACGATGTTTTCCAGCCTGTGTTACTTTTTCCTTTACCTTGAGAAATTACCATACTGATTTTGTAACAGGGGTTAGCCCTTGCACTCTGGTTTTTGCGTATTTTCACTTGTTTAGGTGTTCAGACTAAGCCCTTGTTAGATAATTCACCTTTCCAGATGAACTGTTCTGCTGTGGAGAGGCCTGGTCCTCTGTTCTTAGACTAGGCCTCGGTAAAGACTGAATAGGTGTGTGTGCTGGAGTGGACCCTGCCTGTTTGGAGTGGGCACAATTTGTAATGGACTGTATTAATGTGAGCGGGCCGAGTCCTCTGTGAATGGACCAGGCCTCCACGGAAACGGAACACCTGAATGTGAGTTGTGGCGTGTGCATTTGCAACCTTCAGGAATTGGCTCTGCCTTTGTTTGTGGACTCTCTTTCTGGCAATGGACTCTGCATATTGCAGTGGAGTCTGTTACTGTTAATTGATTCTGCATTCTGAAGTGAACTCTTGTGTTTGGTAATGGACTCTGCATACCAGAGGGGACTCGGAATTTGGTAATTGACGGCTTTTTTTAGCTTTTTGGTTTTATCACCTGCACTGTTTTGGTGTCCCTACCTCTGGCAGGCCTATTTTGGCAGGTTCATAGATCATCCGACTGCTGGCAGGTGAAGAGCCATCCTGTGAACAGGAAGGTGAGCAGGCTGTCCCAATAGCTGGAAGGTGGGTAGGCACCCTGATTCCGGCCGCCCCGAGAGCTGAAAAGTTGGCAAGTGGTCCTGAGCACTGTTGTATCGAGAAAAGGGTGAGGTTGGCTGTCCTAAAGGTGACCAGGTGGTGGCAGTCCACAGAGTGAATGACGCATCGAGGTGGGTACGAACCAGATGGTATGTAGAGGTGAATTCGGGATCCAGAAGGGGCACGGGTTAACAGCAAGAAGGCAAGTAGGGTGGGCTGCCTTCGAGTGGGCAGAATAAGGGAGGGGTTGAGGTTGTTGGGGTCTGTGGTCTATGTACTGTTTTTCATTGGATTGGACTGACATGTCAGTGTTTGATGCTGTTTCCTTTTTGAAGGCCTGATGGGATTTGAAGTTCCCCCTCATTTCCCTGTTAACTAATTAAATGATGGAGTATGGGTTATGGTCTTGCTGCCCGTTCCCTTGTTTTTTGTGATGGTTTTTTGTGAACTGCTACTTGTTTATTGTGAAATGATTGTCCTTTTTTAACCGTTCCATAAAATTAAAAGAACAGGAGATTAGATTCTCCTCAGTTAACAACTGACTGACAATGAACTGGATGGCACAGTCAGTGTGTACTGTTGTTGGTTTTGATTTTGGGGATTTGATTGCTAAACTGGCTGGCTGGCTGACTGACTAACTGTGTCGATGTGCTACAGGTGCATTTCAGCTCTTCTTAGGAAACTATTATTTCACTGGATAGTTACAGCCTCTTTTTA